>NW_020837968.1:11188250-11354582 GCF_003676395.1 Aethalodelphis obliquidens | reverse complement strand
TACAGTCACTCAGTTCTATCCCTCCCTCTCCCAACACCTTACAATTTAGGCTCACTAAAGCGGGGATCTCAGCTCCATTTACTGCTGTATGTATACCCAGTACCCATCACCTAATAGCCACTCTATAGCATTTGTGAACAAATGATGAACGACAGCTAATATTTTTGAGTGTTTGAGTGTTTGCTATGTACCAGGGATTGTTAAAAGAGCTCATACTTGAACTTGACTAATTCATCTTGCCAACAAGATAATTCAGGTAAAGAGGGAGCCTAAGGGCTCATAACTGGCAGGAAGCAGATGCAGGGTTTGACCCAAGACCCAGGCTCTTAACTTCTGCTTCATACTCTCTCCCACAGAGAATAAATGCATTCCAACTCAGGATGTGGTTATAGGTGGAATCAACAGAATTACTAACTAATTAACACGTAAAGTAAAAGAAACAGAAAAATCAGAGAGTTCTTCAATATTTGTCTTGAGCAATTTGGCAAATAGTGGGTATTCAAATGAAAAGGCTTGGAGTTTCCTCTAATCTTCTGTGGGTTTGGGGGAAAAAACTTTCAGCCAGGTTCATTTTGAGAAATGTATTAAACATCCATGAAGTCATAAAGTAGGCACATGAATTTCCAAGACTGGATTTCTAGGAAGCTGGAAATAAAGATTAGGAAGGCATCCTTATAGAGTTCATATTTAAAGCCATGGGACCAGATGAAATCACCTAGAGAAGCTATGGAGAGAAAGACATGAAGGGGACTCAGGGCAGAGCCCTGGATGGATCTCAAGGGCATTATGCTGAGTGGAAAAAAAAAAAAAAAAGCCAATCACAAAATGAAACATACTGTGTAATCCTATTTATGTAATATTCTCGAAGTGACCAAATTACAGAGAACAGACCAAGGGTTTCCAGAGGTTAGTCTTGGCGGGTGGTGGTGGTGGGGGGGTGTAAGTGAAGTGTGACTATAAAATGATAACATGAGGGAGCTTCTTTGTGGTCATGGGACAGTTCTGTGTTCAGATTGTAATGATGGTTGCACAAAACTAGACATGGGTTAAAATTTCTAAGAACTATAAACAACCAAAAAAAGTGCTCGTAAAAACTGTTGAATCCCGAATAAGAATCAGTCAGTGGTTGAGTTAGTATTGCAGTGAAGTCCATTTCCGGGTTTGGACAAATTCACTATGATAACATCTACTATGTCAGATGTTATCCTTGTGGGGGAGCAGGGTGAAGGGTACTTAGGACTCTCTGTACCATTTTGGTAACTTCTTGTGAGTCTTACACTTTTTTTAAATAAAAAGTATTAAACAATATAAAGAGATTCTTTCTGTAAAAGTAGTATCGGTACATTTATTTAGTGTTTTTTTTTTGGCTGTATTGGGTCTTCCTTGCTGTGCACGGGCTTTCTCTAGTTGTGAAGAGCGGGGACTACTCTTTGTTGCGGTGCGCGGGCTTCTCATTGCGGAGGCTTCTAATCTGCACCACCAGGGAAGTCCCCAGATTTTTAAAAATGTTTTTCAATAAAATTTTATAATATTTTCTACAGCCAAAACAATAGATTCTAATTAAATTCTTTTTGCTCCTAGACTGAAATATTTTAATAGAAGAAACAGACTGCAGTGAAGAATAATTTATAATACTGGGAGCCATTTAATTCATTCAATTATTCAACTAAACCTGAGTGTCCATGATGTGCTGTGCAAATGCTAGCAGAGGGAGATGCACAGGTAAATGAATAGTGCACAGCCCTGGCCTCAAAGAGATCCCATTCTAGGGTGGGACAGGTAACTAAACTAATAACTATGATGCGGTATTTTACAGGTGGTTTAAAGTTCTCACCGTGATTATCTTATTAAAGGAGATATGGAAAGGAAAGCAAGTAGCAGTTTAAAACACTATAAATACTTAATTTTTTTTAAGGCAGAGACATTAACTTTGTATTAGTCTTCAAGGTCTGAGGACAAGATTATTTGCATTTCCAGTTTTATCAGACTTCAGCTCCTAATAGTATTAAACCATTTCCTAAGCAAGAAAAATGACTTGGGTCAATAATAATCAGGCTATGCTTCTACAGCTCAGAACTTGGAAGTTAATAAGCCAGTGGAAAGCCTACCCAGTTTTGATGTACACTTAGCTAAGTGGGAATAGGCAGGAAGGGATCCCTGCTTCTGATGATCAGAGGAGACTGGAGAATTATAAAAGGACTGAGCCCTGATCCCAAAGAGGTGCTGCTGGGTTGGTTTGTATTGCTTATTGAGACTCAAATCAACCTCTTCAGTTATCTCCTAATGGAATCCTTAGTAGGGACCCAGCAGAGACAAGCTGTGATTCCAAAGTGAAAACCCTAGACCGTGAAATGACCTGCCTTGGTACCAGGGGCAGAAGATTAGGGATGACTGAAGATTAGCATCACTTCCCTTTTTTGCCCACTACACCCAGCAAATTGTTTTTCTTTTCCTTTTTAAAAATGGTTGGAATTTGGTGAGGAACAGGTTATTTACATAGTCTCAAAGAATCCTCCACAAGTTAGTTATAAATTTAAAATAATAACATTTAATAATAGAGACACTTGGCAGACACACCTTCACCAATAATGAGTTAATATCACTAGTATCAGGGCACAATGACCTAACTCAACGAGGCACTGAGAAGGACACAACATCACAGGTATTCCTGCCAAAAATGAAGAAGCTAAATCTAATCAAATGGAAATGTCAGGTAAAGCCACATTACAGGGCATTCTGTGAAATTACTGTCCCATACTCTAAAAAGATTTCAAGGCAAGACACAGAAAGGCAGAGGAAGGGTTCCAGGTTAAAGGAGACTAAACATATATAGCAACCAATTGCAATGCATGATCTTGTATTGGCTTCTGGACTTGGGGAGGGGAGTGGGGAGAGCTATTAATAATATGGCTGATGCAATTGACAAAATTTGAAAATGGACTGTGAATTAGGTAATAGTATTGTATCAACATTCAATTTTGATTATTGTATTCTAAGTATAAAAGAGAATGTCCTTGTTCTTAGAAAATACACACTATTTAGTAGCAAAGGGGTAATCATTCCAACTTTCAAATAACAAAGGGAAAATTTTACATCTATATTATATATAGATGTTAAATATATATATTTTTATATTTTTTATATATATATATATATATATATATAGAGAGAGAGAGAGAGAGAGAGAGAGAGAGAGAGAAGAATGATAACACAAATGGGTCAAAATGTTAATTGGCGAATCCGGAAGAATGGAACATAGGAGTCCTTTATATTATTCTGGCAATTTTTCTCTAAGTTTAAAATTAAATCAAAATTAAAAATTTAGGAAATATGTGTTTATCACTGAGTGCTCAATTTGATCAGCCCCCTTGCATGCATTTGGTTGAATTAGGATAGCGATTTTCCTCAGCCCCAGTGCCTCTGGCTCGCTCGGGGTTCATTCCAAGAACAAGAGAGGGGCAAGAATAAAGGTATGCACAGAGACTGTGAAAGCACAGAGGGGAGGCTCTTAGCCCAGGCTGTGGGTAATAAACGGCTCCGCAGTGTTGGTGTCCCTTGAACCGAGTCTTAAAGGATGAAGAGGAGTTAGCCAGGCAATGGAGGACCTTCTGGGTGTCAGCAGCGTTTGCAAAGGCAGGGAGCTCTCAGATCTCATTTTGTCCCTAAGATCTAGTCTCTGCCCTTCCCTCCTCTGGGTCTGCGAGGTTGACCTCCTTGGACTGTAGCACTCGGACTCCTTCGCCCTCTGTCTTCCAGAGGTTTGACCAATGGAAGACACCAGCAGGCAACGCAAGGGCAGGTGGTGAGAGAGGATGGGGGGTTTGTTCTCACTGTGGTTTTGAGGGCGCAGATGCAGAGCGACGGTTCCTACTACCTCCCGCCTTTTGGTTCCAGCATTTTCCAGGCTCCAATATCTCCACTTATCCTCTTGTCTCTCTAGTCCTGGAGTAGTACTGGCTTCCTGCTACTGCTGGCTACTCCCCCAGCCTTGGCTAGTTCTTCTAATTGCCCACTTCTCTGAAAATAATTCCTCATTATACTATTTTTAGTTAAATTCTTTTAGGTGTGCCATGTGTTTCCTGCTAGGACCTTTCTTAAAACATAAGGCATGGCTGAAGCAGAGGGCATATGGAACAATGGTGGGCAATGAAACTTGCATGGTGCAGAGTCTAAACCAGGACTTTGGCTTTTTTTTTTTTTTTTTGCGGTACGCGGGCTTCTCACTGCTGTGGTCTCTCCTGTTGTGGAGCACAGGCTCGGGACGCGCAGGCTCAGCGGCCATGGCTCACGGGCCTACCGCTCCGCGGCATGTGGGATCTTTCCGGACTGGGGCACGAACCCGCGTCCCCTGCATTGGTAGGCGGACTCTCAACCACTGCGCCACCAGGGAAGTCCAACGACTTTGGCTTTTATCCCATTATTGCAACAACCCAGACATGATAGCAAAAGTGCTGTGTGGAGGAGAGGCCCCTGCCGTTAGATACACCTCAATTGTGTGACCTTGGTAAGTGACTTAATCTGCCTGAGCTGTTTCCTCATTTATGAAAAGAGATTAACCTTCCAGCATTAATGTGAGGAATAGATGGGGGATGGAGCAAGTTCATCTTAGAGGCTGACTCCAGCACCATCTCCAGAAGGCTTCTCCGACTGTATCAGTCCCGAGCGACCTCTTCCTTCTCGGAATGTCGGTTCTTGTCGTAACCCAGAATTTGTACCTCATCCTTTGTAATTATTTCATATATATATTTGTTTGCTGTGCTTCTACAACTAGATTTTAAACTGTTCCACCTAAGGGCCATGTTTTACATGTCTTTGATTCTTCCAGCATTGGGCACAGTGAGGGTTAGTAACACTTGGTGGATAAATGGAGAGAAATGATTTTGAGGGTCATAGCATTTACGGGAACATTCCTAATCCTCTTTCATCATTTCTGACCTCTCTACCCATTCTATAATATCATTCTAAAATCAGAATGAATGGAAAATTTTCCTTCTTTCCTTCCTTCCTTCCAAGCATATCTTTCACTATGTACTATATGTATATAGCCACAGACATTTCAGATTTGTTTCATTAACTACAATCATTTAGGAGAGGGGAATTTGGAATAGATATACATTTCCAAAATTAAGCTATATTCATGCTCCCAAAAAGATAAAGGGAAGATGGTACTTCTGAAGTGGGCATAATAGGGTCCCTTCTGTGGCTCTGTTAATTGGCTATTTCTTTTATTAAAATTGTTTCAGTAACTTTTCTTTTTCTCTGTCCTCTGTAGTACTAGGGCTTTCCATTTAACTTTTTTTTTTTTCCTTTGAGATAAATGAGACTTTTAAAATAGGTAATACTAGGACTAACATTCAGCACTTCGTAATTTTCTCCCATTGTCTCATTAATGCTCAGGGCACCTACAAGGTCACTAAATATGGTGATTATCACTTTTGGCCAAATTAAAATGCCGAGAAACACAGAGGTTAGCTGAGTTCTCCACTCCCTCCACACAAAGTTATTGCTGAAACTTGTAAGTGGAACTCATTCTAAGATTCAGTCTGAATTTTCACGGTTTCTTATGCCCTGTTAAATGACTTTTCTAGGAAAGGAAGAAAGAAGAGATCGTAGCCCAGAGAAAACTCAGGTTGCTTTTTCTAGGTCAGAAGGATGCTCTTCCTCATTCTCCCTCCTGCAGGAAACAGCCTGGGAGAGCCCTGGCCTGGACACAGACGCAAAGGGCACTGGTCACCAGTGTGGACCTGTGCTCAGGCCAGCGCTGCTTTTACAGGCCTTCATTTTCCTGTGCTTCTTCCCAGGGACTCTCAGAAAGTGGCTTCCCACTGGTCCTATAGTCCTGGCTCCAGGAAGGAGGTGGGAAAGAAACTTCTGGGCTTTCTTCACATCCGTGCTGAGAACAGGACAGCTGTTCACCCTCACCAGCAACACTCCCAAGCTGCCTCAGTGCATGAATTCTCCCACATTTATAGGTGACAAAGCCCACTAGCCCAATGTCCACTATTGCCCCAACGCCTACAGGAGCCTGGAGGGTTATGGACGTGAGGAAGGAGTGCACAGTAGATACACGTACATCTGCGTTCCTGGAGTGAGTGGTCAGGGCTGGGCAACCTGCAGAGTGCAGGGCTCTCTAAAGAGACTAGTCACCCCTCAGGACCAGCAGGGCCCTGTCGCGGTAAACACTGCGGCGTTTTAAGAGAAGTAAGAAGTCTAGATTTATGTGGTCGTAGATTTATACAATCACTTAAATTCTGCTAAAATTATTGTGCAATGCAAATATTCTATTAGAAACCAGCTTATGGCCCTTTTGATAAGCAGAGATGAGGTGTGCGCACAGCATTCATCTTAGTTTGGGGGTCCCCAAAGCAGACCCTGAGATAGGGTCTTGAGTGCCCGCAGTTTAATTGGAAGGCGATCCCAGGAATCACATGTGAACAAGAGAAGGGAGAAATGTCAGTCGCATGAACATGAAAGAGCAAGTTACTTCCATGGCCAACTGGGCTCCCATCCCACTGGGATCCACTGAGGAAGCTTGAGGAACACACTTCAGAATCAGGAGAAGAAGAATGGCAGGCCGTTTATGTCTGGACTCCTATCCCATGGGTTGAGAGTTGCCCCCAGAAGCAACATCCTCAGATACACACTTCCAGGTGGCTCCTGCTTCCAAGGTGGCACCCTCAGTGGAGGCAGAGGAAGCCTCGGGCAGAGAAGAGAGTTGCAGGGCAGGTGAGAAACTTACTGTGTGCTGAGAACCTGTACCTGCAGGGAAACCCAGGTGGGCCAACACGAGGCAAGGCATCAGCAGCCTATTCTGCACCTCCCTTGTGGGAAAGACATTTTCTTCCTCACTTACAGTTGCATGAGATTCAGTGACAGGCCTGAAGTGTCAGTGATCCAAGTGGGAAAAAATGGGAGCTCAGGATTACACGGTGTTACCAAGACTGATCCTTTCCTGCGAGTGGTTCTAGCTAGGAGATAGGAGGAAACGTTATAAATATTCTGGTGCAGGTTAGAACTGAGAAGAAAGATGATGGAAGATAAGGAGAGGGTGCTAAGGAAGAAGCATATTTTTATGCTTTTAAGATTAGCAATTTCTGCAATAGTGAAAGGGTTAAACTTGTCTGTTGCCCAGCCTGCCATGAGAAGCTTGAAGTTACCTTCTGGTGTGGGAATGTTAGTCTGCAGAATAGGAAAACAATGGACTTGCTCCTCAAAGATGATCAGTTTCGAACTTATTTACAAAACAGAAATAGACTCACAGACATAGAAAACAAGCTTATGGTTACCAAAGAGGATAGCGGGGATGGGGGAAGAGATAAATTTGGAGTTTGGGATTAACATATACATACTACTGTATATAAAATAGGTAAACAACAAGGACCTATGTATAGCACAGAGAACTATATTCAATATCTTGTAATAATCTATAATGGAAAAGAATTTGAAAAAGGATATATACATATATATATATATATATATTCTTTTATATATATGTAAAGCTGAATCACTTTGCCATACAACTGAAGCTAACATATTGTAAGTTAACTATACTTCAATAAAAAAAAGAAGTCAGGAGGAATTACTAAGTATTTTGTGCTACACACTACACTGTTACTGAATAAGAATAAATAAAACATCATGTGATTGGGGAAAAAAACATGATCAATTTCACAGATAGACACAAAAGGACCCTGAGAGGTCATCAATTCCATTCAATAGGCATTTATTGATCCCCAACATTAACCCATTCCTTAGCTTCCTGCTGTGGCAGAGGGATGTCTGTCCACAATTCAGATAGAGTTTTTGAGCTTCAGTGTGTACAAGAATCAACAGGGGGTCTTCTTAAATGTGGATCTGGGGAATTTGGGGTCAGCATTTTAACAAGAGGTCCACACTATCCTGGTGTGTTGGTTTACACAGCATTTTGAGAAATCGAGAATCTCGCACCCCTGCTTCCTACTGCATCTGCCTCTAGTCCTCAGTGATGGGACCCACCTGATGTCTTACATCACTTTGCTGTCACTGAAGCCTGATTGCCTGTGAACTTGGAAAATTTATATGAATGAGTACTGGTTACGGTTGGGGAGAAATTTGCACACGTTTACTATAAAGTTTTCAAAATAAGGACAGCTGTTGAAACATCCTGAGTTGGGAGGCAAACTCTGTAGGGCTGTGTGTGGGCACAGTTCTGGGAGTCTAGAAGTCTAAGATCAAGGTGCTGCCAGGGTTAGTTTCTGCTGAGGCCTCTCTTTCTGGCTTGTAGACGGCCACCTTCTCTCACCACTGTGTTCTCAGACAGCCTCCTTCCTCTGTGCTCATGGAGAGAGAGCTCTCTGGTGCCTCTTACTCTTCTTATGAGGATACTAGTCCTGTTGGATTAAGGCCCCACCCTTATGACCTCATTTAAATTGAATTATCTCCCTACAGACCCTATATCCAAATACAGTCACAGTGGGCACTAGGGCTTCAACATATGAATTTTGTGGGGACACAACTCAGTCTATAACAGTTACTATTAGAATTTTAACGTATAAATATTAAAACAATTTCATATAAATAGAAAAATAATTTCTCTAACAAAAATCATCTTCAACAGATAAAATTTGTTCTTATTTCTCTCTTACATGGCAATCCCCTATAATGCTTTTGTTAGTGCTTTATATATAGATATCGATAAACAATGTGTTTATCTATCTATCTGATTATAGGTATACATCTATATGTATTATATAGCAATATGGAGAGACCCACTTATATATGTTGTGTAAATTGTAAATCTATCTATAAATACAATGTATCTATAGTACCTCTATACTTGTATACATATATGCAATATATCTTTATATATCTGTATACAAGGTGTATGTCTATCTCTAGATCAATAGATTAATAGAGATAGTTATATAGAATGTACTTTATACTGAAATGTCAAGTTACTTCTCCCATCATCTATCAAATTAAATATAAAACTATCAATATATTTTAAGGCTTCTCATCCTCAAACTATCAAATAACAGTCATTTGCTGGGACTTAGTCTCTACCCTTGTCGAACTTACTGGCTCATCATTTGCGTTCATTTCTGTTTCACTTGACAACCTTCCTCCTTTTGTGGATGATTAAAGCATGCCTCCTTTTCAAACTTCCTTGTCCTTACTTTTCTCCTAAAGTCTAACCAAAAGGTACTTTGTGAGAGGGAACGAAAGAAAACGGAGGTAAGGAGGGAGGTGGACACTTCCCTACCATGCCTCCTCCTCCCAGAAATGTCTCCCTTCAATTCAGCACCTGAATGAGCACCATTAATTTGTATTACTCGGATTTGTTCCTTCAATATTTGTTTGTACTTCCTCAAAACATAGGGATTAAGACTGAAGCTAGAATATATCAACTCACCAACTGAATAGGAAAAAAATTAAACTCTTACTTAACTGAATCAACTGCCTACTTGACAGAATGACTTCTGTTTCTGCCACTTTGTTTGGATTTTCCTACAAGACAGCACATCACTACAGTCTGTATTCATGACGTGCCCTCAGAGAATGCTGACACAGGCTTTGTCTATGCCACAGAAAACTAACTGGTTGAAAAGTGAAATTTGAGGTCTATAAAACTGTCTACAGAACGCCAAGCAACTGAATTTACTTTTTTTTTTTTCTTGTGGTACGCGGGCCTCTCACTGCTGTGGCCTCTCCCGTTGAGGAGCACAGGCTCTGGACACGCAAGTTCAGTGGCCATGGCTCACGGGCCCAACCGCTCCACGGCACATGGGATTTTCCCGGACCGGGACACGAACCCGTGTCCCCTGCATCGGCAGGTGGACTCTCAACAACTGCACCACCAGGGAAGCCCTGAATTTACTTTTTTAAAAAAGTTTTAAGTCGTGTTTTGATCTGAATTTGCAGGTTTGATTGAATTACTGTTTTGACATGACCATCTGATTATTTTTGGGGGGAGGGAGAGTAGAGAAAGAATTGTCTTTATCTCAGAATACATACATATATATACACATATGTCATGAAATTTTATATTGGTCTAGTGAAATAACAGAACTTCTTCAGTACAGAACATCTTCTGTAATCAGTATATCTCAGATGGTATTATTACCAAGGGTTTACTCATACAGATATACACACACAGACTAAAACCTCATATATGTATTCACTGAGAGTAAGCAAAAAAAGATAATAGTATAGTACACGTTTTCAGGACTTTGTCACATCAAAATTTTACATGAGGACTAATTACCACAGTGATTTCTTTTTTATAATCAACCAAGGAATGGCTGACTGCGTATTTTGAACCCCTCAAATTGTGTTCCCTGATGGATGTGTAGGTTTGGTCAGGGTGATTTATACCCTCTGTAAAAATCAAACCAAACAGAGCAACTGGTATACCAGGTCCTTTCACTGTGTGGAAAACAAAAGAAACAAAGTTATATTCAGTGTGGTCCCTGCCACCAGTCACCCGGGGCCAGATAGCAAGAAGGAGCAATGGATCTGGCTTTAATGTTCCTGTTGAAACCACTTGAAGCAATGTTTTATTCAAGTGTGGTCTGGGAAACACTTGTGAAGTGAGATGCTCCACAAGAAATGGATTCTATGGTCAAGCAAGTTTGGGAAATACTGACTACTCTGTCTCCTTCTAGGATATTCTTTTTTAAAAAAAACGTTTTTTCAATTAAAAAAAGTTTTAATGAAGAATAGTTGATTTACAATGATTCAGGTATACAGCAAAGTGATTCAGTTATATATATATATATATATATATATATATATATATATATATTCTTTTTCAGATTCTTTGCCATTATAGGTTATTACAAGATATTGAATATAGTTCCCTGTGCAATACTGAAGGTCTTTGTTGTCTATTTTATATATAGTAGTCTGTATCTGTTAATCCCAAAGCTATTTTTAATGTACCTTAGCCTATCATAGGCGCTGCAAAGCCCCAGAGTAAAGCAACCTGTTTAATTTTATATACAACAATATTTCCTACACATAGGTGAAGCATTGAAACGTCTTCCCATAGCATTCCTTTGGGAAATGTTGGTGTACAGAATTCTAGTTTGGTCTTGAACTGATCTGACTTTTCAATGATGGGAAAATATCCAGGGCACTTTTCCTTTGCCTGGTTAATTAATATAAGGGAAACCACAAAGCTCCCCCGACATTCCAAGGAAACGCATACTATTCCTCAAAAAAAGGCAATAAATGACACCATACCAGATATCTAGTATTGCCTTACTTTTTTTCCACTGCCATTGAACCATTTTTTCAGCTGATTCAAGCCCTGTGCAGCACCAGCTGACCCAGTGGGATCACCACAAGTTATTTCATATGAATTTACTAGAATAGAGTCATGGGGAGGCTCCACTGTATACATTTACACACCGAGATTCTGCACTGAAGAGAAATGTGTGCTGCAGTATATCTAAGTCATAACACTTTGGATGCTCTCATTTTGTGTCTTTTGGGTTGTGCTTACTGCCAATACATCTTTGGGATGATATTTTCCTGTGGAAATGGTGTATGTGTGTGTGTGTGTGTGTGTGTGTATGTGTTAATAGTATTAATACTATCTGAGAAATATACGAGAAGCTAATTCATCAGACCAGTGGTTCTTTCCAAACCTGTATTTTGTCTGTGCTTTGTCGTACCGAGAGAGGATGGGATGAGTGTTTGTCCTGTCCTTTGCTTTCTTCTAGGTAGTGTGTTTTCTTGGCCTAACTGTCATCTTGAGCCTTGTTTTGGAGGGCAGAAGAATGCTTAGGTCATGTTTAGCTTTTATAGCCTCATTTAGTGGAAATGGATCCTTTGGGCCCAGTCTACGCCCATTGCCTAAATTTAAAGCTCCTTTTCTTGCAGGTGGCTTAATTTATATTTGTGGATGGCACAGTGAATGCAAATCACACAGGTGACCTTTAGGAGGCTGTAAGAGCCAAGCCGGTTGTCTGGGTGACCTGAATTCAGAAAGGGATTTTGATATATTTTTAGCATTTCTACAAATACTCTTTCTTGAGGAAGGAGAGTGTTTAATCATCCAGTAGGCATTTTAGAAACCCATAGGGAGATAATCTGTGGGGAATGATCAGGGGTTTCAATCCCATACTACTAGATGAGTGATATGGTCAAAGGAAATGTGAACAGGATTATAGAAGAGCAAGAAGGAGTTATCTGTTTGGTCCATTTTTATGCCCTGGCAGGTCTACACCTATACATAAAATAAGAAAATAATTAAGACTGAATCGTGACCTAATATGAAGTGATAGATGAGAGGAAGAAATTGTTTTCCCATGATCAGAGAGCTCTTGTTCGAGAGATGCTGTCCAAGAATCTGTTCAAAATGATGCTTTGGCTGCAGCTAATCATGAAATCAGGTAAATAAAATTCCTGATCTTTGACCATAGATTAGCTGTTTGTTTCTAAAATACCTCCTGGATGATCAAACAGTTTCCTTCCTCAGGAAAAGGGTATTTGTAGAAATGCTAATAATGCAAGATACCCCTTATCTGGAAGCAACAATGCAGAAGATACTCAGTCCTAACTTTTTACTCTATTTGATCAATAGAGTTAATTCCATGAATCTATGTATTTTAAACTAATAAAACTTATTTCAAACATTAATAATTTTTAAGTAAGAAGAAAATGACTCCTTTGACAGGGGGAAAAGGAAAAAGTACAGATGACAAACTTTTCACTCATATTTTGTTCTATCAAAATCTGTGAGATTCATAGCCTATTCATCCCTCCTCTCCCCATGACAGAGGTCACTCCCCCAACTCACCACCAAGTCCTACTTCACTGTTTGAGGGTCAGTCTTGGCTGCAGGCAAGAGCTTCATCCAACACCCTGGAATCCCCTATTGCCCCTGGAGTCATTCTATTCACTGGCACTCCAGTCCTGAAGACGAATATTTGTACTTATTCCACTGTACCCAATTTTCTGTCTCAGTGCTTAAGGAATTTTATCCCAGTCTTAAGGAATGGGTGTTTTTGGCTTTTTAACAGGTTGGAGGCTAGAATCTGATCTCTAAAGTCCACCCTAGTTGCCCAGCTGTTGGACTGCCACATAGACTTGCTCTGTACTTCTTAATACCAACCACTTTGCGGGGCTCTGACCATCTCTGGATGATGATGGTTCCCCCATACTCTGCATTGCTCACAAAGGAATTCAGTTAATTTAGCCATTCCAACTCTTTTAGCTGTTCTCCTCTGGTGCCTCATTGGTTAACCAACAAAACAAAACAAAACAAAACAAAAAAACCTATTATTAAAGGAGAATAAACAAAATCTCATATGACAAAATCTATAAGAAAGCTTTGAAACCTATGAGATCAGAAAGTATACATTACATTGGACCAAAAAAAAATGAACACTGAGACTTGGTTGGAGCTACTGGAAGTCTTTATCTATACAATAAAGCAAGAAAAAGAAATCAAAGACATACATACTGGAAAGAAAGTAATAAAATTATTTGCAGATAACATGATTGCCTATGTAGAAAATCCCAAGGACTCTATTTTAAAAATCTAGAACTTACAGGCAAAGTTGGAAGATCCAAAGTTAACATGCAAAATCAATCATATTTCTATATCCTAGTAATGAAAAATTGGAAACTGAAACTGAAAACAAAAACAACATTTAAAATAGCCCCCCAAATTGCACAGGTATAAGTCTAATAAAATATACATAGGATCACTATGATGAAAACTACAAAAACCTGATGAAAACAATCAAAGAAAACCTAAAAAAATGGAAAGACATCTCATGTTCATGGATTTGAAGACTCTACATGGGAAAGATCCTCCAAATGGATCTGTAGGTTTGACATTATTCCTATCAAAATGCTAGCAAGATTCTATGTAGATAGAGAAAACTTATTTCTAAAATTATTTGGAACAGAAAGGATGTAGACTAGCAAAAAGAATTTTGAAAAATAAGAACAAAGTTGAAAGAATCACATCTCCTGATTTTTATACTTACTATACAGCTACAATAATCAAGACAGTGGAGGTATACTGACAGAGAGATAGATATATAGATTAATGAAAGAGAATGGGGAATCCAGAAACAGACCCACAGAAATAGGACCAACTGATTTTGACAAAGATGCAAAGCCAATTCAATGAAGGAAACAGGCATTTCAACAAATGGCATTAGAACAATTGGATATGTATAGGCAGAAAAATAAGCCTTAACCTAAATCTCAGAACAAACAAATTAACAGAAAATGGATCATAGATCTTAATGTATTTTTTTTACTTTTTAAATTGAGATATAGCTGATGTCCAATATTACATAAGTTACAGGTGTACAACATAGTGATTCACAATTTTTAAGTTATACTCCACTTATAGTTATTATAAAATATTGGTTATATTCCCTGCATTGTGCAATGTATATGTATTTTTTAACATCTTTATTGGAGTATAATTGCTTTACATTGTTGTGTTAGTTTCTGCTGTATAACAAAGTGAATCAGCTATATATATACATATATCCCCATAACTCCTCCTTCTTGTGTCTCCCTCCCACCCTCCCTATCCTACCCCTCTAGGTGGTCATAAAGCACGGAGCTGATCGCCTTGCGGTATGTGGCTGCTCACTACTAGCTATCTATCTTACATTTGGTAGTGTATACGTGTCCATGCCACTCTCTCACTTCGTCCCAGCTTACTCCTTCCCTGCCCAGTGTCCTCAAGTCCATTCTCTATGTCTGCATCTTTATTCCTGTCCTGCCCCTAGGTTCTTCAGAACCATTTTTCTTTAGATTCTATACATATGTGTTAGCTGTATAACAGGCTCTAGGTCCATACATCTCACTACAAATAACTCAATTTTGTTACTTTTTATGGCTAATATTCCATTGTATATATGTGCCACATCTTCTTTATCCATTCGTCTGTCGATGGACACTTAGGTTGCTTCCATGTCCTGGCTATTGTAAATAGTGCTGCAATGAACATTGTAGTACATGACTCTTTTTGAATTATGGTTTTCTCAGGGTATATGCCCAGTAGTGAGATTGCTGGGTCATATGGTAGTTCTATTTTTAGTTTTTTAAGGAATCTCCATACTGTTCTCCATAATG
The DNA here is from genome assembly GCF_003676395.1 of Aethalodelphis obliquidens. Classification (NCBI taxonomy): domain Eukaryota; kingdom Metazoa; phylum Chordata; class Mammalia; order Artiodactyla; family Delphinidae; genus Aethalodelphis; species Aethalodelphis obliquidens. The sequence continues at coordinate 11,339,492 of NW_020837968.1, read as the reverse complement.
GCTGTATCAATTTACATTCCCACCAACAGTGCAAGAGGGTTCCCTTTTCTCCACACCCTCTCCAGCATTTATTGTTTCTAGATTTTTTGATGATGGCCATTCTGACATGTGTGAGGTGATACCTCATTGTAGTTTTGATTTGCATTTCCCTAATGTTTAGTGATGTTGAGCATCTTTTCATGTGTTTGATGGCAATCCGTATATCTTCTATGGAGAAATGTCTGTTTAGGTCTGCTGCCCATTTTTGGATTGGGTTGTTTGTTTTTTTGATATTGAGCTGCATGAGCTGCTTGTATATTTTGGAGATTAAGCCTTTGTCAGTTGCTTCGTTTGCAAATATTTTCTCCTATTCTAAGGGTTGTCTTTTGGTCTTGATTATGGTTTCCTTTGCTGTGCAAAAGCTTTTAAGTTTCATTAGGTCCCATTTGTTTATTTTTGTTTTTATTTCCATTTCTCTAGGAGGTGGGTCAAAAAGGATCTTGCTGTGATTTATGTCATAGAGTGTTTTGCCTATGTTTTCCTCTAAGAGTTTTATAGTGTCTGGCCTTACATTTAGGTCTTTAATCCATTTTGAGTTTATTATTTTGTATGGTGTTAGGGAGTGTTCTAATTTCATTCTCTTACATGTAGCTGTCCAGTTTTCCCAGCACCACTTACTGAAGAGGCTGTCTTTTCTCCATTGTATATTCATGCCTCCTTTATCAAGGATAAGGTGACCATATGTGTGTGGGTTTATCTCTGGGCTTTCTATCCTGTTCCATTGATCTATATTTCTGTTTTTGTGCCAGTACTATACTGTCTTGATTACTGTAGCTTTGTAGTATAGTCTGAAGTCTGGGAGACTGATTCCTCCAGCTCTGTTTTTCTTTCTCAAGATAGCTTTGGCTATTCAAGGTCTTTTGTGTTTCCATACAAATTGTGAAATTTTTTGTTCTAGTTCTGTGAAAAATAGTTTGATAGAGATTGCACTGAATCTGTAGATTGCTTTGGGTAGTATAGTCATTTTCACAATGTTGATTCTTCCAATCCAAGAACATGGTATATCGCTCCATCTGTTTGTATCAACTTTAATTTCTTTCATCAGTGTCTTATAGTTTTCTGCATACAGGTCTTTTGTCTCCCTACATAGGTTTATTCCTAGGTATTTTATTCTTTTTGTTGCAATGATAAATGGGAGTGTTTCTTTCATTTCTCTTTCAGATTTTTCATCATTACTGTATAGGAATGCCAGAGATTTCTGTGCATTAATTTTGTATCCTGCTCTTCTACCAAACTGATTGATTACCTCTAGGAGTTTTCTGGTAGCATCTTTAGGATTCTCTATGTATAGTAACATGTCATCTGCAAACAGTGACAGTTTTACTTCTTTTCCAATTTGGATTCCTTTTATTTCTTTTTCTTCTCTGATTGCTGTGGCTAAAACTTCCAAAACTATGTTGAATAATAGTGGTGAGAGTGGGCAACCTTGTATTGTTCTTGATCTTAGTGGAAATGGCTTCAGTTTTTCACCACTGAGAAAGATGTTGTCTGTGCATTTGTATATGGCACAATATATGGCCATATACAAAATATATGGCCTTTATTATGTTGAGGCAAGTTCCCTCTATGCCCACTCTCCGGAGACTTTTTATCATGAATGGGTGTTGCATTTTGTCCAAAACCTTTTCTGCATTTATTGAGATTATCATATGGTTTTTATCCTTCAGTTTGTTAATATGGTGTATCACATTGATTGATTTGCATATATTGAAGAATCCTTGCATTCCTGGGATAAACCTCACTTGATCATGGTGTATGATCCTTTTAATGTGCTGTTGGATTCTGTTTGCTAGTATTTTGTTGAGGATTTTTGCATCTATGTTCATCAGTGATATTGGCCTGTAGTTTTCTTTTTTGGTGACATCTTTGTCTGGTTTTGGTATCAGGGTGATGGTGGCCTTGTAGAATGAGTTTGGGAGTGTTCCTCCCTCTGCTATATTTTGGAAGATTTTGAGAAGGATGGTTGTTAGCTCTTCTCTAAATGTTTGATAGAATTTGTGTGTGAAGCCATCTGGTCCTGGGCTTTTGTTTGTTGGAAGATTTTTCATCACAGTTTCAATTTCAGTGCTTGTGACTGGTCTGTTTATATTTTCTATTTCATCCTGGTTCAGTCTGGAAGGTTGTGCTTTTCTAAGAATTTGTGCATTTCTTCCAGGTTGTCCATTTTATTGGCATATAGTTGCTTGTAGTAATCTCTCATGGTCCTTTGTATTTCTGCAGTGTCAGCTGTTACTTCTCCTTTTTCACTTCTAATTCTATTGATTTGAGTCTTCTTCCTTTTTTTCTTGATGAGTTGGGCTAGTGGTTTATCAATTTTGTTTATCTTCTCAAAGAACCAGCTTTTAATTTTATTCATCTTTGCTATCATTTCCTTCATTTCTTTTTCATTTATTTCTGATCTGACCTTTATGAGTTCTTTCCTTCTGCTAACTTTGGGGGTTTTTTGTTCTTTCTGTAATTGCTTTAGGTGTAAGGTTAGGTTGTTTACTTGCGATGTTTCTTGTTTCTTGAGGTAGGATTGTATTGCTATAAACTTCCTTCTTAGTACTTTTTTGCTGCATCCCATAGGTTTTGGGCTATTGTGTTTTCATTGTCATTTGTTTCTAAGTATGTTTTGATTACCTCTTTGATTTCTTCAGTGATCTCTTGGTAATTTAGTAGTGTATTGTTTAGCGTCCAGGTGTTTTTATTCTTTACAGTTTTTTTCCTGTAATTGATATCTAGTCTCATAATGTTGTGAACAGAAAAGATACTTGATACGATTTCAAATTTCTTAAATTTACCAAGGCTTGATTTGTGACCTACAATATGGTCTATCCTGGAGAATGTTCCATGAGCACTTGAGAAGTAAGTGTATTCTGTTGTTTATCTTTGTAGCTCATTTATTTTATACAGAATAGTTCGTACCTCTAAAATGTAAAAGTATAAAGCTTGTAGGAGAGGATCTTGGTGATCTGGTTTTAGGTGAAGAGTTCTCATTCATGATATCAAAACATCAAAAAAGAAAAAAAGTTGATAAATTGAACTTTATCAAAACAAAAGGAATTGTTCTGCTAAAGATACTATTAAGAGTGAAACACAAATTACATACAGGAAGCAAATATTTGCAAATCACATATCTAACAAAGGACTTGTTTCTAGAATACATATTTTTAAAAACACTCAAAACTGAATAATACAAATACAAACAACCCAGTTAAAAAATGGGCAAAAGACTTGAACAGACCTTTCATCAAAGAAGACATATAGAAGGCAAATAAACACATGATATGATGGTTAACATCATTAGCCATTAGGGAAATGCAAATCCACAATGAGATACCACTGCACATGTATTAGAATGGATAAAATAAAAAGTATTGATAACACCATTTTCTGGGAGGATGTGGAGCAACTGGAACACTCACACATTGATGGTGAAAGAGTATGGACACCCTGGAAGATAGTCAGGCAGTTTCTTAGAAATTTAGACATAAACTATGTATTTGCCCCAGTGATTCCACTCCTTCATATATACCCTAGAGAAATGAAAACATGAGCACACAAAAACATGCAGGTGAATGTTTACAGTAAGTCTATTCATAAGTGCAAAAAAATAATGGGAAACAACCCAGATGTCTTTCAGCAAGTGAATGGATAAACAAATTGTGTATATCCATTCAGTGGAATACTCCTCAGCAATAAACAGGAGCAGACTATTGATACTTGCAAAAGCTCAGATGAATCTCAGAGGCATTATGCTGAATGAAAGAAGCCAACCTCAAAAAAAAAAACCATAATACTGTATGATTTTTGTGACTTTCTTGAAAATATGAAGCTATAGTGACAGAGACCAGATCAATGACTATTTGACATTACAGATAGGGGTGGAGGAAGGGTGTGGTTATAAAGGGATAGCACATGGGAGTTTAGGGAGATGATGGAACTGTTCTGTAACAAAAAAAGATAAACTCATTCCACCCAAAATGAATTGTGAATTACAAGATCACATCCAGACAGAAAGTGCAGAAATGTTTGTGTTAATATGTAAAGATGATTTGTAGGTGACTGGGCCTTTAGAAGACACAGGACTGATTTTTTTTAATCGTTTATGTTGAAATAATTATAGAGCCCAAATAAACTGCAGAAACAGTGCAGAGTGGTCCCATGTACCCATCCCCCAGCTTCCCCTTAAGTAACCTTGGATATAACTACAGTATATTATTAAAACAAGGAAACTGGATTTCCCTGGTGGCGCAGTGGTTGAGAGTCCACCTGCCGATGCAGGGGACACGGGTTCGTGCCCCGGTCCAGGAAGATCCCGCATGCCGCGGAGCGGCTGGGCCCGTGAGCCATGGCCGCTGAGCCTGCGCGTCCGGAGCCTGTGCTCCGCAACGGGAGAGGCCACAACAGTGAGAGGCCCACGTACCGCAAAAAAACCCAAAAACAAACAAACAAAAAAACAAGGAAATTGACATTGGCATATTTAAGCAGATGACAGAAAGGAACCTGAGGACACATTTGAGGAATGGCAGAATTCAAGAGAACTTTCAGGGAATTAAAGGGAACTTTTGCTGCCCTATATCCTGATTGTATTGGTGGTTACACAAATCTATATATGTGTTAAAATTCATAGAAGTACCAGAAGAGGGTCATTTTTACTGTATGTTTAGTAGAAAAAAAATTAAAAAGCCATAGCACTGGAATTTCATGTTAAAAGAGGTATGTACATGTTTGCTATTTAATGTGTTTTTATGAGATAATCCCTTCTAATGGAGGGATAGCTTTCTAACTCTTATTTAAAATGTGAAATTGAGTAATCAATTTAGACTTGTGAATATAAAGTGGTAGCTTACTAATGTATTTTTTTTGGAATATCTAAGAAAATTTGTTGTTCACCAGACATATACACATCTCTTGGATGTGTAAAAGTTATTTAATTCCTTGGGAAAGTTTTGTTTGTTAATTGAGATACAAATAAGTGAATTATTTTAAAATAACACTAGAATAAGTACATTAATAATCCATATAACTCCTTGAGGGTATTCAGTTAAGTGTGTAAAAGGGAACAAGTATTTTTGAAAAAATAAGTAACTAATCAAAAGCTGCGGATTTAAAATTAACATAATATGTGTAAGCTGATCTTACAAACTCAAGAAAAACCTGAAATTTTGAATTTGGTTATATTGAATGTCAATTTTAAATTTATTTATTTTCATTTTTATTTATTTTTGGCTGCGTTGGGTCTTTGTTGCTGCGCGCGGGCTTTCTCTAGTCGCAGCGAGCGCGGGCTACTCTTCATTGCAGTGCGTGGGTTTCTCATTGTGGTGGCTTCTCTTGTTGCGGAGCATGGGCTCTAGGCGTGCGGGCTTCAGTAGTTGTGGCACGTGGGCTCTAGAATGTAGGTTCAGTAGTTGTGGCGCCCAGGCTTTGTTGCTCTGTGGCATTTGGGATCTTCCTGGACCAGGGCTTGAACCCGTGTTCCCCGCATTGGCAGGCGGATTCTTAACCACTGTGCCACCAGGGAAGCCCCCTTGAATGTCAATTTTAAAACCCAAAATAAACTTTCTGGGAAAAAGGAAACTTGATTGATTAGGGAAATTGTTGAAAGGCCATAGAATCCAGGACCAAAAAACAAACTAACAAGACTAAAAAGGGCCTCTTAGGAAAAATCAGTGATTTGGTTTACAGAAAAGAGAAACTGAAAAATATTCTCAAGATTCTCTCTCTACATCAAGAAGTGTGACTACAAAATTCTATTGAATAAGTAAAATAAAATATAGAAACTCTCAATTTCTCGGTTAAACCAAGGTAAAGAATACCCAAGGTAGAGGAGAAGACAGTCATGTTACCAGAAAGACAGAGAACTGGAGAGATAGACCCAAAGAGCTTCACTTACAGAAAGTCACAGAGTGATACATGAAGGAAAAAATTCATTAAGTAACACACATGGCCTGTCATTTTTCAGGACAGTATTATTATTTAAAGTATAGTTGACCCTTGAACAACACGAGTTTGAACGGCACAGGTCCACTTCTATGCGAATTTTTTTCAATTAATACATGGATTACTGCACAATCCTTTGTTAAATCGGTGAATCCAAAGCCTTGGATTCGAGGGCTGACCGTGGGACTTGAGCATCCGTGGATTCTGATATCCATGGTGGGCCCTGGTATCAACTCCTTGCAGATAGTGGATGGGGGGCAGGGGGACAACTTCATTTTTTTTTTCCCAAACAAAGATTAAAGCAATGTGAACAACGTTCATGGTTCTTGCTCCACACCAGAGAAAAATAAAGTCCAAACCAGATATTCTAATAATATATCGTGGATTAGGAAGATCACCTGACTAGGAACTGGAAAATACGGGTTCCAGGCTTAGCTACACATATTTAAATGGGAATAATCATTGCTCCTTTGCCTGTGTCACAGAATTTTTATGAAGATCAAAGAGACAATAAATGTGAATTTTGAAAAGAGTAAATGACTATATACATAAGGTATTATTATCATATTTAGCCGATGCAAATGAAGAGCTCCAAAGGAGTATTAATTCTATTTGAATACTTTGCACAATGAAAAGACAGGACTTTATTTTTTGTGAACATTCAAAGTATTTGTGCTTTTGATTATCTCCTTCCAGTCTAGCTCACAAACAATCATTTTCTTATTCTTTTTCTTAAAGTCTGTCTCTCCTCCCATCCCCTCATGTTCTATCATCCTGTCCCCAAAAGCTTCTCTCCAAAAGCAGTTAAAACTCCAAAATCAAAGATAACTCCTGTAATAAAGAAGGTAATCTCACTTCCCCAACATCCCTCCCTACCACAAATGTAATTGTGAGTTAGGGGTTATGTCCAGAGAGTGTAGAAATACTTATCTTAAATGTAAATAGTAGCTGTTGATATTTTAGCCTGATTTTTAAAAATCTGATTTAATTTTGTAATTTAGAAACAATTATAGACTCAAAAGAAGTTGCAAAACAATAGAAAGAGGTCTCACATACCCATCACCTAGCTTCTACCCAATGGTAACAACTTATATTACATAGCACATTCTCAAAACCAAGAAACTGACACTGGAGCAATTAACCAGACCACAGAAGGAAAGTTAAAGTCAAAAGTTTGAGCAGTGTCAGTGAATTAAAGGGAACTTTTAGAAAAAGAATGATAAAATGTCAGAGGTCTTCAAAGTGCCCTGATCAAGTGGAAGGAATTGCACTATGGTTTATGAGAAGAGAGAAGTCAGAGTTCACAGGCCAAGTGTGTAAAGAAGGTATTTGAGGTGGGGCTCAGAAAGACATGTTTCCTCCAGCTTCTCAGTGACTTAAGATGGTATAAGAACTGTCGTTAACTTTACACCAGAGATCTTAATGAAGAGTGAAGAAGAAAGAAGAATGGTTAAAATGTACGCTGTACATGAGAATTTGAACTGAGCTGAATCACACTATTTTTCACCCATATCATGTCTAATTTTCACAAGGTTGATTCTCCCAGTGGTGTCTAGCCAACAGCTGAAGTGTCTGGGCGACCCACACCAGGAACAAACACCATGGATGGAGGAGATGGCATTGCAGAGTAGGGAGGTATATGGGAAGAAGGAGGGGAAGAATCATAATACGAACAGCTTAGACTTGGGAGGAGAAAATCCTAATCCTTTTGGCAGGTGATGAAGTAAAACCCATTTTTCCAAGTGTAACATTTTCTGTGTGCTGACAGCCAGGAGTGCATTTTCCTTATAACTTCAGTGAGAATTCTTGAAGCAGCCTTGGTCAAACTTTATTGCAAGAAATCACTCACAACCAAAATGTATGAAAAGCAAAAACACTTGCAGTATTCCAGTACAATAAAGTAATTTAATTTTTATTTCTATTATTCTCTCTGCTCTAGACAGAATCATTTATTCACTTGATAAATAATTTCAAAATTCCTCTGCTCTCCTTAGAATCATTCTCCACAAGAGTCGTACGAAGAGTTGGAGAAAAGCCTAACGTGTGTCATTGATGCTCTTTACGTGATCTTTACATTTTGACCTTGTTTATATTTTCAGAAGCCATGTGTGGAATTGTGGAGTTAGTCAATAATATAATCCAATCATCAATATGATACAGACTTCTTATTTATTAATACATGATTAAAAATGTATATGATAAAAAGATATCGACTGGAGCGGAGTGTGTGGATGACAAGAACAATTATGGTTCGGACTCCTAATCGCGATGTGAGCCGTGCACCCCAGCAAAAGTCAATAGTCTGTTTAAAAGTCACAACACATCCTTTTCTTCTTTTTAAATTGAAAGTCCACCGATGCAACTTGCTATCTTTTATTTTACATCTGGGTTTACTTTTGTAACTTTAATTCATTGAAGAAACATTTATTACACAACCACCCTGACTCTGTCCCCACGATCGACTCTGAGGATACGGAAAAAATTCCTGCCCGAAGGGGACCATGCTGACTGGAGAGTATGTAACTCTACAGACTAAAAGTGTGTGAGACTAAGTGTATCAGTGTTTTACCATCATCATATGAAGGTCAGTCAGCAGTAAGCATGAAGCCTGAGTTGTTTTAGCAAGGGTAGTGATCGCTGGTAAACTCCCCTGTTTTTTCCTCTGATAGACACATTTTCCAGAGATTGTGGAGACTGGGGGTTTACTCTGTTACCAAGGAACCCAGTGAGAAGGACTAAGCATACAGACAGCACAGCTGAACCTTTGGCTCCATCAACCAATCAAGCTGCCCAAAGTTTCATAGGGAATATGATTATGCTTTTATAAATAAAGGTATATGCATGTACGTGTAACTTATATGCCAGTGAAATAGTTAGGTGGCTGCAGCTGGAAAGGATGGTTACTGCATATCAGATATAAGGAAGCATCTCTATTTCCTCAAGATGGAAGGAGGGAGGAGAAAGCCTTTTATTTTTTTTAATCCCAATCTGAGAACCATCCTTCCCAGCAGATTATAAACTGTATCCCCACAAAACATAGCACACAGGTAGGAGAGACAGAGAGACGATGCAATGCTTCACAAACCAAAGCCACTTCCTAGTAATAAATAGGTAGCAGTCACCTGGCAGAGCCCATTTAAGGAAAGCAATTCTCTTAACTGCTGGCTTTGAACAGGTGTAGAAAGTAGCACTAGTCTGGCAATACTTGATAAGGTTGGTAAAGATCTTACATGAAGGGTGCATTTTGGAGAACTAGAGCTAAGATTTGAGAGCTTGGGCATTCTTTGCAATTATTATTAAAAGTCCTTGTACAAGGAAATGGTTTCAATCCATCCTGACATGACAACTGGACACACAGGAAAAACGGATGAAGGAAAAAGAATATAATGGCATTTCCTAAAGCCAACCATGGATAAGAGTTTCAAAGTTTGTTTAATAGCTAGAAAAAAAAGTGTGGAATTTAATCCCCTCACTTTGTCATTTGTGATTGCTTGTGTTATCTTTTTGCTAATACTAAATCATGCCCATCTATGACATAAATCCTAAATCCAGTCATTTTCAAAAAATCCTTTCATAGCCATTATGAAGTTCCTGCTTGGTTTGAATAAAAGTATACAGAGAGATAAAGGCATCACTAGACAAGGTCAGCCAGCTGCCTACCAAGAAACCTCCCAGAGTAGTGTTTATAGTCTTTAGAGAACTCACCAGGTCCAGAATATGGTCCTTAAATTCAGAAAGTTGATTTTCACACTGTCAAGATTGTGTTTACTTCTGACGGTTAGACTCATGTTAACACAGCTAACAAAAGACAGATGTATAAAACCAGGATAGTACTTAAGAGTGTGGCCTTAGAGTTTGAATCCTGATCTGCCATATACTTAGCTGTATTATCTACACAAGTCTTTTTTTCCCGATTGCAAAGTAGAGATAATAACTTGCTTTAAAGAGTTTTTTAAAAAGATCATTTGGGAAATATATGTAAACTGCCTGTCATACAGTAAACACTTGATAAAGGGCGGCTATAGAAACATGACTTTACAATGAATGATGCTATGAGTGTTCTAGGATCCAGGTCTTGGATATAGATGTCCAATTTCTGAACCATTAGCCCATGCTTACCTGACTGTCCCCCCTTTGTTCAGAAGGTATTTCTTCAGAAAAAAAATAACATAATTGATAATGCTTGTACATACTAAGTTAAAAATCACATTCCAGACTTGTATTTCTGAGATTATACTCGTGTCACCTTATTTGGAGTCTTGGGTGTCCCCTACATTGACATATTTATAGGCATCTCCCATAGATACAGGGCTTAATCACATTGTTACATTTTAGTCTCTCAGCAGCCGACTTTATTTGCTTTATTTCCAAATTGTTTAGGAGAATTTCACTCCTACTCCCAAGCCCTGCCAGTAGTCCTTAGCTAAAGACTCTTCTAGTTATGTTTGCAGATAGATACCTGGCTTAGATGGCTTGACCTGAGAGTGACACTTATTTTTGTGGTAAATAGAGTGGGCAGACCAGATAAATAGTCCAGACGGCTGTCATATATAAAGAGTCTCCCTAACCTAGTGTGTTTCAGATGCATTTTTAGAAAATGAGAAGTATTATTTTCCTTTGCATGCACATACACAAAAATCTGTTCTAAAATATCAAACTAAATGGTACCCACAGATTCCTTATGCAGACTGGCAGGTGTCCAGGAGTAAAGCAGTTCTCTGTACCTCAGTTTCCCTACCAGTAAAACAGAGCTAAGAGAGCCTACCTCAAAAGTTGAGTGCTGGGCTTCCCTGGTGGTGCAGTGGTTGAGAGTCTGCCTGCCGATGGAGGGGATGCGGGTTCGTGTCCTGGTCCGGGATAGATCCCACATGCCGCGGAGCGGCTGGGCCCGTGAGCCATGGCCGCTGAGCCTGCGCGTCCGGAGCCTGTGCTCTGCAACAGGAGAGGCCACAACAGTGAGAGGCCCGCGTACCGGGAAAAAAAAAAAAAAAAAATTGAGTGCTAACTGTCTGGGAGGGTGTGTATAAAGCCCTAGCACAGTGTCTGGCACAGAGTGAGTACTCAGTAAATGACAGGGATGGTGCACTGGTGGAGACCATGATGACGGAGAAAAATTGAACATGTTATCCTTCTTCCCCATTAAGACCATTTATGTTTCCCGGTTGTATCCCATATCATTGTTCCACATAACGTAATACTAAAATACTCCAAACTATGTTTGTTGTCTGTTTTGGAAGCATTTCTTAGGATTGATTTTCTTGTACTTATTCATGCTATTCACAAGACTATTTTAACATTTAGTGCCATGTGCACATTCCCTCATTGTTAATGGATAGAAATAAAAATGTTTTTGGAAAGATTTTGCAAAGCAGCAAGACCTAGCGCTTAAGATCTGGGATATGCTACTAATACCATTGACATTATAGAAAGTAATTGATTTTTTATTAATTAATAAAGTTTTTTTTTATAAGGCAGTTTTAGGTTCACAGTGAAACCTAAAAGCAGAAAGTATGGAGTTTATATACCCCCTGCCCCCCACATGCAGAGCGTCCCCCACTATCAACACTCCCCCTCCCCCAGAGCAGTACCTTTGTTACAACTGATGAACCTACACATCTTTATCACCAAAAGTCTATAGTTTACATTGGGGTTCACTCTTGGAGTTGCAGATTCTATGGGTTTCGACAAATGTATAATGACATATATCCACAATTGTTATTATACAGAATATTTTCCCTGCCCTAAAAGTCCTCAGTGCTCTATCTATTCATCCTTCCCCAACACCCTAATTCCTGGCAACCACTGATACTTCTACTGTCTCCATGGTTTTGCCTTTTCCGGAATGTCATATAGTTGGAATCATACAGTATGTAGTCTTTTCAGATTGGCTTCTTTCACTTAATAATATGCATTTAAGAGTCCTCCACAACTTTTTATAGCTTGATAGCTCATTTCTTTTCAGCCTTGAATAGTATTCCATTCTCTGAATGGGCCACAGCTTATTTCTCCATTAACCTACTAAATGACCTCTTGGTCGCTTCCAAATTTTAAGAATTACGAATCAAGCTCCTATAAACATCCATGTGCAGGTATTTGTGTGTACATATGAGTTCTCAGTTCATTCAAGTAAGTACCAAGGAGTGTATTTGTTGGATTGTATGTAAGAATATGCTTGGTTTTGTAAGAAATTACCAGACTATATTCCAAAGCGGCTGTACCGTTTTGTGTCCACCAGCAACGGATGAGTGTTCTTATTGCTCCACATTCTCACCAGCATGTGTTGTTGTCAGTGTTTTGGGTTTTCGGCCATTCTAGTAAATGTGTAGTGTTATCTCATTTTAATCTGTGATTCCCTAATGATATACAACATTGAACATTTTTCATCAACTTACTTGTCCTCTGTATTTCTTCTCTGGTGAAGTGTCTGTCACGTCTTTTACCCATTTTTCAATTGGGTTTCATTGGGTCATTGGCTTTCTTAATATTAAGATTTAAGTGTTGTTTGTATATTTTGGTAACAGTCCTTTATTAGATGTGAGGTTTGTCTTCTCATTCTCTTGATATTATCTTTCACAGAGTGGAGGTATTAAATTTTAATAAGGTCCAGCTTATCACTTGCTTCTTTCATGAATCATGCCTCCAGTGCCTCCATATGTAAAAAGTTATCACCATCACCTTAGGTCTTTCTATGTTATCTATGATCCAGTTTGAGCTCCTTTGTGAAGAGTGTAAGGTCTGTTCTTAGATTCATCTTTTGTATGTGGATGTCCAGTTGTTCTAGTACCATTGGTTGGAAAGACTATCTTTGCTTCATTGTATTGCTTTTATTCTTTTGTCAAAGCTCAGTTGACTATATTTATGTGGGTTTATTTCTGAGCTCTCTATTTTGTTCCACTGATCTATTTGTATATTCTTTCACCAATACCACACTGGCTTGATTATTGTACCTATAATAAGTCATAAAGTCAGGCAGTGTCAACCCATCAACTTTATTCTTCTCCTTTAATATTGAGTTGGCTATTTTGGGTCTTAGCCTTTTTCATATAAACTTTAGAAATAGTTTGTTGATATCCACAAGATAACTTACTGAGATTTTGATTGGGACTGCATCAAATCTACAGGATCAAGTTGGGAAAATCCGACATTATCAGATTATCAGAAAGACACAGTACTGAGTCCTTCTATCCATGAACATGGAATATCTCTCCATTTAGTTTGTTTTTCTTTTATTTCTATTTATCAGAGTTTTGTAGTTTTCCTCATATAGATCCTGTATATATTTTGTTAGACTTATACTCCAGTATTTCTTTTTGATTCTTTCTGAGAATTTCCATCTCTCGGATTACACTATCCATCTGCACTTGCATGTTCTCTACTCTTTCTATTAAACCCTTTAGCATATTAATCATATATTTAAAAAAATTCCTGGTCTGATAATTCCAACATTCCTGCCATATCTGATTGATTCCAATGCTTGTTCAGTCTCTTCATACTGTGTTTTTTTTGCTTTTTAGTATGCTTTGTAATTTTTGTTGAAAGGTGAACATGACGCACTGGGTAAAAGAAACTGCAAGCTAATAGGCTTTTAGTGATGTAGGGGTAAGGTGTGGAGGGGGAGAACTGTCCTATAGTCCTATGATTACGTCTCAGTCTTTTGATGAGCCTGTGCCCCTGGGCTGTGGATTTCACTAATGCACCTCAGTTTTTTACTCCCCATAGGTGGGACCAGATGGCTAGAAGGGGCTGTAGCTGGGTATTTCCCTTTCCTCAGGTAGTTAGTTTCTGATAAATCCCAATAGATTTGGCTCTAGCAAACCAGTTTCTCCTGCAGGCAGGCCTTGTTAAGAAAAACAGAATACTACGGCATGTTTAAAATGGTTCTCTTTCCCTTCCTCCTCCAGGAAGTATGAGAGTATTTGTCTCTGACATTCACAGCAAGGAACTGGTAGAGCTCCTGGAAATAAAACTCATAGAGGTATGAGGTCCTGTCTATGGCTGGCTCTTGCTGGAGTTTTTAACTCTCAGATTTGTTCACACAGAGTCACCAGCAATTTGTCAATTCCAGTTCAGTTTTCCCCAGTACTGGCTCCCGAGGAGGTTTAAGCTCTTGGGTTTCTAACTCCCATAAGCTGTGATCGTCTGCATTTATCTATGTCTCCAATTTTGGGGACAGCATTTTGCCCTGTGACCACACTTCTCTGATGAATCTAAGAAGAACTGGTTTTTCAGTCTGTTCAGCCTTTTACTTGTTAGGATGGAGTGATGACTTCTGAGCTCTGTGCTGAATCACAATCATTGGCTTTTGAATATCCATGTTACCTAGCTTATACTTCTTGGAAATGAGTCTGAATAAATGGCCATAGATTTAAGTACGGACTTAACAAAACTTCCTCCTGCTTTTTTGACTTGGATCTGCTGAATCAAGGGTGACCAATTGTAATGGTCTGATTTATCTTCGTTTGTCACTGTATTTCAAAGAGCCTATGATATTGTGACCTGTGCCAAAGAAGTCTTTGAGGAAAACAATGGAATTATTCTGTAAATAAACTGAGAGACGAATGGATAAGCAAATAAGTAATTCCTTCAGATCCCTCATATCCAAAAATCTACAGACACTATTCATACATCCAGAAATGTTTAATATCAAAATCCAATCTGAAAGCAAACAAATTCTTTACCTTAAAGATAAAGAGAATACACATTAAGTGGTAGCATCTGATTTGAAAACGTTTTAAATGATATACCAATACCCAGGCAGATACAGTAGTTTTCTTCATCAAGTCTAAGCTCTCCTTGTAGTCTCAATGAGGTAGTTTTGTTCTTTTTCTCTGCTCTCTGATAAATCTTGCCAGAGAGATTTCATTTGAATTGCAGACATATACATCACCTCTTCTGTACTTAATGCTACAAGTGAGATGTGCGCTTTTAAAAGTAAATCATTTTTCTTTGGTCTGTGCAAATTTATCCACATTCTCCTTTGCTCTTCCTGTCACTTCTGGCACATAATCGTCCAGGGCCAGTCAGGCTTGGGGGATGTAATATGCAGCTCTTGAGCACGGACACAATTAATCACAGGATCAATTCTGGGCCATGTTCTAAACTAAACAACCAAGATAACCAGCCCTAACAATTGGCTGTTCTAATTATTCCCGAAATAATTAATTGAATAAAATATGCAGCTGGTTAATTTTTTCATTATATTATATCAAACAACTTTTTTTACTTTTATCCATATTATATTGAATTACTACTTTAAATAATTTTTTTAAAACTCAACTTTATTGCAATGGAGGATAGGAGAAATTTGTTCTGTGATGCCTAAAACATCTAGGATTCAATTGATGGCAGAGATCTTAGCTCCTTTTAGTTAGGTCAAACAAATGCACTGTTGGTATTTGCAAACAACTGGAAACAAGACATAGAAGTAGATTATTACTTAGACTCATGCATATTGATGTGTCATTGTGCACGCACATTTTTACAATAGTGCATATTAGTTCCAAATATTTTAGGAGAAAAGTGAATGACAGTCCTTTACTAATTATTGTCATTTCATTTTTTTTCTTTAAGTATCTTTTTTGGAGACCAAAAAAGCTACAAAAAAGTGGAGGAAAAGCCATAATATCTCTAGTAGGATATTTTCATTGGTCATCACAATTCCTGATAAGAATGATTACTTTTTTGTTTGCTTGTTTGTACATGTGTGTGTAAGATGTTTGTTTCTCTTTGTAATACACCTGCAACACACCTGTACTGTGAAGATCTGAGCATGATTATTCTCCAGCAATTCCATCAAATAGTGAATGTGAGCAGAAATGAGAGGTGACTTTTAAAAATGTGCTTATGTTAATCTCTTGGTTTGGAGTCCATATGCTTCCTAGTCGCCCTGACCTGATGAGCACAATTTAAATGTACAGTTTTCTTTCTAAAAACAAAAAATAGGCCGAGTAACTGGACAGAATCAGATGCAGTTTCCTTCTGATTTCAATTTGACTTGTGGTTCTTGCTGTTCACAGACCCCTAGGATTCAGGGAGAATCACACATGCAATAGAGTTTAAGGAAGATTCGTTGCAGAAAACTCACTGTGGATATTAGAAAGTGGCCTTTGCACAGGTCATACAACATTTGGAAAAGCAAACATCTTCCAGAACTTCTCTTGTGGTCTCTGACACCATCACTACATGTCAGTATGGTAAGGTCTTAGCTCTCTTGATTCAACAGTATTACATCTATCATGTATCAAGAAGTGAAGGCAATTTATCTACTGAAAAGTTTCTCTTTTTAAGTCTCTAAGCGGATGATCAGAAGAATGTGGGTGACAAGACCTTCTTCCTAAATACAGAGTTGAATCTCCAAGGCTCCTTTCTCTGAATAATTCTTCGATTATATTTTATACATTGAAAATCATTATTATAATTTAAAAGGTGTGACCAGGGAGGCTGACTACTTCAAATATTCCAAAATTCTCAAAAGAAACAGGTTGTTGTAGGCCAGTTAGGTGCCAAGGGCCTGAAGGTCAGAGGAAGATTCATGTATCTTTAAAGGCTATGTGGTTCTCCTATAAGCCACTTACCTACTTCCTTTGAGAAAGACAGAAGGGGGAAAAAAAGATAAATGCTCACAGGAACTGATGATATCACACCGTGCAGCTGCTAATGCATATGGATGTGTCATGCAAATGTCCCCAGCAGAAACACATTCCTTAGTTTAAACCTGCAACCGTATTCAGCAATAAAAGTTTCCAAATCAAACTGCTGACTCCTTTTTTTTTTCCTTATCAAAACACCCCAGCATACATCTTACCAGGCAGAGTAAATCAAAAGAAACAGCTGGAGTTACCAACTCTTGTTTTCCCCTGGATATCAGGTGTGTGCTGCAATTTTGCAGATCAATTTGTGAGCTGAAATAAGGAGCTGTGGTCCACTCAACTCAAAATAAAGCCATTTGGGTAATGCTTGTGCTACCTTCCAAAGGCCTTATCTTTGCAAAGGGATATTGTAATTTACCAACTGATTGTTTTTTTTCTCCCTGACTAAAGATAGGTGCTGATTATACCTCTATCTGAATTTTAAAAAGATCTAGAGGAACTCAGAGGAATACTGAGTAATAGAACGTTGTTCTCTTGTCTTTATCTTTTCTATCCTTCTAGTTTTAAATTTTGCAGATTCTCTGATAAGTTGATAGGAGAAGTAGATTCAAGGGAAGGACAGAAAAAAAAAAGAAAAGAGGTGGAAGGAATTTGGGAGGCAATCTCGTCACATTAAATTTTCCAAAGCATCGACATAGTTAGAACATACAGCTGTGAAGTTATTGGGACATATACTCCTCCTCATGCTGCGACTGCGTATTTATGGAAAAGTTCTGTATTCAGGAATGAAAAATGTCAAACAAGAAACTTCAACTGTTACCTGGAGGGGATCTTAAAAGGTAACTTGGGAGTGATTCACTCCAACTTTTTTTATGGCTGGGAGAAGGAATACCACTTTGACAATTTTTTATAGGGTTGTATGCCGAAGCTAAGTACTTAGAAGAGCGAGGCAGTTGAGATTACATGCGGAAAGAGAAAATGAGTACGTATCTGGGGATTAACCCGCATTGGTCCTCTACGGGGCGGGGGGTGGGGGGCAGGCTAGGCATTCACTTTGAAGGCACCACTCCGGTGAAATGCCCTCAATTCTGAATGAAATTACTTAGGGTGAAATTGCATATTTGCAGGTAGCCTCGTCTGCCTGCTTGCGCTCTGGGTTTTTTGCTCCCCGCGGCCGGGATGTGACTGGCCTGGCTGCAGGATCGCCCCCTGAATTGCCTAGTCTCCCGTGAAAGGTCGTAGCCTCCTAAAAGTAGCCCCTCGT
The DNA here is from genome assembly GCF_003676395.1 of Aethalodelphis obliquidens. Taxonomy (NCBI): domain Eukaryota; kingdom Metazoa; phylum Chordata; class Mammalia; order Artiodactyla; family Delphinidae; genus Aethalodelphis; species Aethalodelphis obliquidens. Next base: position 11,321,675 of record NW_020837968.1, on the reverse strand, counting down.
TTCCTGTACGCTCGCCTTCTGCGCGCCAAGAAGCGGGGAAACCCCTTCCTCTTTCTCAGACCTGGGGCCCGGGAGTTTGTGGTTTCGCCTCGGGGAGCCCGGGGCGAGGGCGAAGAGGTTGAGCGGAGGAAGGCCAGAGCCAGGAAAGGCAGCGGTTCCTCGTTCTCTTCACCGGGATTCTCGGCCACCGCTTTCACTAACAGAGAGGTCGGTCCATTCGAAAAGCCCCGGCTCGAGCCTTCAGTTTAGGCCCAAGGCAGGCTGGGTAGCAATGGCCTTGGGGATCTTCCCTCCCGTTCCCGCAACTCCCCCGCCAAGGGTCAAGTTGCGTTAAAGGATGTAAGGAGCCCGCTCCAGGAGCCGGTCATTTACTCTTTGTCTTTGTGTATTGCTCATACACCTATAGGCGAGAGAAACGTTCACAGAAAGAGAGCGAACTGTTGCGATTTGCACCCCCTCCCGCTCCTGGAACGCAGGCAATTCCTCGCACGCATCTGGCGGCGCGGGCCGAGAGGTATCCGCGCGGCTCATATACATATTTCGAGGGGGAGACCGGGCGGCCGCTTCATCGCCGGGTCAATGTGTTAATTAAAAGTTGGTGCGAGTTGGTCAGCACGCAGTCCCAGAGGCGCTTAACAGCATGCAATTAACACACAAGGCAAATCTTTTTGAAGATACCAGAATTGAAGACCTCCCAAAGAAACTCCACCCTGCCCCCGCCCTGAACGTGAAATCGCAATGGCAAATAAGGGAAAAGTCATTAAAAGACGTAATTCAATGTGGGCCGCCGTTTCTTGAAGGGGGTCGAGCTAGAAAAAAATTTCCCTAAATCTATATATTTCAAAAATAAATAGCAAATTGATTTTTTTTTCCCCCTGCAGGACGTGCAGGCACGAGATCCGTTTCCCTGCGTTCCCACCCCATGTATATTAAACAGCGGGCGAGCGGCGGCCGCGTGGCGCGGTGACCTAGCGAGCGGCGGAAGTCCCCCGGTCTCCGCGCAGGTCCCCGCGCCGCCTCCGCCGCCGATTGCAGAGAGGTCTCTTGCAGCAAGATTGGTTTTTACATCCAGGGATAATTACCGCACGCTCACTTGCCTGGCGTCCTTTATATTTTCAAAAGTGCTGGGAGTGTGTGTGTGTGTGTGTGTGTGCGCGTGTATGTGTTGTTGGAGTCATTCTAGATAAAATATATTGATATGAAAAGTAAAAGTGTTGGCGGAGACACTTAATATCATCATTGACACCAGCGGAGAAGACGGTCCACATTTCAATCGCCCGAGGCTGCTTCTGCCAGCTCGCGCCTGCCCTTAGTTTTTAGCCCCTTGCACTCGGTTCTCAGGCCTCCACGAGTCAGTTTGCTTCTATTTGTCTTTTAATTCGGGTTGACTCATTTAATGTTTTTTTCTCACCTCTCAGAGCTAAACAAAGACCCTGATCTGTTAGCCCCCTATTCTCCTCACAGACACACGGGCATGCGCGCGTGTACACACACACACCCCACTCTGCAACTTCCTCACTTCCCGGGGCTTGCAGAAGTCCGGTGAGGACTTGGTGCCCCGTTGGCCACCTTGAGGCCACAAGTAAACTTCTTGGTTATCATCCTAGACTTGTGTCTTAGGGTGGTTTGGTTTCAGAGATGACATGTGATTCTATCACCAACACCACACAAGGGGACGGGAGTAACCATTCTAATCAATTAATTGTATGTGTTGTATCTAAAGGGCGTGCCTTATTGATGACACCTAATGAAGCAAATAATGGGTTTGCAGTATCTTGGCTATCCATCTGGTCCTTCTAGAAACCTGGATGTTAAGGAGAGATGGATAGTGATGGATGGAGAGAAGGAGAGAGAGAAGGGGGAGGGGAGGGGAGAAGAGAAGGGGTCGGCTATAGATCCTCGGAAACGGATCAGATTTGTTGAGTGTCAGCTTGAAGAAGGCAGTCTGAGCCGTGATTTAAACACGGGCAGTATCACTGTTAACTAGTGTCCCATGACTGCCCCACCCCCAGTCTGCCTTCGTGCCGCTCCCTTCTTTTCTCCCTTTTGTAGGATACAGAAGGTGAATAATGAAACCATTTTGCTAATAGTTTATGAGCCATGAGATTGGAAATGTATATGGATAGACCGGAGCACCAGACTAAAATCATTTGAAAGAAGCTTGAGGCTTGGCAGAGAAAGAAACCTACCGTGTCCTCTCTCCCCAGCCCGGAGCGGAATGGGACGGATGAGGTGACCTCGTGCCTCTCCGCTCCGTCCGAGGGCAGCGGATTGGCCCGTCCTCCCGCCAGCCTCTTACCCTCCTCGTCTCCCCGAGGGGCTGGAGCGAGAGGGAGATGAATTGGGGCGATGGCCAGATAGCGCGAGCGGGAGATAATCGTTATCACCAGGATTTTTCTTCCAGTGATGGGATCTAAACAGATCTGTCACACTGGGCAGCCTTCCCCGAGGCAGGAAACAATAGACGTGAACTTCGCGGTGAAGACAGCCACGGGGACGCTGTCTGCACGTGTGTCATTTCTGTTCCCATAGGGCCTGTTCCCCCAGTACCAACACCCAGAACCTTCCAGAAACGCCGCAAGCCCCCATCTGATTCCCATACTCGGCCCGCAAGGAGGTTCTCATCCGCTTTCTTTGCGGAGTTACCGCAGTTTCAAAGCCCTGGGCTCCAGGGGCTGGATGAAGGGGAACTTGAGGGATTGTGGGGAGGGGTGGGTGAGGGGAAAGGAGAGGCGCCGGCCTGGCCCCTCTCTTCCCAGTCCACACAGGGGCCCCAAAGCCTGGGGAAATCCTCGAAGACAGCTTGAAACAGTGGCCCAAGCCAATGGCCCGCGAGACACCGCCCCACATCTGGCCGAGAGTCCCGGAGCGCGAGGGCGCGCGGGAGAGGGCGGGGGCGGGCTCGCTGGAGGCGCAGGCTCCGGGGCCGGGCTCCCCAGCCGGGTCAGCAATCGGAGCGGGAAGGCCAGGACAGGTACGTAGCCAGGGGAGCTTAAGCCAGACGTGAGGGGCCCGGGACGCCCGGGCTCCGTCCAGTTCTGTCTGGGAGCACCCTTAAGCTGGCTTTGGGCCGGGGCGGAGAGGTCACCCCCCGCGGGCTCGGGGCCCTTGGGGAAGCGAGGGAAGCGCAGCTGTCTGCCCGGCGTCCAGGGAGCGCGGGCTTCGGATGGCTGAAAATGCCGCGCGCACCCGCCTGCGTGGAGTCGAGGGCGGTGGACGCACCCCGCAGGGAGACCGGCCGCTGAAACCCCCTTAGCACCTGTCTTTCTCCTGTCCTGCCAAACTCGGCTGGAGTCTGGGATAAAGCAAAATAACTTTTCCGTTTACGGGGGAGGTAAACGGCGGGAAGTAGTATTAGAAGAAGCGGGAAGCGGGCGGCAACGCCCTGCCCCCAACTGCGTGGAGGACCCTCTTCGATTTTCTTCCAGGGGTAGGGGTAGAGGTGAGACCTAAGCCATTTCTGTTTATAGGGGGTGCCCGGGGGCGCTGGGCGGGGCAGGCAGTGAAAAGAAAGAGCGCCACAGTTCTCCGGCTCCCCTCTCCCCCAGCTTGAGGCCGTCTTTAGGCCCCTTGGGCGGGCTTGGCTCCCTGCTCTACAGGCCTGGCTTCGACTATGGAGCCTCCAAAGAGAATCCGTGCAACCTCCTTTCACCTGCAGCGTCCTCAATTTCTCAGTCCCCCCACAGCCAACCCTATTAGACCATACCATTGACTCTGGTTGATGTGAGACACCCAGGATACATTTAGCGAAGCAAACTCTTGAATTGGGGAGTTTGGAGTGGAGAGCTAGCGTCTGTCGTTCTCGCGGGGTGGGTTTATTTTTGAGAAAGCACCTGGCATAAAAATGAAAGTTTTACTAACCCAATCAGCGTTCGCAGTCTGGCCCTGGCTCAAGGAAAGCGGGAGGGTGGGCGGCGAGTGGCCGTCAGGACTCACAGTCACAAGGATCTCTTCCGGTCGGCAGGTGTGCGCCGGCTCGGCGAAAAGGCGGCCGGCCCCGGGGCGCCACCGGGCAGGGCGCGCTGCCTCTGAGTTTGCGGCCCCCGGGCGAGCGAGGACGTGACCCCGGGGCACGCCTCCGTAACCTCGGCGGGTCATGACCGAGGTCAAGTAAAGTTGCTGCGGGGGGAGGGTGTTGCTAGCCCTGGCGTGTTACGGTTGACCCCGGGAGAGGAAACCTACACTCTACGAACTCCTTTGTGCCTTCTGCCCTCACTGTGTCGCAGTTCCCTCCCAAACACGGGGTTATCTAAATTCCCGTCCTGGCGGCTCAAGAAAACCTCAAATTCTGGCAGTATCCCGCTTTCCTCACGTAATCCCAGGGGGAACCCGGCTCCGTGTGCCCTTCCCCGTCCCTGCTTCTACAGCCAACCCCTAGGATCCTCGCTCTCCCGGGCCTTTGCCCTTCCCAGCTGGTGCCTCTAGTGCCCAACTGGGGTTGCGGTGGGGGGAGCCAAAGAGGCGGAGTAACCCCCCTCCTTGCAAAAATAACAGAACTACTGGAAATTCTAATAAAACTAAATCCCATCCCCCCCAATCTGTCCCCCTCCCAAATCCTGCCTGGAGAGTTGCGGCGGAGGGATGTGTGGGGGGAGGCGGAGGGAGGGAGGGTCATCCCGGGAAAGGGGGATCCGGCGCAAATTTACGCCCGCGCCTCTCATTTGTTAGTTGATTCGGTCTAAAAGTTCGCTATTTATAGGCTACACTCGGCAGCCCGAATCCCCGCGCCCGCTTCCTTTGCAAAGTGAGAGAAGTCCCCGCGGCGCCGAGCGGCCCGTCTCGGTCGTGTCCCGTGATCTGTACTGTTCTGTTTCTGCCTTCACGCCGCAGGCAGCTGGGCACCTCGCGGGCAGCCCCGAAACCACCCACTGGCAGTAGTTGAGAGAGCGGCTCTGCAGTCCGACCATGTGAGTCCGCGCCTAACCGGGCTCGGCGCGCGCGCGGGCGGGCGGGCGGACGCGGGGGAGACGCTGCCGCTCGGCCGCCGGCCCAGCGCCCCTAGGGCTGGCCTCCGCCTCTGCCCCTGCGACCTCCAGCTCCTTTCTTCTCCCTCCTTCCGCTTTGATTTCTCCTTCCTCATTGTCTATTTCCGTGCTTCTCTGACTCTCCCCTGCTCTCAACTTCCAGCTGAGTTTGGGCACAAAAAAGGCGACTGGTCTTTACGTGGGAGGCGGGGTGGGCTGGGCACGTCTGTTTCCTAAAGAAGAAAACTCTGTGGGTCTGGGGGAGGGGGAGGCGCGTACCGGAGGCGGCCTGGAGCGCGGCCCCGCGCGCGGCGGAAGGGGACGAGGCGCGTTCAGAGTGAGACCTTTCCTTTTGCCTTGGTACCGACCGACTGCAGGATGGGAATGCGGTGCTCACGAAGCCTCGCTGTTTGGAACCGTCCCTCTACAATGGGGGGCGTGGGGGGGCAGATGACTTAAACCGCCCCGGGCGAAAGGAGGGGAGATTGTGGGCGCTGGCCGAGGGTAGTCGGGAAATAGACTCAAGTCCCTGAATTACAGGTAGAATTGGGCGCTGCGACAACCTTTCTGCCCCGCGGCGGTGGACAGGACTCGCTTGCGGAGACAGCAAGGGCGCAAGCGGATCGTGGCCGTCCGTGGGCCTTGACCTTGTCTCCCTTTTCTACCTGCCAGCGCCTTAGACGATGCTTCTGTGTTTTTAGAACCCAGAAGTCAAGCGGGCGGGGAGCCTGGCAGGCAGGAAATGTTCCCGAGCCCCGGGCGAGAGGAGCGGCATGCGCGCGCGCGTGGCTCAGGAAAGGGCTATGCGCTCGGGGCCGCGGCCCGGCCGGCTTTCCCGCAGGCGCGCGGCGGCGGCCATGAGCCTCGCGCAGGACTCTTCAAACCACCCTTTCACCCCAGAGACCAGGTGCGACATGTGGGGGGTGGAGAAGGCTGTGACTGAAAATAACCGGGGGCTCGGAACCGTTTGGCCAGAGATCTGAGCCCCAGCGCTGAAGTGGAGAGAAGTTAGGAACCAGAGAGGGAACAACTGCGGCCTCGCTGGTCGCGTGCTCAGGGCCCTGTGCCCTCGCTGATTAGCTTCTTACCCGCCACCAATATCTCCTCTCACGGTGGATAGCACACAATCCCCCTGCGGCCACCTCCCCAGAGCGCTCGGTCTGCCTGTGGATAGACTGGTGTTGAGCGAAATCTCAGCACCGGTCTGTGGCGGTGCCCCAGAGGGGACTTGACTTTCCAAAGTGCGTGCACCCAGGGTTCCCGGCACAGAAACGGGGGAGGGGTCTGAGCACAGGTTCCCCCCTCTGCTCACTCTGCAGGGACCATCTGGCTCAGACCGGATGGGGGCCGCCCTTCCCTGGTCCAGAGCTGCTCGGATTCTCACCCCGGCCCGCCCAAAACAGCTTTCAGAAATTCGACTGCCAAGTTAAAAGCACAGGCAGGTTTCTCCTTCTATCCCTGGGCCGCAGGCGGGGTTATGCGTAGATGGCAAATTGATTACAATTTTATAGCCAGAAACTAGCGGCAGGGACCCATAAAGGTAGGAATTCAGGGATTGGGGGTGCGATGTCTTAGTATCTCTCCTCCCAGCCCATTCCCCGAGAGTAAATGCCACTCGGCTCTCCTGTCACGGGTTTGTGTGAGTCTGGAGGCTTTTCGTTAAGTCCTAAGAGGAAGAAAAAGGAGAGAAGGAGACAGCGAGATCAAAGTAAGAAAGATGGAAGTTAAAAGGAAATGAGTCAGAGAAAAGACAGGATAAAAGGGAAGGTGTGCTCTAGCTAGCTGTCTTCCTCCTTGCCTCCTTGGAAAAGAGCACGATGTTTCGAGAGAGCGTTGGAGTTAGCCCAAGAGCATCCACCCTCACCCCAAGTTCTCTGACGTTGGTCGGCTGGTGGATGCGCCTCTGCCCGCGGTTTGATTCACTTGCGCAGTTTCCCCAGCTCGCGACCCTCAGCCACATGCAAATTCCCTGTCCCCAGGGCTGTGCGACACGCTTCGCTCAGGAGCTAGTCAAAGACGGAGAAGGCCCAGCGTGCGCTCGCCGCAACCCCTGCGGTTCTACTTCTGCACAGAACCTGGGGTCGGCAGGGGCGCGCTGCGCGCGGGCTCCGGGACGCCGGTGGGAGAGGAGTCCTTGCCCAAATCATTGTGCTTTCAGGAATTTGGGGAACCAGTAGGGCTTTTCCCCCGTCTCTGACGGGATCTTAGAACTTGGGAGCTTTTGGGGCTCAGCGAAGTAAAATAAACTTGTCCTGGGCTCTGGCTTAGTTATCTGCGTGCGATAGCCCTGGACCCTTCTTTTTCTTCCTTCCGGCTGCAGATTCTTTCCCGTCCCTGCCTTGCCACGCTCTGCCTCTGTTGCGGGGCCTCCAGACTCCGGAGGCTTTACCCGCAGGCGGGGGCTTTAGATAGGAAAGACCCCCAGTTCTCTTCCTCAGATTGAGTAAAAATGACCTACCACCATCCAGACAAAATAAGAGAATAAACTTTGTGTGTAAGGAAGGGGAGGTGAGGGCGGAGAACGGGGAGGCCGCTTAGTTTCCAAGTGAACTTACCTGCATGGAAGAAGAAATTACACTCTCTCCAAATAGGTCATGCTTTCAAGGAACCCTGGAAGGAGACAGGACTAGGGATTGTCCTCTTAACAAATTCTTCAGGTCTGTGACCTATAAGCCCTAACACGTGATGGAGACGGGGGCGGGGGGCTTGGCAGAGAAGGCCACTTGTGCCCACCTGCGAGCAGGCCTTGCCCTTCTTAAATGATCTTAGATCATAAACACCTGACAGTCCTTAAGTTGTGCTTTTCATGGTGCCGTGAGCTGCGCTACTGGGTCATCTGGGGCCTAAAGCAGAGGTTAGGACCCACTCCAGTGCCTCTCTATCCCTTTCCCCAGATATACCTTTGACTCTGCTGGGTGTGTGTGGATGGATGAAGGGAGGGGTCACTTTTCCTAAAAGCTGGAGCAGTTCCTTTCCCTATGCCCATCACCAGTCTTTCTCGGGTCAGTAACCCCAGGACTCCAGCAATTCCAGTTCCTAGCTTTTGTGCTGTTCTTTATACGAGGCTTCTCTTATGAAGAAGTGAAAACTTAGAGGAGCTGAGTTCAGTCTCCTTCCAAGATTGCAGTGGATCATAAATTTGCACATACCTGGGCAAAGAGCTGAGGTCTGCAACACCAGCGGAAAGAGGGGTTAAGGAGAACCCAGAGAAGATCTAAGTGGCTCTGCTTGGCAAACAAGTTCCATTAACTCCATGCTTGCCTCTTGTGTTTCACCAGTTTAACCTCACTTTTCCCCCTTAAATGAGGAAAAAGAATTCTCCACTTACGTGACTATTTTGGCCACACGTTCAGATGTATATTCTGGCCAAGCATTTTCAGAATTGGACCATCGAATACATATGCCATCTGTAAAGTCTTCTGTGCACTCTTCCATCTCACTTAATTTTGACATAAAATATCCACATTTCTTTTCATCTAGTTCTTGTTCACCTTCAACAGTTGGTTTCAGTTTCTATATTTCTCAAATTTCCTTGCAATAACAGTACATGAACCAGATATGCTTAGCTTCTGTGAGACAGGGTTATTCCCTCTGCAATTCTCCAGGTGGTTCTGGCTAAAACCATCGTTGCTTTCACCTGAAAGAGAAGCTTACTTGAGATGAAAGTGAGGGGCTTTTTTTTAAAACTCATATCATCTAAATACTTGCTCTTTTGTTTCCTTCTGCCTCTGTGGAATAAACCCAGTCATATTAATGTTTAAGTAGACATGTCACGAAAGATACACGTGGCTTTTTATGTAGAAATTTTCTTTGAGATTTAAAAAATCATAGCTTAGGTATTTAACGTAATTTCAGGAAATTGTATCTTTGAAATCCATTGGCAGCTAGATTTATTTGCAGAACTTTCCATGTAACTTTGTCATGCTTCTTTACAATTATATCCTCTGATCGTAACGGTGTCTGCTGTCAACTGCTTAACAAATACAGATTGTTTATAGATTCAGAGGAGATTTTTTTCCAACTTTAAAATTCTTTTGACATTTCCCTTTATATAACCTAGTTGACATGAAAGTTTGCAGCTCAGAAAAATTAAATTTGGAGCATATAATACATTCTACTGACCCATTTGTATAATTGCTATTTTATTGTTTATATTTTAATAGTTAAAAAGACATTTCTTTTTGGAAGAAAAGATATATATTTTATAAATATAAAACATATGTATATAAAAGAAATATATATCTTCTTTTTCAGGGAGGCCTACTGAATGATTAGTTTTTCTCCAATTTAAAAAGTTTTTTCTATATGTCATTGTTTCCTGTTCATTTATCTCATGTACATTAAGATTCAAATTACTGATTTATGATAAATCACATCACTCTTCTTACCAGAGTCATAAAATATTTTATTATTTTAAATAAGCATTTTAATGTAATTTCGAAGAGAGAAGGTTCCCACATATGTTCATTAATCGGTCAGTGCTGGCTAAATTGGCTAAACTATTAACAGGAAACATCTGGAAGTGGAAATGTAACATTGGAAAAGTTGGTGTTTTTACAGGGAAACTGATGAACCAAGAATGCCATTCAAGAGCAAAAGGGTTAATGACAAATGGCCTAGTGAAATAGAGGAAATAGGACAGCTTGTCAGCCACTGATCTTCTAGATGCAATATTTCACTCCTTAACATTATTTGAGTGAGGTATCGTGTGAAGTTACTTTGCAGGGAAGAAGAAGCTCTTGCTTTACCTACTGGGGATTCAAGCCAGTATTTTTTTTTTTTTTAAGGAGGCAAAATTTTAGATACCGTAAAATCCAACATTTAAGTCGTTTTAAAGCATAGAACATAATGGCTTTTTACTATATTCACAGTGCTGTGCAACCATGACCACTATTTAAGTCCAGAACATTTTCATCACCCCAAAAGAAAACCTTGTACCCATTAGGCAATCTCTCCCTGTCCCACCTCCACCTCTGGCAACCACTAATCTGCATTCTGTCTCTATGCATCTGCCTGTTGTGCACATTTTATAACTGAAATCATTTAACATTTGGCCTTTCGTGCCTGACTTCTTTCCCTTAACAGAGTATTTTCAAGGTTCATCCCTGTTGTAGTATGTGTTAGTACTTCCTTCTTCTTTATGGCTGACTGATATTGGATTTTATGGACATACCACATTGTGTTGATGGACATTTGGGTTGTTTCCACCTTGCGGCTCTTATGAATAATGCTCTGTGAACATTCATTACAAAATTTGTTTGAACCTATGTTTTCAGATCTTGGCTCGGTCGTTTCCTAACTCTGCGTTTAACTTTTTGAGGAATCACCAGACTGCTTTCCACAGTGGCACAGTTTTATAGTCCTACCAAAAATGTCTGAGAGGTCCAACTTCTCCACATCTTTGTCAACATTTATTTTATTTAAATATTTATTTGTAATCTTTATTTTTTTATTTAACTATTTATTTTTATTTAACTATTTATTTATTTTATTAAAAAAAATTAAAGCCACCCTAGTGGGTGTAAGTGGTATCTCACTGTGGTTTTGATTTGCATTTCCCTAATGACTAATGGTGCTGAGTGCCTTTTCATGTGCTTGTTGGCCATTTGAATATCTTCTTTGGAGAAATGTCTATTCACTGTCTTTGCCTCCTTTGAAATTGGTTGTTTGTCTTTTTGTTGTTGAATTATAAGAGTTTTTATGTATTCTGAATAATAGATCTTTAGCAGATATACGATTTGCAAATATTTATATCTTCTCCCTTTCTCTGGGTTGTTTTTCACCTGCTTGGTATTACCCTGCAATTCATAAAAGTTTTTAATTTTGATAAAGTCCAATTTAGTAGAAGTTATTTTTAACAATAGGTACATTCCTCACCCATGCTAAAACTCAGATTAAACACAAGACAAAATAAAAATTTAAAATGCTAAACCCTAAAAAAAGAGAAAACTCTTCTGCAATGCGAGAGAGCAACTTTATCAAATGTAGATTATCAGGGAGTGTGTAAAGTTACTGCTGTTGTACAAGAAAAGGAAACAGCTATGGCTACATTGACCTTTTTCTTCAAAGAAGTCCTGTGTTATTCAGGACCTGCTGAATGAGATGTTTTATCTCAGGATGGCAGTAGTTTTTTTTTAAATTATCATTATCAAATTCATCTACCAAGAAATTTCAAATAGTCTCCTCTGTTTAAATAACATTCAGGATATGCTTTAAACCAACAACAACCAGGAAGATCAAAGAAAAGGTGTTTCTAGCCTAGCAGTTTTTAACACACAGCCACACACAGGCTGTGTAGTCAGGTGATATACTTGTAAAACTCCTGGGAGAAAGGTCTTGGAGTCAGAGAGAAGAGAAACTAAATTATTGCAAAACATGTTAAAAACAAAAATTAATGAAAGAGGAAGAACAGAAATTGACATTATTAAGTGTTGAGGCTTTGCCGATTCTCTCAATTTGGCTGTTTTTAGGTAATTAATTTATGGGTTAAAAAAAACAAACAGTGGTTTGAACCAGCTCTTCATTTAATTTCCTTATTTAGTTATTGAGGAAGAAAGCTTATGGTGAACACCGATGGACACATCTCTGATTCTGTTCATTGGAACTCATGGACTGGATTCTGACATCTGCCATGTTATGGAATATCGTATTGGGCAAACCGCTGGACTCTTTCTAAGTGTCCACACATGGAGTTCTTGCATGACCCACATGCATGGCTGTCATCCTGAACAGCCCTGAAAGATCTTGAGGGAAACTGAGTTTCCTTCTCTGCAGGGTAACACCTTCATCCCCCAGTTATGGTGGGGAAAAAGGGAATAATACTTGCGAAAATGATAAGGCATTTTGAAGTTCTAGTGTGTTTTCTTGTTTGTGTAGCACTTACAACGTACCAGATATTGCCTTAAGATTTAATAAACGTTAAAAACTTAAGTCCGCAAACAGCCCTATGAGGTAGGTACGATTTCCCCTCATTTTATAGGTGAGAAAAGGGAAGCGTGGAGATTTTATATAACTTGCCCAAATCATATAGCTGATAAGTGGCAGAGTCAGATTTTTGAAACCCAGGTAGTCTGGCTCCAGAGTCCATGTTCTTACGACTCCATCCTGTTGGTTACATTTAAAATCTTGAGATTTCAGATGAAAATTGGAGTCTCTGTATTAATGGATTTAATCAGTGTTTACTGAGTACCTCTTATTTGCCAGACTTCTCTTGAAACACTGGAACGTCTAGGAATGCTGGGGCCGCACTGCGGCATTCTCTCCCGGCAACAGTCAGCGGGGGTCCAGTGGTCCCTGCCATCTGTTGATGGGGTCGCCCGACTTCGCTTGATTCATTCACTTGTTTACTTGCGTGAGTCCTATAATCAGTCACACTTGTTACCGCTAACATGAGCCCCAGGCAAGGAAAATAGATCACAATCAACAAAGTAAGCGGGAAGGCAATAATAAATATAGAAAATAAACATCATGGCATGAATTTAGTTTGGCAGAGTTCTCTTGCTGCTATCATTAACCGCAGATCAGTGAGCGAGAGAGATCGGTTGGGTACCCACTGAGTACTTGAGGTGAGGAACAAGTACTTGTAAAATTTAGAAGTTTAAAATCAGAAAGGCAACAAAAACCAACACTCACAGAATAATATCAATTAACACACAGGAAAAATTTTTTTTACCACCCATTGGAAATCTTTAATCATTAGTCTTTTAGGCAGGTATCTTTCAGTCAGGAAAGAGTTTGTTTCATTGTTTTAGACACAAAAGGTAAATAACAAGCAATATCAGATCTATTCCAAAAAGCAGGCTTCAGAATATACCACAAAGTTGGGAAACCATCCACCCTCTGTCTTGGGTTTTCAAAAGACTGGTTCATGCAGTGTGACTGAGGAGTGTTCATAGCGATTACCCCGAATGCTACAGGCTCCAGAAGAATCTTCTGAATGGAGAAAGAATTAAAGATGCCAAATACTGTATTATCATTATATCTATTCCATTGCATCCTAATTTCTGAACATGGTTAATTATTATTAATGAGGGTACTTGGTAAGCAAGAACTTTCCTCTTGTGAATGTGTAGATGCCAACCAAAGAGTTAACTCTAGCTGTTTGCCAACTTAAGAGTGAAGAGTCCACTTTTCAGAGGTCTGGTACCAAGCAGGGGAAGTATTTTAACATTCAGTGCATTGTGTTCAGTGTCACATAGCTGGGCTTTCACCATGATTTGGCCAATATTGGGTCCATAAGCCTGAGTCAAGTGTTCTGTGGAAGTTTGTCGGGTGGCTTGACATGGATACACACAGTACTGTTGGTCCAGCCCTGTTTTATCTGTTTTAAATCATCAGCAGAAACACCTTATGTGTTGAACACTTCCTGTGATTAGTTTGTTGACTACTGTAGAATGATGGTGAACTTGCTGATTCAGCACACAGTGTGTGTTGACTACCGGCTGGCTTTTAATGCTATGAGGTGGGTGGGAAAGTAGCGAGGTAGATGGGTTCAGAGAAATATTGTGAATCCCATAGGAAGGAAAGTGAGACTTAGAGGTGACTGCCCATGACCACACAGGTAGTGAGGGTACAGATTCGGGGCTCAAACCCAGGCTTCTGATACCAAGTCAAAGGCTTCTCTTCCACGTCTCTTGATCAGCATATTTGAGAGTGTTTTTCCCCTGAATCCCCATGTCAAAATGTCCTGAGATGTTTGTATAAAGTGTAGAATCCTAGGACCTGCTTTAGAAATACTGAATCCCTAGGATTCAGCAATCTTAATAGTCCCCTCAATATATTTATACACAGTATATGTTAGGGTTCGCAGGTCTAGATACTAAAAATGTTGAAATATTTGGTTAGGTCAGTTTGACACTAAGATCGTTGGAAGAGAAAAAAGAAATCTTCTGACCACAAACAAGAAATGCCAGTGTACTCTTAATAGTTACCTCACAAATTGGGATTTAAATAAGAGATTCAAAGAGATCTTCCCACTTGGGGAAGTTGTTCTTATTTGAAATATTCCATAGAAGTGGGATTTTTTATCACATCGTTTTATAAAGCATGTTCTGTAGGACCCTGCTTCCACGGGATTTTCATTAATTCAGCAAATACTTATTAAAATGTCTAATACCATGTGAAGTATGTGATGAGCAACAGTGAAGGAACACTGACCTCCTGGAACCCAGTCTATTGAGGAAAGACGTTAACAGATGTTTTGCCCCAAAAGCTTTCTTCGTAGAAAAATGTGTGAACTAATGGGTTTAACAGATTTCTTCAGACAGGTACATTTCAGAGCCTTCAACATACCTAATATGTGCTGTAAATATATGAGAGGATTATTGTATGTGATGTCTTCTAGACGTATTGTAGCATCCTTTGGGTGAAGGTCACCTCCTACGTCTAGTACTCTACAGAACACCATTTGGAACACACTGTCCTTACACGTTCCAGTGAAATCCTGTGCCCTGGAAGGCTCAAATCTGTGGCACTGGTAGAGAAAGGGGGGCTATTATAAAAGTGGACCCCCACTGCAGCCCCAGCCCCCAGGGTAGTATTGTTCTGATAGCCTAGTGAACAGTGGGGTGAGCAATGGGCAGACTTCGGCCAAAGACCTAGTGTCCAGGGATATAGATCAGCTTTGGGCTGTCTTCAGAGGTGGGTCAGGTGTGAATTTGAACGTGGAGCGGATCCCTGGATGTGTCTCTGGTCTCTCAACTGGAGAGCGGCGAAGGCAGAAGAATCGTTTCCACATGTTCCAGAGATTCTGAGTCCACCTTGGAGCATTGGGTACAGGAAGAGTACCATTTAATGGGAACCACTTGCCAGTCTCCCTCCACGGAAGACTGGATATTACTGGAGGTGCACCCGGCCTTTGACTAGGTGCATGTCATTAGATTGTTTGCTGAAAAATACTTCCTTTCTATGCATTGCCTGCTTATACCAGGATAGTTGTTGGGAAACGGAAAATATAGGCATTTTCAGCAGGCTGCCTAAGTCCAAGGACTCCCAGGTTTTTTTTTTTTCTTCCTTGTTTGTCTTTTTCTCAGGCAGTGACTCTATGTAAAAAGAACAAAGTGACTTGGCTCAGGTAACTCACAGTGGTGAGTTCCCCTGATGGGTGGATTTAAATAGTTTGGTTGTTGACATTTATCAAATTACCCGGAGAATTGCCACATCGCCACCTTGATTCATGAATGTGGAGAGTTCTTAAAGAAGCCTCTTCAGAATTGTTTGTTGTTCTTAGTTATCATAATATTTAAAGATATGTTGCTTTATTGTTCGTTAAGTACATGCTTTATTCAAAGGCAGATCTTACCATATGCTTGTTCATGGATATACAAAATAAAATAAAGAAATGGAGCAGTTTCCCAATAATTCAAGTGGTCATCACCTGCATGTATAAATACTTAAGACAAACTGCTTTTGTTCCCCCCCTTTCTAGAGTTGCCTAAATAAATGTTAACCTTTTCATTCTTTGTGAGGGGATATCAGATCTCTAAGTGTTGGTCTCTGGAATTCAAAGTCTAAATTCAGTTTACTCTTTTAGTCACTTTGAACAAGAGGAGTTAAATGCAGTTGCTGTCTTCAGGGAGGTTACAGCTTAGGCTGGGAGGTAGTCAGGAAGGGTAAAAACATATATTGTTATGATATCATACAGCTGTCTGGTAAGTGCTACAGGAAGAGTTTTAAGCATGGTGATGGTGGTTCAAAGGAGTTTAATCTGGCCATGAAGAATTAGGAACAACTGACTGCAGGAGATTGCTGTGAGATTGGTCTGTAAAAATAGATAGAGGTGGCTTTGGTGGAGCAGCAAAGAGAAGAAATGGGTGTAGGGTTTTATATATAAGGCAAGAATGTGAATAAAGACACAGAAGTGGGAACATATAAGGCCTGTTTGGGACACAGAAGAAGTGTATGTGGGAATGGAAGAAGAGGGGAAACCAACAGAGAAAAAGGTAGGACTTAACATTATTGAGGGCCCTTTAGCCATGATATACTGTCAGGTGTATTATCCATCCATTTTCACTTTTCATCCTTGCAATAAGCAGAAGACATTACTTTCAAGGTTGCTGTTCACCAAGATTCCGGTACCATTTCCATTGTGTAGCGTTTCTGCTGGGGAGCGACTGCCAAGGCGGGTACTACCATATTTCCTAGGCCCTTTTACCTTTGTTGGGGCCAAATGCTTGTTCTCAACAATGAAATGTTTATGTACCTTCCAAGCTAACGTGGTTAGGAGCACGTGTGCCCTTTCCACCATGGACTATAGAAGGAGAAAGGCTGTAAACAAAGGACTTCAAGGTCCTACAGGAGAAAGAGTCACTAGATAGAGGAGCCTGGGTCCTAGTCAGCATGCAACTGGACTTGACATAAATGGGAAGTAAATTTCTTTGAATAAATAAATAAGCTACTGAGATGTAGAGATTTATTGTTATAGCAGCTAGGGTGACCTTAATTAATACAAGTATTATTACAGGCTTATATAATACAGGCTCATAGATGTAACTGACTCAGAATCACTTAAAAAATAACAAGTGGGGCCTAGATGCAAACCCAAGTCTATCTTCAGAATGTTCGCTTATTCTATTCCCATGGTTTTAACTACTGTCTACATGCTAGTAGGTATCAGTTCTCCATCGTTGGTCCAGACCTCTTTTGGGAGGTCCAGACTATTATCCAGTAGGTAGTTGCCTACCAGATTTCCCTACTTGAAAGTCTGTTATTCAGGCCATAAAGTAAGCTCTCTTAAATAAGGCTCCAGGATACAATGGATTAAGTAAGTAGGTTTTCCCCCCCCTAGAATAAGTGGTTGGAGTGGAGTGCTTGTCCGGCCTATCTGCTTCCCTCACCCTTTGGTTCTTTCCGTAGTGTTTTCCTGCCGTCCTTTAAAGGGTTGTCCCTTTGGCACAGTTAAAGCTAACCCAGGTCCTGGTTATCCAAGCAGAAATGCAACAATTTTTTTTTTTAAGCACATGACAGAGATTGCATACTTTGGTTCCTCTTCTACTATCAAGAGCTTAGTCACATGGATGGAGGGAGCCTGGGCTTTGTGGTCACTCGTAGGTGGCTATGTGCTCAGCTGAAACAGTATTAGACGAAAGAGGAGAAGGAAGACTTTGAAGGATACCCATTGTCTGGCACAAGCCTCTCAGATATTAAATCCCACTGGGTTTAGAAACACACTCAGCCGTCTACCCAAATTGACTTCGTATCTTGTATTCCCTCACGTGGTTAATGACCACGCCCCCCTCCCAGATGCCCAGAGACCAGGGTGATACACTCTGACTTGTCCTTCCACCTTACTCTCCATTGCCAGTCATTTTCATCTCTTAAATATCTTTTGAAACTGCCCACTCCACTTAATCCCCTGCTACCGTCTTGCTCTGCGCCTTCATCATCTCTCACGTAGACTTGTACAATGGCCTCCTAACTGGTCACCCTGTCCCCAACAGCAACCTGTCAAGGACATCCTTCACACTACTGTGAGAGTGATTTTTCGAAAATGCAAATCTGATGATCATTTTACTCCCTTTTTATGACCCTTCAGTGATTTCCCATGGCAGAAGTCCAAACTGCTTTGCAGCGCACAAAAGGCCCTCTGTGGTTTAGTCCCTGAATCTCTCCAGCCTCATTTCTGACCCTTTACTATTCTCCTCCCCCAAACAGATCACCCCCACAGCTTCAGTCATACTGAGTGATGCCAGACTGTTTCATTTCTTTGTCTCTCTGCTCATGTGTTCCTTCTGTCTACTTTTCAAGACCCAACACAGCTGACACCTTTTCTGTGACATTATCCTAACACTTCTCCACTCTTTCCTTATTGTGTTTCATTTATTCCATGAATGCTATTGAATATCTGTCCATTCTAGGCTCGTTGTAGTAATCATTGGATGTGAAGAGCAGAAATAGATATGGTTCCTGCCCTTGTGGAGCTTACAGTCTAATGGCAGAGTTGGACATCAATCGAATATTCCCACAAACAAATGTAAAATTACAACTGTGACAAATGCTATGAAGAAGGAAAATGAGTGTGATGATAGCCCATCGTAGGAGAATTTGACCCAGCAAGGGAGTAGAGAAGCGACTTTCACCCAGGAAGTATGCTTAAGTGAAATATACAAGATGAAATAACCAGGTGAGAAAAATGACTTGTAGGCAGAGGTAACGGTGGGTATCAAAACTTTAGGTTAGGAGAAAATTTGGGATTGCAGAAGAGGAAAACATTTCCCTTGACACTCTTAGGGTCCCTGGATGGATCTGAAAATTAAACAAAGATAGATTAACAGGAGAAAAGCACACACACTTATTTAATCTAACTTTTATGTGACATGGGAACCTTTATAAGGAAATGAAGACCCAAAGATATGGTTTGACCTGAATGGTTTTGTGCTGGGTTTGCTGAAGAGTGTAAAGTCATGGGAAGTTATGAGAGGGCAAAGAGTGGGAGCTCAGTGAGTAAACTGGGGGAAACTTAGCAAGGAGTGTTCCTTTGGGTTCTTCCGGTGTCCCTCCATCTTGGAGACAAGAACGTTCCTTCCCTCTGGGTATAGAGAGGGAACGTCTCACATGAGGAAGACTTGCTTCAGGGGAGAGGATGGGGGGTGGTCAGAGGGACCTTTCTGCTTCTGCTATATTCTCAAACTCCTTCAGCTTAAAATATTCAATATGCCAGGGCACCATATTTTGGGGTCACACATCCCAAACCCCATCAGGATATATGAAGGGATTGAATAAAGACCAGGTTCAGCGAGGGTATTGGTTTAAGGAATGAGGAACAGAATGAGACAGGAGAAGGAAGTAGGGGCAAGACGCTGAAGAACTTCATGAACCTGTTAACAGAGGTTTCTCTTTGTTCTAAGAGGAGTGGAAAGCCATTTACAATGAGGTAGAGAAGATATAATCAGTTTAATTTTTTTGAAGAATTCGTTCTGGCCTCTGTGAGAAGGGTGAGTTTGATGGTTAGCAGAGTAGATGATGATAGATTTGTTAGCTCAGGCTAGAGGTACTGGTATATTGAATTAGGGTTGTGATAATGGTGATGAATAGGTCATATTTAGGATTAAAGATGGTAGATGAGGGAGAGGGAGGTATCAAGGAAGATTCCCATATTCTTGGATGGAGGATAAAGCTTGTCATGGAGATAAGGAACACTTATCTAGAAGAAAACTAGTTTGGAGAGAGTTTGAATGTGAACTGTCTTGGGGAATATCTAGAAGGAATCATTTCACTGGATGTTAAGCATACTTCTGTTGCTTCACATATACTGTATTATAATTACCTTTGTTTGTGTTTCTCTTTATTAGACTGTGAGCTTCTCAAAGGGTCGTAACAGCATATACTCTTTCCTCCCCCTCCTCCTCCTCCTCGCCCTCCCCTCCCCTTCCCTCCACCACCTTCTTCTTCTTCTCCTTCTTCTTCTTCTTTTCTTCTTCTTCTTCTCCTTCTCCTCCTCTTCCTCCCCCTTCCTCCTCCCTCCCCCTCCTTCCCCTTCTTCTTCTTTTCTTCTTCTTCTCCCCCCCTCCACCCCTCCCCTCCCCCTCCCCCTCCTCCTCCTCCTTCTCCTCCTTATTCTCCTTCATCTTCATCTTATTCATTTTTGTATCCTCAATACCTACTACTGTAATTTGCACATAATATTTTCCCAGTACATCTTTGTGAATAAATGATCTAACTGACCCCAAAGCCTACACAGTTTCTCTCACACCAGTAATAGGGTCAAGAAAACACTGGAAAGACAAGCTGGGGCTCAGTTGTAGTGTTTTAAATCCCTGGCTAAGAAGTTAAATTATGACACATAATGTAATTAAGCCTTAAGTTTACAGCTACTTTCCAACCTAACCTTTGTTTCAAATACTGCTTCTGTTATTTTTAAAACCATATAATGTTTACTCAGGGACATTCTCTCCTAAGTAAGTCAAAACCAGTCAAGCTACAAGAACAACACAGAAATCATACTCTAAAAATGAACTATTCTTTATGTTGCAGGACTAAATGAAATTAGAATGAATCTACAGAAAGAGGGTTGGCAGATACAAAAGAAATGTAACCAGGCCTATTTATTTTTTCACTGTCTTTCTGTTCATTTTATTTTGGAGGTTAGCATTCAGTCATTAGGGCAGATCTAGAGAGGGATTCAGACATTTACATGGTCCATTGCTGGGCTCTTTTCACAGCATGGATCTGAAGCACATTCACTGTTTCTTGGAGTCAGAGTGACAGAACAATACTTTGAATCTGCTGAATTTAGTCCTAACCACACAAACAGCTCCTATCTGTGGTGAAACAAAGCTAAGTCTTTAAATTCCCTATGAAGTGTTTGGGGTATGGGCCCCTTAAAATTCGTTGGACTCAGTTTGTACACAGTAATGAATGGTACTTTTAGTTTCATTAACCCAGACTGGGATGAGATTTTTTCTACTGTAATCTTGAAATTGGAGAAATCATCCTTTATTATTTTATTGGAAATCTACATATTTAAGGTCCCATGACTATCTTACCCCATGACATATGCAGATTACTGAGGCCAAAGTGTATTTTTTCCCCTTTGCATGCATTTTTGTGTGATTCCTTCTCTTCTTTTGGAAGATGGTATCATCCATATCTAATGTGAGCAGAGGAGACAGTGGTTGGCTTGAATGAACTTACAGTTTCTTCTTGCAGATCTTAATGATGAGAGTAGGAATTGAGTAGCATGTGACTGATGGCCCAATCATATTGATTTTAATGACTGGCCATGGCAAGCATGACTAAATGTAACTACGGACTCTGAGGCCAAGTCTCTAGTACAAAGTGTAGATCTAGCAGTTATCCAGTAACTCCAGGCCACAGAGATGGCCAAGCTGAATGTAGATTCTTAGAACTGGCAGTATTTTCACTAAGAAGTTTAATAGCGTGATGCAGAGTCCAGGATCCAGAGTCAGACTTCCTGGGTTCATTTCTTCCTTAAGCCATTTACTAGTGGTATAACCTTGGTCCAGTAATATAACTCTTTGTTTCTCAGTTTCCCCACATTTAGGATGAGGTTAGTAATATACTCATTGCATTGGGTTTTTGGGAGAATTAAAACCATTAATATCAGTAAAATGCTTTGAATGGGGTCTGGCACATAGTAAGTCCTAAATAATTTCTTGCTTATTGTTGTTACAGTAGGAAGATGCTGAAGACGTGGGCTTTATAGAGACAAAGATAGATTTGTGAAAGCAAGGTCAGTACAACTTTTGGTGAAATGAAAAGAATTTTGAACTTTTTGGTGAAATATTAAATACATATCATCTACTTGACCTTTTAAACTGAATTGTTTCAGAGACTGATTTCTATAAATACTCTCTAAAATTATTATGAGTATCAAAAAATATTCCAGTGAAGTTGGTGTCATTTAGTGAGGATTAAAGACCTCAAGAAGATTTAGTTCAGTGAAGAGAAAGCCAAAGAAAATTCACCAGACTGGACCTAGAAATGGGTTTATTAACAATTTTAATAATATCAGCTGTTTATTGAGCACTTACTCTGTCACAGGAACTTTATTTAATCTCATTTAATTTTTAATCATTTAACTTCATTTAATTCTCACAAAATTCCAGAAAGTATTGTTATCTCCATCTTACATATAACTAAACTGAGACTCAGAGAGGTGAGGTAGCATTTCGAGGTTTCAAAGCTGTTTAGTACCAGAACCAGGACTTGAACCCACTTATGACAAACTGCAAAGCCAGTATTTTTAACCTGTATGATGAATTTCCCTCTATCTGCTAGTATTTATATTAATAGCTATCATCAACATGGCATTTAAAGTACTTTAAATGCTCTATGAGTTAAGCATTTTTTTTTTGGCCGCACTGTGTGGCATGCAGGATCCTAGTTCCCCCACCAGGGATTGAAATCGTGCCCCCCACATTGGAAGCACAGAGTCCCAGTTAAGCATTCTTGAAGTCCCAATTTTGTAGATAAGAAAATTGAAGCTTAATGAAATTGATTGATTTGCCCAGGATTATTCAGTAACTTCATATCCTATTTGTAAGACTCCAAGTTTTCTAATTTATCTACAACCATCTAATACTAGAGATTCTTGCTAATTCCGTACTTACCACCAACCCAGTGGGCTGATGTAGGTAGGGAGAGAGAGAGACAGCAGAAACACCAATGGGAAAGAGATTCAAAGAGGAAGTAAAGCAGCAAGGATGTGGGGAGAAAAGCAGAACCATAACTATCCTGCATTGTCTTTGCAAATTAGAAAAATCTCTAACTTTCTTGTCATATTCTCAGTAACATGATGACTGACTCCTTTAATTTTTCTGTGTTTCATTAATGATACCAAATTATAACCGAAAATATCTTTTTTAGACTTTAATAAGAACATTCTGACAGTTTGGCTGTTAAAATACTAAGGGATTATGGGGAATTGCTTTCCCCCTAAGTTTGTAAAATATGATATTCATCCTCCCTATTACCATGTCATATTTCAAGTAAGCATCATTAGGGTCAAAACATTTAGCTTTTTGATTAAATATTGTCAGTAAGTTTAACATCCCATGGAAGCCATCTCACTTCTTTAAACACATCAGGCAAATCATGGGTTGTTATTAGTTTGGTTTGAATTAGTAGCAAATCATTATACTCTATTTGGGAACTTGCCAATGAGATGACAGCCAGAGTTAGGACCTGCCAGCGATCACTGTTATCCATGGTGATGGCTTTATACATTCCTCTCAAGATAATTAAGATACATATATCCATAAAATGCAAAAGTGCCTATCTTAATCTATTTTATCTATAGCACCTACATAGAATCCAGACATTTTAACAGGCTGAATAGGGACCAGGATCTTTGAAAAAAACACACACTTAATAAATCTTGTATTTAATCTTCCCTCCTCTCTGTACCCACTTATACCAAAAATTACTGCTGAGAAATAGCCTCTGCACTGGAAGTCAGCCTGCTATAAATGCATTTATTCATTCACTTATTCATCAATTTACACTGAGATGCTATCAAATTTCAGAGACTGTTCGGGGTGCTAGGTAGTAAATGGAACAGACAAAAGTCCCTGGAATTTAAGTCATGGAACTTAAATTCTAGTGGAGAGAGAGTGAACAATATAAGTAGGTAAATATATAGGATATAAGATGAGAGTTGCTATGAAGAAAAAAAGGAAAGGAAGGGGATATAAAATGTTCGGGAGGGTGAAATTTAGATCAGTGGACAAGGAAGGCATCCATGAGAAAGTGACTTTTGAGGGCAGACGTAAAGGGAATGAGGAAGCCAGTCTTGCAGAAATCTGTGAAAAGAGCATTTCAGGCAGAGGGAATGGGAGATACAGAGGACTGGTAGAAGGAGCATGCCTGCCATGTTTGAGCAGATTGGACAGTGGAGCTGGAGCACAATGAACAAGAAGACGGGTGTAGGAGATGCAACAGAGAGGTTATGGGCTTATAGAGCCTGTGGGGCCCTGTAGGTGAGAGTTTGTAGAATCTGACTTCCCATCAGGCCACAACCAGGTGGGTGGGGGCAGATAGGGAGGAGCTGTTGTGGAACATGCAGGGATGGGACTCTTTTCATCTCAACTGACATTTATTGAATACCAGCCCCATGGCATGCACTGTGCTCTACTCTGGAAGCCCAAAGAAGAAAGATAAATACATTTCCCTCAAGTTATTCAGTCTGGTACAGGAGATAGAAAAGTAAATACTTAGGGACTTCCCTGGTGGCACAGTGGTTGAGAATCCGCCTGCCAATGCAGGGGACACGGGTTCAATTTCTGGTCCGGGAAGATCCCACATGCCGTGGAGCAACTAAGCCCGTGCGCCACAGCTACTGAGCCTGCGCTCTAGAGCCCGTGAGCCACGACTACTGAGCTCACACGCCACAAGCACTGAGCTCAGGTGTGTAGAGCCCGTGCTCTGCAACGAGAGAAGCCACCACAATGAGAAGCCTGCGCACCACAACGAAGAGTAGCCCCCGCTCACTGCAACTAGAGAGAGGCCGCACGCAGCAATGAAGACCCACTGCAGCCAAAAAAAGAAAAGTAAATATGTAAAAACGCTGCACTGAAACTTTCTTCTCCCAAGTGGAGAATTTTACATCGGTGTGAACAATGCCCAGCCGTATTTTCCCTACAAGCTAAGGGAAGGCTCACAATGACACACAAAGGGACCCTCTCATTCAGCATCATGGAGTGACTACCCACTTCCTCACTTCCTCACATGCAACACATCTCCCTGGAGAAGAGATGATGCAGTTAACTGTAAAACCTTTTTGACCTCCATGCACAAGTGACACCCCATTCTATGGAATAACAGTGTTCTTGAAATGTTATGGATGAATTGAATTTGAGTCCAGTGAGTTATAGTCAGAATGAATTCTAAGACACTGATCACATATCATCTTGTGAAATGAAAAAGCACCTATGTTTCAGTAAGTCTAAATTTTCTCACCCTGATAAAGTAAGAGTATAGCTATAATCTGGAAGGACTAATTTTTTTTTTAGCCTTGCCCAAATTTCCATGTAGCAAAAGTGTAAGATCTTTCTGGCTGACAGGTTAGCATTGCATCCAGGTCACGGGTATATTTGTTTTTCTTTTTCTTAGTTCTTCTTGGTTATTTTTTTCTACCTAGCACTTATTTATATTTTCATATGTCAGACTAGCAGGAAACTTCAAAGTTTAATAATTTTTACTTTTTGTAATGTAGTGCAAGGCAAGATTCCTTATCTGTGTGGTGGGTCTTATCTTTAACTAGTGTTAGAGGTTCCACTCTCTCCCAGTCCAAATTCTTTTTTTTTTTTCTAATTGTAGGTTTTTTGTTTTGTTTTGTTTTGTTTTGTTTTTCCTGGCTTGCGGGATCTCGGTTACCCAACTAGGGATTGAACCTGGGCCATGGCGGTGAAAGCACCAAATCCTAACCACTAGACCACCAGGGAACTCTCTCCCTGTCCAAATTCTTAAAGGGAGGAATAGCAAAGGATTTCCGGGCATCCATAATCAACAACAGTTTGCCGTTTGGTAACAAATTACTTGTATTCTTCCCAAATAAAAAACACTCTCATTGCCTCCCAAGGCCTCCAAAGTCTCTTTCCATTATAGCTTTTTTTTTTGCTGTACGCAGGCCTCTCACTGTTGTGGCCTCTCCCGTTGCGGAGCACAGGCTCCGGACACGCAGGCTCAGTGGCCATGGCTCACAGGCCCAGCCACTCCGCGGCATGTGGGATCTTCCCGGACTGGGGCACGAACCCATGTCCCCTGCATTGGCAGGCGGACTCTCAACCACTGCGCCACCAGGAAGCCCTAGCTTTGGTTTTAAGGTCAGATTTTGTCAGGTAAATCAGGTCCACAGGTGGATGCGGCTCCCTGGAGGGCAGTTCTTTGAAAATGGTTTCTCTTAATCTGAAGGCCTGTGAGCTAAAAAGGTAAGTTTCTGCTCCACCTGCACCCCCCGCTCAATATATAGTGTATACAGGGACCAGATAACTGCTATAAACACTCCCCTTTTCAAAGGGGGAGGAGGAATTGGGGCATGTAGTAGTCACTGACCCATAGCAGTTCTGAAATTGAGCTGGTCACGTGTTGCCAGTTTCTTGATAAGGGTCCAGTCTTGCTGCCTCAGAATGATGCTCAGGCTTTTGCCTCTACCCTTTAATGTCTTGGTTCCACCTTTGAATCAGTGTTCCTTAAAAAAAAAAAAGGCCCATGCTTTCAAGTGAGTAGCTTCCTCAGCCTGTTTCCTGCTTGTTAAAAGTTGGGAATCTCAAGGCCTCTTTTCGTTTTCTATTGTCTCTATCCATCTTAGTCTCATCTGGAGCCCTTCTACCAATACAATTCTCTTGAAACATATGGGTTTCTCATGACTTACTGGCATTACTCTATCAGTCAAAAGCCTCACCTACACATCTCTTCAAGATACATCCTTCTCTGTCTTGAGTCCTGTGGGAGGCTGCTATAGAATAACACGTAAGACGCTTGGGAGTTCTGTTGTTTGACAGAGAGGGTCTATGACACTTGCTGTTGGAACCTTAGAAAGCCCTTGTATAGCTGAAAGTTGCTGTGGCGTACCATCTTAAATCTTTCTGAGGTTTTAACAAAGACTCTAGATTTGATCTTTATCTTGAAGCAATTAAGCTTTTCTTACTTTGAGAATCCTTTTTGAGAGCGACTAGAGATGAGAAACTGTTTCTTTTGAAACCCAGCAAATCCTGGATCTAAATTCTGCTAAAAAAAAGTTGAATAATCTTTTCATTAATCCATCTCTCTCTGTGTGTTTCTAGATGTGTTTTATTATACATGTCTAGAAAAAGCCAGATAGCGCTTTCAACATTTGTCCCAGAAATGTTAGTCATATCCTCAAGATTATTAGGTACTCTCTTTTCTATTTTCCATACTACTATAGGCAATAGTTTGTTCACTGTTCTGCTCATATTTAATTCAGCTGTCCTTTTCTCCAGCCTTCCATGTATTTTCCTCTCTGTCCTTCAAGTTTTCATCTCCTTGAGGCCCTTCCAGCTTTCACTAACCATCTCCTCAAGGCCCTAACAACTCATGCCTGCCATTGGGTCCCAAAGCCAATGTCACACATTTAAAATGTTTTAGACAGAATCCCACTTTTGGAAACAAATTCTACTCCAATTATATATGGGTATGTGAAAACTCACTTTAGTACTTAATGGCTTAAAACAACCACTTTCTAAAAAAAATTTATTGAAGTAGAGTTGATTTACAATCTTGTGTTAATTTCTGCTGTACAGCACAGTGATTCAGTTATACATATATCTACATTCTTTCTCATAGTCTTTTCCATTATAGTTTACCACAGGATATTGAATATATTATATTCCCTGTGCTATACAGAAGGACCTTGTTGTTTATCCATCCTATATATAATAGTTTGCATCTGCTAATCCCAAACTCCCAATCCATCCCTCCCCCACCTCGACAACCACTTTGTTTCGCTCATAATTTTGTGGAACTGGAATTTGGGAAGAGCTTGGCTGGACAGTTGGTTCTTGGGGTCCCTTCTGCAGTTGCCTTCAGAGGTTGGCTAGGGCTGTGGTTACCTGAAGTAGGTCATATGGGTCCCTCACACGGCTGACAGTTGCTGGCTGTTGTCTAGGGGCTCAGGTGGGGCTGTCAACCTGAGTGTCTGTGTATGGCTTCTCCTTGTGGCATGGGCTTCCTATAGTATGGTGGCCAGATTCTCAGAGGGAATGTCTCGAGAGAGAGTGTTTCAAGAGACCTAGATAGAAGCTGCAAAGTTTTTTATGACTCAGCTTTGGAAGTTCCATAATGTCATTGCTGTTGAATTTTAATAGCTCTTATTCAATGGGTAGAGCTATTGCCTCTTCATTGAGAAAAAGAACAAATAACCTTGTGGCCATCTTTAATTTTCCACACTGATTTTCAGAGCCCTCCCAAACTACCCCACTTTGGGGGAGATATCGGTGACATGTAGGTATGTTTATTACAGCCAGCAGCTAAAAATTTGGGAGGTTTTTCAGGGGAATCTGTGGCCCAAGGGAGGTACCTAAGGAATTCCAATTCAGAGAAGTCTTGTTACAAGCTTTTTGCTCTGGAAAAGTTCTGAAGTTTATGAAATTTTGTAAACCTTTAGAAGATGCCTTTCTTTTTTCTTCTTTGGCTTAGTTATATTGTTCCCATCATTTTGAATGCCATGGACTAATCTGTACCTAAATTTTGAAATTGTGTGAATCCCTGTTGGAATGATACATTTGTTAAGTTCAGGTGGACAGTCCACCCTATTTTATAGTCTCCAGCAGGACTTAGTGACCTTTTAACAGTAGTGTATCAAAATCTTGACCTTTTGTTTTGGAGAGCTGGGTGCTAAGAAGGCTGGCGTGGTCATACCCCATGTGGGAGGGGGTGTGGCAGCTCCCGAGCTAATACCATCCATGGAGCCTTAATGGTTTTCCAGGTGCGTGCTGGAAGGGAAGAAAGAAGGCGCCCAAGGCAATTCATTGAGCCTTGTCTTTGCCAGTCTTTGTGTCATCTCGGGCTCCATCTCCAATGACTGACTTCCATCTTACTTCTTAAATAGGGACCTGGCCCTAGGGTACTTTCTTGTATAGCTGTACACTGGAGCAAACAAACAGACAAAGAAAAATCAGGACTCTTTTGGAAGAACTTGGACATTTCCCTCTAACCCTGAATGGCATTCATGAAAAGATGGGAATGGATGTAGGGCTGAGTAACGGGGAAAAAACTAAAGCCAGGAGTCACTTGGGTAAAATTCAAGATCAGATGCATGCCATGGCTTGGAGACTGAGAATTCATGACAAAAATCAAAGTGTGATTTCCTGTGGTCAACAGTAAGCTAGGTTAGGAGGATGAGATCAAGAAAAAGCCAAACAGGCAAAGGTTTGCTGTGGTTATGAGCAAGCTGTAGTTCTGTGAATCAAGAGCACAGAGTGGTGAAAGCAGCTGTGTATTGGAAGCCCAAACAGACAAGTCTAGGTGATTTGAAGGGATTTCCTTAACACAGAGGTGGTAGAGTGGTTTGAACTCACTCTGATCAACTGGTAGCTGCTGTTCGGAGTGCTACGTGGAGCACAGTCTGAGACCCTGTTTGGTGTGTGCATGACAGGTCGCCATGATTGAGTAGCTGCATCTTCCGTGGATGCCTAGGCTGGGTGGGGTCGGCAGCCTGTGCGCCATGTGGTTGCCCTCTGAGCTGATGAAGAGGAGGCGGGCACACGGACTCTAGGATGTGGCCATGGACAGCTCTCTAGTGAGCGATAAAGTAGGCTATGTGAAGTGGCTTGGAATTGGAAACTAATTGAACAGGGATGATTTGCCCTTTAGAAAGATCAGAGTTCACCCACCTCATTTTAAAGACCCTTGAAGGATATGGTGTGTTCTGGAAGCCAGAAATTAAAATCTCTTAGAGTTCACTAACACCAGAGCTATGATTCATGAACTATGGCTGTTTTGCTGCTAGCCTCTTTGATTTTTTTGGCCTTTTTTCCACTCATGTTTTTTAACTTTGCTAACTTCACCTAACTCAGTCCCCCATTTTTTTTGTTGAACAGCAGATGACTTTAGACTTCCTTCCACCTAGAATACTTGGCTCCCTTGGCTTTGAGGGCAGGTGGAGGAGATGAAAGCCACCTCCCCTAGGCCCCAAGGCAGGGGTGTGTCTGGTGATATGGGGAAATGTGTAGTTTAGGAAAGTACTTAAATAGATTTTGATATGGTACCTGGTGAGAGTATCCCCCTTCACCACCATTAAAAATTAAGAATTTTTGCTATTTCCCAAGCTTCTTTGATGATATATCCAGAACTAATGGGTGCTTCATCTAGTTCAGTCCAGAACATAAGCAGACACATCTGAATGCATTTGATTGTAAGGGGAAAACGACCTTGGCTTCATACTTCTTGCCTGTGCTTGAGATGGTCTCTGAATCTGGACCTGTAGGTGATGAAAGGAGTATTTGGAACAGAGTGTAGGTTTGTAGCCAGTTTCCTTTGTGGCTTTCCTCAACGTCCATGTAAAGCAGCCTTGCATAGCATCTAAATGGAAGGTGACTGTCACTGTCTTGGAATATTCTCTTCCCTGGTTTATAGACATTCATTCCCGAGCACCTTGGTGGAAAAATCAAGCCGATGCTTTGCTCTTGTGCACTTGCTGTTGTCCAAAATCAGTCTGATGGATAAAGTCCTTGTCTTTTAGACTATCCCATTGCATTTTTGGGTATGGGCTACCAGATATCACAATTTAACATATGCGCCCATGCAACCTGTTGTCAATAGATTATTGTAATAATTCTTTGAAGATCCATGAGATTTATTTAAACAGAGTTCTGACAGATACCATCAGAAAGCTCTAATGAACTCTGGAAGTCCAAGTGGTGGAGAAATTACACATTTAGGAGGAGATGGGTAATGACCACGAGGAGGTAGCATTTAGGAAGAGATCTGAAGGATGTCTGGGATTTTGACGAATGGAAATAGTGCCAGAGCTTGAGAGAGAGTCCAAGGTTTGGACATGGTGGCAGCTCTGTCTGGTTTTGTTTGAGTAGGTTAAGCTTAGGAGAAAAGCCAGGAAAGGTTTTTAAACACTGTAGAGAGACCTGAGTGCCAGTTTGGGGTATTCGTTTTTAATTTGGTAAGTTATGGGGAAGTACTGAATTTTTTAAAGCACAGCGGTAATATTATCAGAGTCAGTAACAACATGCTTTAAACAGAGTTCATCTCAAATGGGCCACTCTGTTTATGAAGATTTTTATCTCTATAAGGACATAAATATGTACATATAAATTTCCACAGCCAAAGGAAAAGGTAGTATTTTATGGCATAAAATTATATTTTTTGGCTCTGACTCAGCAGTCATAACATCTATTTCCAAGCATAAGAAAGACAGAAAACACTCTTTATAACGTCTTAAATAATTGTATGGAGGCCGGTGCCATGGCCCTTGTGCATAAGTAGCTCACAGTGAATTTTAAGGGGGGTTTTTAAAAAATACATTTCAGCATTAAGTTTGGACATAGAAACAGACCATATATCTAATAGGTAACTTCTCTGTGAACTTCCAGTCCCACTAGGTACAATGAAATGTTCATATACGCATTTAAATGCAACTATTTAGAAGAACTTGTACCTTTTCCTATGTCGGTGGCCTAATAAAACAAACTTTACAAACTAAGCCAAGAGGGAAAAAAGTGCGGTATCTATGGATGTGTCAGCTTCCAAGCAGAAGGGGGCGACTAGAAATCATACAGGACTCTCTGTCAGGGAAGTATTGGCATTTGATTGTCATGAATAAGTTTTGGGTGTACTTTGAATGCTGGGTAATGTCCTCACTAATAAATGAATGCCACCTAAGCTGTTAATCCAGGGCAGAAAAGTCGGAGTCACGCAGGGGCTGGTGAACATAAGCAAGGGGTCTTATCAAGTGTTTTTAGGAAGAGGAGATTTGAATTAGTGTTATTTACTTATCTTTAATTTTTCTGATGTAACATAACAGAGTTCTTTTTCTTCCAAGTTCTAAATAAGGCAGGCTGTTAACATCATCCAGAGGATACTGAAATTACTGATGTTTGAGTTCTGCTGTAATATCTCTGCTTAGCTTGCAAAACGGAGTTATACGTGGAAAATGATCAGTCTAATCAATACACCCGGATCTTTTAAAACTGTATTAATTGTTTCAGTCTGTGAAATTTCTCAGTTCCAGGTAGATGGTAAGTGGAGGGGAGGGAAGACCCATTTTGAAACCACGATAGGCTCACAGAACGTGGTAACAGCATAAAACTCAGAAAAATTTATCGTTTGCCAAAAATAATTTTTACAGCGTTTTCCACTTCAGAGTGATAGGAGTGAGTTTGGCACAATTCAAAGTCAGGCAAAGGAGCTTGTCAAGGTTAAGGCAGTAAGGCTGGAGACTGGGTTATGATCACAGGGGAGGGTGGCAAAATTCAAAGCCAAGTGTCTCGTGTCAGCAAACTTAAGGCTGGCCGAGCAGCTTGGGACAGGAGACCTGATGTTACCAAGAGGAATGCTAAGGGAATTTTTGTTTCCAAAAACCCCTCTCTTAGTAAGTGAGGCTCTTTATCCTAGATGATTCAGAGCTTTTCTTTTTCTGTTATTACCTGTGCTTAAACCAAAACCATCAGTGGCTTTTGCAACACTGTCATCTCAGTCGATACTTAACCGAATACTTTCAGGAGCTAGTCATAGAATCACTTAGAAACAAGCCCACTGAGACTGGGTGGCGTGAGTGTGTGTGTGGTGAGGTGTAAAGCCGGGGAGCTTCCTGAGCTGTGATGAAGCAGAGAGGGTCTACCCCGGGGTGGGGGGGAAGTCTGGTCTGAAGACTGCCATTCAGTCAAAGAAGCTCCCGTTTCATCTCATCTATCACGATCCCAAATACTACTACTTTCAAAAACAGTGGTTTTCTTGCTTGAAAATTGTTTGAAATGTATTGCTCAGAGTCTATTACATTTAAAGACTTTTACCTAATCTCAGGGTTTTTTGTGGTTGTTATTGTTGGTTTGTTTTGGTCTTTGGAAGAAAGCATATTTTTGTATTCCTTAGCAATTAAGTCTTTCAATTTGGGGATATTGCATTAATGTTTAATTTTTACATAGCCAGATGAATTCACCATAATCTAATTTGGTCACTGATTTAGTTCTTAAAATGGTTAAGTGTTGTGGTCTCAAGGTTTATTTTATTTATCTAGAATGTGAAATAAGGTGAAGGTATTTTTATTAGTTTCTACTTCATGAAACCTCTAGCCTTTACCCCTAGGAGACTTCCAGGTCACGTAGCCCAACAACGTCACATGGTTGGAAATCATGGGACAGAAAAACTGAGATCTGAGACTAGAGGTGGGCTACTAGGAAGAGGCAGGTGCTGGCTGATTGCGCGTAGGTGGGGGGGGGAGGAAGTCTAAGCAGGAGACTAGTGCGCAGAATCTGTTACCATGGAGACGGAGAGGCGCTTCTGTGCGTCAGAGAAGTTCAGAGAGTGGTATATGGTTGGTGGCTATTCCAGCCAGCCAGGGAGTCCAAGGAAGACCAATCAGCAGCAACCTGGACCCATGCACAGGGCCAGCATTCAGAAGCCAGGTTCAAGTACCCAGAACTTGCTGATTAAGGATCGGGAGAAGAACAACTCAACCCTAATCCTGGCCCCGCCCTTTACTAACTCATGGCTCTGCCCAAGTTATTTAATCTCTCTAAACTCCAACTTCTGTAAAGTTATAAAAAATGAGATAGTGCCTACCTTGTAAGGGTATTGTGGTGTTAAAAATAATAAAACAGGCTTCCCTGGTGGCGCAGTGGTTGAGAGTCCGCCTGCCGATGCAGGGGACACGGGTTCATGCCCCAGTCCGGGAAGATCCCACATGCCGCGGAGCGGCTGGGCCAGTGAGCCATGGCCGCTGAGCCTGCGCGTCCGGAGCCTGTGCTCCGCAACGGGAGAGGCCACAACAGTGAGAGGCCCGCGTACCGCAAAAAAAAAAAAAAGTAATAATAATAAAAAACACTTAGCACATGTCTGAACCACACTAAGAGTGCAACAAATGATAGCTTAAAAAAAATGTTGGTTATTAGGGTTATGCCTAGAGCAAAGTGGAAGTCTGATTTTAGAAACAAGGGGTTCAGTTACTGAAAGTAGGATACCCGGTGAGTATAAGACCAGGAAAATGATTATTATGACATGATATTGAGCCCTCTTAGACTGCCTCTGACTAGAGCTCAGAATGGATATCACGCTTAGAAAGGATCTGAATTTGCATTGGCTTTGATGGGGTCTCTCTGGGAATGAGAGGGTCACAAAGACGAGGAACTAGATGGGATATTGCACTTTAATTATCCAACTGAATTCGCACGGAGCCATGCTTAGTCTGTGATCCTTCAAAAGCACTTTCCTAGAGACTAACCCATCATGTGAACTTTTCCCAAGATTTGTTCCTGCCCAAGAAGCCTCACCTGTAAGGAAGAGTTTTAAGATGAATCTCAAATCACAGAGTTTATAACACTTTTTTTATTGCAAAATTCAAAATATCCGATGTGAAAAGTATGATGAATGGGAATACCTGTCTTTTTCATGATGATGTCACTGTTTTCTTCCTTATACTGAAGCCCAGTGTCCTGTGCCACCCAACACTTGCTGCTCCAGACTCTTTCCTACCTCTGTCTCCACTTCAAGACACTGCAGTTCTCTGGCTTCAGAACCTTGCTAGGGGACTAATCAACTGAGAGGACAATGAAGTCTCACTCTTATCTAGTCCATTATCATTTACAAAGCGCTTTGCCCCTTTGATCTCATTTATCTCCCCCTCAACTGGTGAGGCAGGAATCACCTCCATTGAGGAAATGAGGCTCAGACAGTTGAATTGCCCAAGGTCACTCAGCTGCAAAGTGATATAGCCACATCCAGAAGCCAGATTTTCTGAAGAGAAGCTCTGTGACTTTTTCTACTTTGCCATGTTGACTGCAAGCTGCTGGTGGCTTATTATGTGCTCCCCTCCTGTGTCATTGTGGGGTATTTTTTTAATTGAAGTATAGTTGATTTACAATAACGGGTTAGTTTCAGGTGTGCAGCAAAGTGATTCAGCCATATATACATACATATCTATTTTTTTCAGATTCTTTTCCCTTACAGGTTATTACAGAATATTGAGTAGAGTTCCCTGTGCTATACAGTAGGTCCCTGTTGGTTATCTGTGTTATATATAGTAGTGTGTGTGTCATTGTGTTTTAAACAGTGGCCTCCAGGGCTTTCGCCAGTTCGCTAGGTACCAGCCCTCTGCACTCAGCTCTCAAAATGTACCATCCACACCAGCACTGTTCACAGGGGCTCCGGGGGATGAAAGAGGCCGTCCTGGCTCTGATTTCATTTTCCTCTTGAGTCAAAGATAAGTATGTGATAGATGTCAGAATTTGTGAAGCTTAAAAGGGAATAGGCACTGAGGGAAGAGCAGCGTCCCAGAATGTTTTGGGTGCAGAGCCTTGTTCTAGTAACAATCATTGTGTATTATTTTGTGATAGCATCCAGGATCAGAGCAAACAGAGGGATTTCTTTTTTCTTTTTCAAAATAAGTCAGATCAAGTTGCTCCTCTGCTCAGAACTCTCATCTCTCTGATCTCATCCCCTGTCTTTTTCCAGTGCCCTGTCCTGTCCCACCTCTGATTCTGCCTCAGCCACTTGGGTCCGCTTGCTGTTGCTTGAACAGAGCAAATATGCGGGTATGTCCAGGCCTTTACACTTGGGGTTTCTTCCTGCAATGCAGAAGAGATTACACTTCCTCCTTTGGGCATGAGGAAGCCACTTTAAGATTGTGAGGCAAGGAGGGGCATTAGTCACGCATGTAATCATTCTCTGACATAAATACAATCATGTCATTCCCCTTTAAAATCCTTCACCTGCTGCCCATTGCGGCATGACATCCAGATTCCATAAACTGGCGGAGGATTTCCTACTCTCTGCTTCCCCTTTCAGATTCCAGCAATGCCAGCAGAGGGAGGATGCTTTAGCCCGTTCTTCCCATCAGCAAGCCCAAGAAAACATAATACAGTAGGAAACTTATCAGAACTGTGTGCTTATGTATAAACCAAGCTTCAAGACACATCTCCAACCCAAGCCTTCCAGATTGGGTCCTTAAACCCTTCAACATAGAATGACAGAAGCCCCGCTGAACAGCACAGAATTATCTGGAGTCTCTACTCACAGCATATTTTCCCCTCTGCCAAGAAAGCCCTCTATTATTTTTTATTTTATTTAAAAATTTTCCCCAGCTTTATTGAGATATAATTGACATATAACATTGTATAAGTTTATGGTGTACAATGTAATGATTTGATATGTACATCTATTGCAGAATAATTATCACAATAAGCTTAGTTAGTACTATCCATCACCTCACATAGGTACTGTTTTTTTATTTTGGTGGTGAGAACTTTCAAGATCTACTCTCTTAGCAACTTTAAAATATACGATACTGTATCGGTAACTATAGTCACCGCACTATGCATTACATCCCCAGAACTTATTCATCTTATAACTGGAAGTTCATACTCCTTGACTGCCTTCACCCATTTCCCCCCATCACTAACCCCTTGCCCCTGGCAACCACCAATTTGTCCTCTGTTTCTATGAGTTCCATGGTTTTTGGAGGGTTTTTTTGTTGTTTTTTTTTAACATCTTTATTGGAGTATAATTGCTTTACAATGGTGTGTTAGTTTCTGCTGTATAACAAAGTGAATCAGCTATACATATACGTATATCCCCATATCCCCATGTTTTTATATGCCACATACAAGTGGAATTTCTCTGTCTTTGTCTGATTTACTTTACTTAGCATAATGTTCTCAAGTTTCATCCCTGTTGTTGCAAATGGCAGTATATCCTTCTTTTTAATGGCTGAATAATAATACATATATAATTATAATTGTATTTATATTATACATTATATTATTATATTATATTATAATATATTATATATATAATTAAACACTTAGATTGTTTCCATGTCTTGGCTATTTTAAATGCTGCTTCCGTGAACATAGTGGTGCAGATATCTCTTTGAGATGGTAATTACATTTTCTTCAGATGCATACTCACAAATGGAATTGCTGGATCTTAAGGTAGTTCTGTTTTTATTGTTTTTAGGGAACTTTCATACTGTTTTCCATATGGCTGCATCAATTTACATCGCTACCAACAGTGTACAAGGGTTTCCTTTTCTCCACATTCTTGCCAACTTTTGTTACCTTTTATTCTTTTGGTAATAGCCATTCTAATGGGTGTGAGGTAATAATATCTCATTGTAGTTTTGATTTGCATTTCCCTCATGATTAGTGATATTGATTGATTGTATTGATACCTGTTGACTTTTTGAATATCTTCTTTGGAAACATGTCTCTTCAGGGTCTTTGCCCATTTTTAAATTAGATTATTTTTTCTATTGAGTTGTATGAGTTTCTCATATATTTTCGAAATTAACTTTTATCAGATATGTGGTTTGCAGATATTTCCTCCCATTCCATAGGTTGCCTTTTCATTTTGTTGATTTTTTTTTCTCTGCAGAAGCTTTTTAGTTTGATGTGGTTCCACTTGTTTATTTTTGCTTTTGTTGCTTGTGCTCTGGGTGTCATGTCCATAAAAGTCACTGCCAAAACCAGTGTCATGGAGCTTTTTCCCTATGTTTTCTTCTAGGAGTTTCACAGTTTCAGATCTTACATTTAAGTCTTTAATTTATTTCAAGTTAAT
Source organism: Aethalodelphis obliquidens (assembly GCF_003676395.1). Taxonomy (NCBI): domain Eukaryota; kingdom Metazoa; phylum Chordata; class Mammalia; order Artiodactyla; family Delphinidae; genus Aethalodelphis; species Aethalodelphis obliquidens. The sequence goes on along the minus strand of NW_020837968.1, from coordinate 11,285,010 downwards.
TTTTCTGAGTGGTGTAAGATTGGGGTCCAGTTGCATTCTTTTACATGTGAACATCAAATTTTCCCATTAATTGAAGGGACTGTCTTTTCTCCATTGAGTGTTCTTGGCTCCCTTGTCAAATACTAGTTCATTGTTTATGCATGGGTTTATTTCTGGGTTCTTGGTTCTGTTGCATTGGTCTTTGTGTATGTTTTTAGACCAGTACCATACTGTTTGATTACTATAGCTTTGTAGTACAGTCTGAAGTCAGGGAGCCTGATTCGTCCATCTGTATCTTCCTAGGATTGCTTTGGCTATTAGGGGTCTTTTATGGTTCCATATGAATCTTAGGGTTTTTTTTTTTTTCTATTTCTGTAAAAAGTGCTATTGGAATCTTGATAGGAATTGCATTGGATCTATAGATTACTTTGAATAGTATGGACATTTTGTTATTAATTCTTCCACTCCGTGAACATGGAGTATCTTTCTATTTATCTGTGTCTTCTTCAGTTTCATTCATCAAGGCCCTCTCTTCTTTATTCTCCTTTTCTCTACCTTATCAGTTGCCTTGCTGATTCTACTAATCCTCCAAGATCATGCTTGGCCTTCTTTGACCCCATCCCATGCCCTGCTACGTTAGGGGCCCTCTTCTGTGCACCTGTATAGTGCACATAATATACATTGAAGAAGTTATCTGTTTATGCACCAACCTCCTCCAAAGACCAAGAGCTTCTTGTAGACACATCCATGTCAGATTTACCTTGGGTATGTGAATGATAGATTAGAAAAATATTGCTTGGAATACAGTTGGTTTTTAAATAAATTATTTTTAAAGAATAAATGACAAGATCTAAGCTTTGGAAAGATTATTCTGAGATCTGAGTGTAAGTAATTGGCCAGATTTCAACTGGGGGTTGCACAGAAGGGGTGGGAGGTAATTTCATTAGCCCAGGCAATACCCCAGGGAAACCTGAACTTGAGAAGTGGCAGCTCATACTCTGTGGGTCCTGGTTTCCTCACCTGCAAAAGAGGAGTTTTAACAGCATCTGTGTCATAGGATTGTCATGAGGATATACCATGCTGAGAATGCAACACATATGATTATTTTAAAAATATTAGCATTAGTCCTATATAGTGGTGAGGATCACAGCTCTGGGCCGTGCTGCCAGGATTGACTCTCAGTTTCCAGAGTTCCTTGCTGGTTGGATCCCAGCAAATTTCCTAATCTCTTCGTGCATCAGTTTTTACATCTTTACAATGGAAAGAATAATAGCACTTAATTCATAAGTTGTTGTAAGATTTATATGAATTGATGCATGTACAGCATTCAGACCTGGCATGTAGCAACACCTTAATAAACGTTAATTTGAAACACATACACACAAGAGTGGAAGGAAAAATTGTTGAGAGGGAATCAATATGAATTTATAACCAAGTGAAGTGCATGTGGATGGATATGTAATTGTTGGCATAGAGTAAGGTAGGAGAAAGAATCTGAGGTACATTTGGTTTGGGGACTGAATGACCCTATGGATAATTGATACCTTGAACCAAGATTGGGAGCAGAATAGAATAAATTTGAGAAGTTGGGCCAACATTAATTCAACTTTGTATCTGGTCAGTTTGAAATGGTGTTGAGTTTTTATGTCTTAATGATAAGCAAGGAGGTTGGGATTTCAGATGTAGAATTTATGATTTAAGAATTATTAATGTATAAGTATTAAAAATAATAACAATGAATATTTATTGAAAATTGTGCACTCTGTGCTAAACATTTTGTATGCCTTATCTCACTTAAGACTCTTAGCATCCCCAGGAGAAAGGTACTATGATAAGCTTCCTCTCACAGATGGGGAAGTCAGGCCCAGAACAGACAAGTAACTTGCCCCAGGTCACCTGATGAAGTGGTCAGCAAGGGTTTGACTCCAGGCAATGTTATGCTGGAGTTTTCACTCTTTATTCTTTTTCGGACTATTTCCAGGGCAAAGGCTGAAGCTATGAGGTTGACCAAGAGAGCATGGTGAGAAAGAGGATGTGTCCAATAGGGATGTTTTTGACCTAACCTTCCACTTTCTTTTACTCAACTGCTTATTGCCAACAGTTCCCTCTTTGTAAAACAAAATAGTAAGGACTCAATAGATGTTGGGTGAGTGAATGAATAATTTGGATGTTAGAGGTTCAGGCTTTGTGGCCATACAGTAGAGGAAGGTTCACTGGCTCAGGCTGTCTTAACAGCAAGGTACTCAAACCCACAGTTCACAAAGAAAACCGGGTGCATCAGAATCACCTGGGGTGGTTTCTTAAAAAGAGACTCCCAATTCCCAGCCCTGACCCACTGCAAAGCGAATGGGGCCAGCCTGGCATTCCGTGTCCTTAATAAATGCCTGGGAGATTCGGATGGGCAGGCAGTTGGTCACCCACTACATTGACCAACCAAGTTTGCCTGGGATTGAAATGTGGTATTTTTGTCACATAAAGTGCAGCCGTAAAGGAATGAGATTGGTTTTCTTGTGTGTGTCCTAAACCAGCTGATGACTTTAAAAGAGGAACTCCCCAAATGTTTAGAGCAATCACAGGCTCGGTGAGGTAATTACGTAGCCTCCCCAAGTGACTGTTTTGTAGGGAAATGCTCATTTGGATTTGTAGTTTCTGGTGTGTTTAATAAAACCACTTTCATTACTAAAACAGCGTCCCTTCAGAAATATGGTTTTTCTGGATAAAGAGGAAAACATAGAGGAGCAGAGCATTCATCCGACATTATTACTATGTGTTCTCCACTTCCTCGTTACTCTCTGTGTTTGGAGAGGAGTCAATTGGGTCATTTTCTGAGCTCCATGGACCAGCATCATTCCTGCGTATATTTGAATTGTTCACAACACTTTGACCTTTACCAGAGAACAGCTCTACATTGATGCCAAGCGTTGTTGTTATATAGTAGAGCCTTTGTGAAATGGTGGGGGAGGACCCAACTACACCTGTGTTACAGGCTGACTGCCATTAGAATTCTATAGAACATTTCTCAGAGTATGAGTTGACCTATGGAGAATCTGAATCCAGGCAATGGTGAACCTTGCTGTATCAGGGGTCTGCTGAATTTTTATATCTTAGCTTGGTCTGGTTTGGTAAATGCAAAAGAGTTTCTGGGCCTGATACATTAGACCTCTGTGCAGTTAATTCATGGCTGTCCACATTTCTAGTAGATTTCACATATACTGTTGGAAACATGCACCATATATACTTTATCTCACAATAATTACGCCGAAAATTAAAAAGAATCAATTCCAGTTTCACAGTATGTCGGCTTAACCATTTTTTTGCTCTGCATACAGGTCTAATTGCTTAATTCTCATTTTATCTTTCTATAAGGTAGGGATCATATTCACTTCATTAGATCATTGTAAGCGATAACTAGAATTAAAAAAGATTTCCTTAAAGGGGACATACCTGTGGAGAAGGTTCCTTCATTTGAATTCTTGCAGGCATATTTCTTTTTGGCCCTTCATTCAGTCCTTGAATACATATTTATTGAACACCTACTTTGGGCCAGTTACGCTTCTAGGTGCTGGAGATCTCACTGGGAAAAATTAGCCAGAAAATGTCATGTCTCATACAGCATCCAGACATAGAGGACGAGGCAAACAGTAAAGGGAATAAATAAGTCAGTTACAAAGTATGTGAGAAGCCGTTAAGGGCTACAGGGAAAACAAAGCAGGAAAAGCATGTGGGGAGCAGGTGGTGATTCCGTTTTTTTTTAATTTTATTTTTATGGGGGTAGAGTTGATTTACAATGTTGTGTTAGTTTCAGGTGTACAGCAAAGTGATTCAGTTATACATATACATATATTCATTCTTTTTTAGATTCTTTTCCCATATAGGTTATCCCAGAATATTGAGTAGAGTTTCCTGTGCTCTACAGTAGGTCCTCACTGGTTATCTGTCTAATATATAGTAGTGTGTGTCTGTTCATCCCAAGCTCCTGATTTATCATCCCCCCCACGTTTCCCCTTTGGTAACCGTAAGTATGTTTTCGATATCTGTAAGTCTGTTTCTATTTTGCAAACAAAAGTCTTCTTTAGAAATTAGATTCCACCTATGAGTGATAGCATATGATATTTGTCTTTCTCTTAGGGGGCTCCTCTCTGAGAGGGTAACACTTCAACAAAATCCTGAGGGAAGTGAGGACAGCCAGGGCAGCTTTTATGGAATAGCATTCCATGGGACATTAGTCCTAAGAAATGCTGAGCTTAAAAAGTGTTTCACTATTTAATAGGTTGGGAAATACATTTTAGAGATTTATAATGCTTGTTAGCATATTAAATAATTTGAAAAGACCTGCTAGAAAGAAACCTATTTAACTCAAACATATTTACAAATATTTCCTTCCCTCCCTCCCCCCCCCCTCCCCTCCCCCTCCCCTCCCCGTCCCTCCTTCCCCCCTCCCCTCTCCCTCCCTCTTCCACCCTCTCCTTCTTTCCTAATAAGCCAGAGCAGCCACCATAGCTCTAAACCAACCCTCAAATGTGCACACAACCCTAATGACTGATGATCACTAGGGCTTCCGAGGCAGAACAGTCCAGGAAAAATGCCTCCATTCTGGGACCCTGGACCTAAGTATGAGACCTGCATCTGCTACTTTGTCCCTCAGCAAATTGAACTTTCCTTATTTTTGGTTTCATCATCTCTAAGTTGGGCATCATAAGAATGCCAGCTAGGTGGGGTTGTTGTAAGGGTTCAATAACACCCAGTGTTAATGCCTTTCTGAACTGTAGAGTCCTCCAAATACAGGTGTCTTATGTGCTTCTTTATTCACTTTTTTGGAACCTGGGATGAGTCAGTCCAAGGATATGACCCTGTCTGGGGTTCATGTATAAAGAGCTTGCCAAAGGAGCATTGAAGGAGAAAGAATGAACATTCCGCGTCTGTGAGAGAGTGAAGAGCTGCCCTCCTGGACCAGAATCCAAACCCGGGGCCTTATTAGTATCAGGCTTCAATCAGCTAAAGTAATGAATCACAGGCCCATTTCTTTACATGAGCTAGTGGTTCCCAAACTTGGGAGCATACCAGACTCACTTGACAGTTTTAAAAACATACTGTCGCCTGTCTCCAACCCAGACATTCTGACTTTCTTGCTGTGGGCTGTGACTTGAGCATCAGGACAAGCTTTCCAAGTGATTCCGGTACATGGCAAAGTTTGGAGGCCACTGATTTAAACCAATCCCTGGGAACCTCCTTTTCAGCAGCCTGGTCAAGAAAAAAGCTTCCGTACCAGAATGTTCATTGCAGCTCTATTTACAGTAGCCAGGACATGGAAGCAACCTAAGTGTCCACTGACAGATGGATAAAGAAGATGTGGCACATATATACAATGGAATATTACTCAGCCATAAAAAGAAATGAAATTGAGATATTTGTAGTGAGGTGGATGGACCTAGAGTCTGTCATACAGAGTGAAGTAAGCCAGAAAGACAAAAGCAAATACCGTATGCTAACACATATATATGGAATCAAAAAAAAAAAAGGTTCTGAAGAACCTAGGGGCAGGACAGGAACAAAGATGCAGACGTAGAGAATGGACTTGAGGACACGGGGAGGGGGAAGGGTAAGCTGGGACAAAGTGAGAGAGTGGCATGGACATATATACACTACCAAATGTAAAATAGATAGCTAGTGGGAAGCAGCCGCATAGCACAGGGAGATCAGCTTGGTGCTTTGTGACCACCTAGAGGGGTGGGATAGGGAGGGTGGGAGGGAGATGCAAGAGGGGAGGGGATATGGGGATATGTGTATATGTATAGCTGATTCACTTTGTTATAAAGCAGAAACTAACACACCATTGTAAAGCAATTATACTCCAATAAATATGTTAAAAATAATAATAATATTTTTTTAAAAAAAAGAAAGAAAGAAAAGCTTCCAAGTAGATCATTGTTACAAATCAGTGAGTTAGATTCTTTTTTTCTTCTGAGAAGGAAAACAAGGAAGAAGGAAGAAAGGGAGGGATGGAGGGGAGGGAGGAGAACTTGTGTTTATCAATTGCCTATTTGGACAAGGCATTGTGCCTTCATGTGCATTTAATCTTCCCAATAACTCTGATACTTACATAGTATGATCCCATTTTAAAGATGCAATCACTGATCCTAAAGAGCTTAAGATATTTCCTAAGGAATTTGAAACAGGACATTTGTCCTGTTTTTCTTGGTCCTTTCCACCACACCGTGACAGCCATTCAACTTTTCTTTAGGCTCACAATGCTTCCCCCACCCTGTTTTTTCTCTCCTTAGCTTTCTGGTAAAACCCGGTATGCAGCATTTCTGTATCAATGGCAAATGAAGTCAGTGTTAACATTTTTTTTGGAGGGAGAGGCAGTTTTTCATTTTAAGCTTAAATATGATGGGGAAATGACATACTTTATTCCCTTATAATAACTGTACACATAAGGCAGCTTAATTAACAGTAAATGTAGGAGTTTTCTGAGAGAGGCCCTTTCTAAGCAAAGCACCCGTACCCTATAGCTTCAGGCCTGTCAGTAAGGCTGGCCCTGTTTTTTCCATTTCCCAGATTAGCTAAAGACTTCATGGAATAGGAACAGATGCAGGCAAATGCTCTCCCTTAATAATAGTTTATTCATTGAACATTTACGGAGCACCTACTCTGTGCTAGGCACTAAGAATAAAAAGAGAAGTAAAACATGTGTGACACTAAAGGCAGTTACAGCTGAGCAGCAAAGACAGATGTAGTAACCATAATTAAAATATGGTAAGCATAGTCGTGGAAGCACATTGATGGAGTAAAGAGGAAGGCCTGATGGGCCACGCTGGGCTCTTGCAGGGAGGGGAGGGGAGGGGGCTGGCATCTTGGCATCAAGGTGACTTTTGAAGCGTGTGGTTGGGTCCAGTCACGCACCCCTTTGGTGATTACCTAACCACCAATGCTTGAAAGATCCTTCCCTGAGGATGGTAGGAAAGCTATTAAAGAGGAAATCCAGGTTGTAAGAAGTTGAATGACTTGTCCAGAGTCGCAAAAGCCGTCAGAGGTAGAAATTAGACTCCCACTCTGTGTTCTGACTCCAAGTTTAGTGTTCTTTCCATGACGCCGAGTTTCCTCTGCTGGTTCAGCTTCTGGCAGGGCCGCAGAGCTGAGAACATAGCTGGTGACTTGTAGCATCAGGTGACATCTTGATTATTTTTTCCAGTTGAACCTGGTTGCCAAGGAAAATTTTCTCCCTTCTGAACCTGGGCAGTGAATATCTCAGATGAAAATAGAGCCTTAAAATGAAAGAAATCCAGAAAACCCCAGGTATAAAATAAAATCTGAGCTGTATCGCCCTATTCAGAAATTTATGGTATAAATACAGATGTCCATAAATATTTAAAATCACCAACACCCTTTTGCCTTGGGTGTTATATAATTTCATATTTTACAAATTAGGTTTTATTCAAATAAATGCAATTTTATTTCAGATGCTTCTAACCGCCCCACCCCATCTATATTATCAGTTTAAGCCATTGCCAATTTACTAATGATTCCCAAATAAATTTCTCCAGCCACAGATTTCTTCTAAATCTTTCCCGAGGCTGGTAGACTATGGCTGTTCCACAGGCTGTTAAGCCTCGTATATCCCAAACCAAATTCATTATTTTCTTTACGTAGCCTTTATTTGTATCTCTTTGACGTGCTATCATTAATTCAGTTGCCCAAGTCAGACACTAAGGTCTGTTGATTCCAGCTTTCCTGCCAAATACCGTCCCATCCCTCTTCCCCACCTCACTGCCACAATTCTGCTGCAGCCCCCATTCTTTGGCACCTACCAGCTGCCATGGATCTTAACTGTACTCCCTGAGACAATGAGTATTTCCCCACACTAATCCATCTTTCTTAGCACACAGAGCATTGTCCAGCCAGTTTAAACCAAACCAGAAGGCTTTTCTTATTTTAATTCAGTATTCAAATCTTTCTAAAAGGCTGGTCCATTTTCGCTTGTCAGTTAAGTAAAATACCTTGAAGATACATTTCCGTGATGATTGAAGCTTTTATTGTGCCTCAAGGCCGTCATTCTGAATACTGGTGATTATTATATACTCCCCATGTTGTAGGCAGCATGACATTTGGCTTAAATGGATGTGTTATTCTCTTTTAAGTTCAGTTTTAAAATAAACATCTTACATCAGTGGTTCTTAACCTTTCTGGAGTCATGAACCCTTCTGAGAATGTGGTGAAACTTAAGGGTCTTCTCTTGAGAACGAGGCACAGGCACACACACATACACACATATTTTGCCTACGACTTCAAGACTTTGAATTCATCCATGGCTCCCTAGAACAATCATGAAATCTGGGTTGAGGACCCCTGCCTTATACGAAATTGTTTTCTTTCTTTCATGTCAGAGGCATGGTATACCTTTCTATTTTAAGGAAATGTTCTTATGAAGTTGGTCCCCCTCGATTTGATTAGCTGTAATACTTGCCCACCTCCTGATTTCAAGACTGGCCTGGGATAGGGCTGTTTACCTGTATCGTCTTCCTGATTACACCCTTAACTAGCTGTAGGACTTTGTGATGTCCTATAACTAGCAAGATACAGTAGAAATCAACTTAGATCCTTAGCCAGGGGACCTAAATTCTTGTCTCTATAGCCTCTGCTAAGTTTATAAAATTTTTTTAGAAACACAACTCTAGTGTAAAATGAGGCATGTCTGCCATGATGGTATTTCGTTGTATTGGAAGAGTGCTTTCACTCCTGCTATTTCACTTTATCCTAACAAAGACCTGATGAGAAGGTCGATGAGTTATGTCTTCAATGCATAGGGATAAATAAGGAAAGGAACACAGACAGAGGCTTGATCCAAATTAGTTACATCAGGAAATATATAAGAGGTCCCATTCTGGTTCTAGCCCCCAACTGCTCTTCAACTGACTTCATGATTTAATTCAAGCTACAGGTGATCAAGGCATCAACGCAAAAACAGTTGGACCAATTTACATCAAATGAGGTCTGTGCAACCATCTGATTGATTGTGGCAGGAAGAAAACAAGTTGTAGGCAGGCATGAGTGATGACTGATAACATTTTGGCTGATTTGGTTGGCTACTGGTACACTCAGTTATTCATCATTTTATATTATATAAAAGGGGCCATCTCGGAAAAGCTAAGAAGTTTGAACATATTTTTGTGTACAGATTTTTTTCTGAGCTACCCTTAACTATACTCAGAAGTTAGAAATACAATCTTTGTTCATTTTACCTGAGCTACCCAGCATATGTTTGGTATCCTACAAAAAACCAATCTTACTAGGCTGATTACATCTTTCCCTGTGCAAGAAGGAAACTGAAGCCCAGTTTCATGAAATCATTTGCCTGAGGTCACCCACAGCTGATCAGAACCACACCCAGAGAAGATCACAGGGGACTACTTGTCCCCACTTATTTTCCTATATATATATATACTTTTTGCACTATGTGGGCCTCTCACTGTTGTGGCCTCTCCCATTGCGGAGCACAGGCTCCGGATGTGCAGGCTCAGCGGCCATGGCTCACGGGCCCAGCCGCTCCGCAGCATGTGGGATCTTCCCAGACCGGGGCACGAACCCGTGTCCCCTGCATCGGCAGGCGGACTCTCAACCACTGCGCCACCAGGGAAGCCCATTTTCCTACCTTTTTAAGCAGGAGAATTAATATCTTGACACGTAGCAAATTCAACACCCAACAGAGAAAGGCTCGTAACAGCTGAAAAGTCATAATCAAGTTTACAGTTGCCTTCCAAATACTACAATTATATATGTGTCCGCCCCCTGACACCTCCAGCACACACGCTCTCATTAAGTTCTATGTCATCAGAATATGCTTCTCTAACTAAATAGCTTCACCTTTGGCCTTACTTGTTTTTTCCTAGGGCCTGTGTGAAATATGGAGAAATAAGTTTGTCATTTCTCCAGTTAAAAGGATAAAACTGTTGCTACTTAAAACTTTCAATTTCTGTCAAATTGAACATTGGCATCGTAGCTCTCCAAAGGGCAGTTTTGTGTCAATGAGTGCATCAGAAGCTGTTTTATGAGAGCCTGTGTTGTACTTGGCACTTTGTTAGGCAAGCCAGAAGAGACAGGAAAAAAAAAATCCATAATCCTGTTAGAAAGGAATTGGGAGGTGGTGATTAAAAAGCAAACCCCTGAAGCGGTTAAATAACAGTGATGTCATATGTAGAAGTGAACATTCCAGAACAGAGAGAGACAATGATCAGTACACTCAAGAATAGTAAATAATGACTTTGTGGGCAAAATAGGATTTGAACTTGGACTTGACCAATGACATTGAAGGCTTGGGCAATGCTATTGGAGTAGGAGTTAACAGAGGGTGTGAGATGGGCAGTGTATGACAAGCCTGACTGCAAGATTCGACTAGTTAGGATGCAAGTTGAGTTGGTTAGGTGGGTAGATAGGCAGAGAGCGTGATAATGAGGGCTCAAGGCCCTTGAATTTGAATCCCAGCTGGGTAACTTTGGGCAAATTACTTAACTTCTCTGTGCCTCCGTTTCCTTGGGTAAAACGGGAATACCAATAATCCCTCTCTCATATTGTTGTTGAGAAGATTTAATTAGATTTACAAGTTCCAAACACAAAGTTTAGAACAGTGCCTTCAATGTGTTCCATCCACCTTAGTAAGCGTTTTTACACACTTTGGTTTCGTTGGGAAGTTAAACTGAACGTGCTCCAACAATATTAACTATTATAGTCAGGGTGAAGCCAGAAAATAAAGACCTGAAAGTGGTCTGAGGAGTTTGAGCTTGAATAAACAACAGAGAGCCATTCTCAGGCAGAATTGGATTTAGAAAAGCTGGGCTTAGAAGGGATCTTTTCAAACCTCCAGAGAACTTGAGTACCTTGCCTTCTACACTTTACTAGTTGCTCAAAGAGCTCAGCCCTGGGGAAGGAAACCATTTGGTCACCTTCACTGGCATGTGGATTGGTGACAAACAGCACAGAAGGCAATTGTCTGAAAAAAAAAAAATTGGATTTCAAGGGATTAAAGTTAGTCAAATTTTTATGGTTCTTTCTCTTGGCATTGGGTCTGTAAGGGTCCAGTTCTGAGGTTAATAAGTAAAGAAGCTGGGGAACCAGGTTGGTAGGTTGAATATTAATGAGCCCCTCTTGGAGAGTTACTGAAAAGTCACCAGTAACATGGTGCGATGATGTCTCCTCGAATTCTGAGTAGACCCTCGCCTTCTTCAGAATCATCGTTGACCCTGATAACCCCTAAGCGCCAGACAGGTCTGCACTGATTCATCCTTCGGGCATTCCAAGGAGACAGATAAGTAGAGCCAGACAGCTATGTCCAGTTGTTTGGGGTGGCGAGGTAGAGTTAACTTCTGGAATCTGTCTACTAGTCAGTAGTCCTGAGACCCTCCTTCGGTTTACTTTAGTGAGGCTCTTCTCCAATTCGGATTGTATGGTCTTTACATAATTACAGTGTCTTCCCTCTGGAATTTGCTAGTGATTCGTGGTCTGTGACTCTAAAGGGAAAAGACCTAACAGGTGACTTGCCGTTTTCATTAAACTGAGCCAATCTCTCAAATAGGTAAACTAGTTGTAAACCTATAGCAGCTGCAGATTATTTTAGAAGAGTTCAAAAGTTTTCTACCAATCAGCTTTGTTTTTCAGATAGGATACTCTCCTCCATGCTTTATGTTTTGCAACCTTAGCTTCTGCTGTCATCTTTTAGGAATTTGAATCAGTGACTTTACCGATACATGATGGTGACCAAGGTCAACAAGAGGCTTGGGGAAAAAAAATTCCTAAGCCTGTTCTACTACTCCAAATGGGGAATTAGCGATAAAGAAGGGCAATGTATTTGCCAGACCTCGTGCTAGATATTTATTTTTCAGTAATGCATACATAGTGATTGATATACACAATATTATGATTAATAGATGCTACGGAAAACATACCAAACAATGTACAAAGGACACAAACTAGGTATGACAAAAAGACACGCTCTCTGCTTTACCTGTCATGTAGCCACACCATCTAAAATACATTCTCATGTTTGCAGAAATAAATATTAAGGATTAATTTTGAGAACTTCCCTACCGATTCCCGAGAACCTAATTATCGAAATGACAAATACAGTGAATGACCAGCAATATCTTTGTATTAAAAATAAAAAGTTTTCTTGCTATTGTAGAAGAGTTCAAATAAAGCTAGTTATCCTCTCTGCCCTTTTAAACTACCCTTGTGGGTCAGATGCCTGCCCCCCCCCCGCAAATTCCCGGATGTGTCCAGAAAGCCCCTCTTATAGGGGCTTGGCCTTTTCTGTCTCTCTCTCTTTTTCTTCCCTGCCCCCTCCCCATTTTTAAAGGGCTTTAAAGAACATCTCTGGGAGACAAAAATAGCTCCAGTTGTGAGAGGCCTACACACTGGGAATGCAACTGAGAGATGCAAGTCAGCAAGTGCGAGCCGACAACAGGAGTGTCTGGCCCTGGGTGGATGCTCCTCGCTGTATGGGTGCCGCTTCTCTGCCTGGGCCTGGTGGGTAGAAGGGAAAATGGTTTTTCAGGGGTGGGCGGTGGGTCGGGTAGGTTTGGGGTCCGGCCTTGTTAGGAATGGAAACCCCAGCATTCGGGGCCGAGGGGGCTCTTCCTTCCCCTCCCCCCAGGTTTTAAAAAACGTCTTTTGCCCAGCCGGGGATTGGCGACGGTCAAAAGGGAGCCGTTGGCACTGAATGTCACCCTGAAGGTAAAATGAAAGACAAAAGATGAACGCATGCTTGCTTTCCGTTCGGCAGCGGCGGCTGCAGCGGCAGTAGCAACAGCAGGATTTAAAGGGGAAAAAAAACCCCACAAAAAACCCCACACGCACAGACACACATAAATACACACCCAGAGGCGTCAATTATGCCAACGCAATATTGCAATCAAATCATGACAGTGCCGGGAATTTTTTTTTTTTTGCGGGGGGGAAATCTAGATATTTATTTTGCAAAAGGGAGAGAGAGAAAGGCATGCAAACAGAAACGTGCACATACCACGTAACCACCCGAGGAGAACCTGGCAGCCTCTCTCTTCTTCTGCCAAGTTATCATTGAGAAAACAGACAGGCATCATGACGTCCTGGGTCACAGGGAGTGCGGACCGACGCTACCAAGAGCAAAGGGAGGCGCCCGGGCGCTCCGGCTAGCGGCGGGCGCCCCTCGGCCCCTGGCCGCCCGGCTCGGTGAGTGCACAGCCGCGCGGGACGCGGACCCCGGGGGCCAGGCCGGCCCTGCACCCGCGGGGGCCCAGCGGGGGGCCGTGCCCTTGGTCCCGGCGAGCCGGCAGGCACCCCCTCGCCCGCCCGAGGTCGCGGGAGCCCAGTTAAAGGAGGCGTGTGTAAGATGTGCAATGTTCCTGCATGGGGGTTTTGTAGACTTTCCCAGCCAAAGCGACCGGCTTCGGCTTCTTTAAAATCCCCGACGACTCACCTGCTTAACCTGCTGCAGTTCTGACCCTGCCAAGGTAACTGGTCCAAATCCTTATCATCAACATCTGGAGACAGACATTTGCATCTGGGGCATCCTTGATTTGCAGTCCTGGTGGAAATCTCTATTGCTCCCCGCCCCCCCCCCCCCCCCCTTCCCCCCTTCACTTGTTTAGAGTCTCTTGGAGGAAAAAAAAAAAAAGCAACCCTCCCTCCATCACACAACCATAAGTCCTATCCCGCTGTTGTAGACTCGCCTTACCATGACTGCAAAACTGTCAGCGCGTGTTCTAGGGACACTGACCAATTTTCATTTCCATGAGATTTGTTCTTTAAAACACCTCTCCCATCCCCCTTCCTGGATAGAGACTTCAGGGCTTGGGAAAGTGGCAAAGAGTGAGGGCAGAGTTAGGGCGCTGGGACTGGGATGGGTGCGGGGCGGGGGGAGTCCTCCGGTCTCAGGGGGCGAGGGGATCCGGGGAAGGGGTCGTTGGGGAGAGGGTGGTGTCAGGAGTTGAGGACCGCTGTCGTGGGCTGGCCAATCCTTCTGGTGCTTGCTGCTGCCGTAGTCCTAGGTGTCTCCTGCCTGTCCTCTACGCCTCATTCCCTGTCTCCCCAACCCGTTCACCTTCCGTGGGAGTCTCTGAAGTTACACGGAGGTCACCCGACCGTCGTGTCATTTTAAGTATTTCAAACCACCTACCTACCCCCTTCCACCCCTCAAGTCTGTCCGATGCATGTCGGATAGACCCTCCCCCCCTCCATGCTTGGTGAAGGGAGGTTCTCAGAGAGAGAAAGACACAGAAGGCAAAGCTCTCTCCTCCCATTCTCTTCCCTTCTGGCAACCTTTTCCTAGCTGCACCCCTCCCCCATTCAGAATCTTAATGAACAATTCTGGAAAAGTCCGGAAGGGCCTGGAGAAACCCCTCGCATGCCTCACTGCTGTGGAATGATTATGTCTGTGTTTATTTCTTGTGCTTGCTTGGGTTATGTTGTGAATTGCCACATGGGTTGCTTAAGCCAGGGAGGCTCGTTTGCTGTGTGTTGGTATTGTAGTACCAGGACCAGTGGCCACACAGAAAGACACAGGCAGACACAGAAAGCACAGGATTTTTCTACTCTAAACCAGAGGGCAGTGTTGAAAATAACACCTTCTCTCTCTCGATTTAAAAAAAAAAAAAAGAAAAGAAAAGAAAAAAGAGAAAAAAGAAAGAAATTCTCAGCATGTGGGTTAAGTGCAGCTGTTAGGTCCACATATGACTTCCTACTCTTTTCAAAACACTCCTGCATAATACTTTAAGTCAAGAGCAAGAGACCTGGGGATGTTTTGAAGTGTTGCGAGCAGCTGAATGACTTGGTTTAGTTTTGAAGAGAGACTCTCTTTTGTTTCTCACGCTGCCCAAAGACCAGATAGGGGAGTGTGTTTGGAAAATGCCCAAATTCAGAAGCAGCAGGCGACAGAAAAGAGGAAGAAATGTTCTCCCAGGGAAGGCAGGGGATGGGATTGGGGAGTGGGGGAGAGGTGTCAGGGTTTGTTTGTTTGTTTTTTTTCCCTGTCCAGTAGATTTGATGTTATCAAAATGAGTTAACCAACCTGAGAAAACAGTGTTCTGTCCTTGTGGGCAAGAGAGGGAAATTTGAACAGTTCTCAAATCTGAGCTCAGGAAGGTACTTGAAAACATGGATGGAGATGGAGTCACGTGGTAGGGTTTCTTTTCCTTCAAATACAAAAAGAGTTGAGTATATCATGAAACAGGCCTATGTGATCTTTCAGATATAGATTTGTCTGTCAAGCATGGCTTTGTTGTTTTTACTAAAACAATTCTCATAACTCTTTCGACTCATGTTATAGAGAATTAGAAGTTTTTATATTGAGAATGGTATCATATAACGCATAGAACTATCCGTTGACTGGGGAGATGAATGTAGATAAAAGATCATTTCTTTTCTTTAATAAATCAAAATAGCATTGAAATCTTTGTGCATGATGTATACGGAAACCTGCTGGTCTTTTTAAAGGGGAGATTGCCCAGGGAGCAAAGAGACCTTCTGATGGGTGGTGCTTTAACAACAGAGAGCAGATCAATCCATTTGGTTTCCATGTCTGTGCCACTCAATTTATTCTGTACAATTTTTCCAGAAATTAAAAGGTTACCAAGAGACTTCCACGTTCCCAGCTCCAACTGAGCACCACTTATTACTGCAACAGGATTTCAATATTAAGTGATCTGGAAGATATTTCATCTCTCATTTTGAGTTCTGAATTTGAATCAGCATGAGAATGGCAGGGCAGCAAGATGAGGTATAACTAACCTCGTTGGCAGGCAGTGGAAGGGCTGGGAGGGAAAGTGTTGCTGAGAAGACTAACTGGGGCTGTTCTCAGCAACCTTGTTTACAGGGACATTTCAGAAGCAGCTAGAATTTTCACAAGAGCCTGCCAGAGGTAATGGGCTTATGTTTGAAATTGATCCTAAGTGTGTCTTTTTTTTTCTCCTTCACGGACTTGCTATGTACCTTAGCTGAACACTCAAGGCAAAACTTTCCTTAGGCCCCAATGACATTTGCTAATATAGACAAATCCCTGGATTACTGTGTCACAGGAAAGGAGGTTATTTATGAGGTTCTCCTTTGTTTACAGATGTGTCCATGCAAGTAGCTTTAGCCCTGTTTTATTTGTTTATTTTTCAACAGCAGGCATGCTTGACTGTGTTCAATGCAAAACAAATCACATCCGAGGAAGTTAAAGTATGCCTTGCAGGTTGATCTATAAATTGGTTTCAATTAGACACTGGAGATCTCATTATCCCAGTGAGGGGAATTTATGACATAAAGTAGGAATTTTGTATTTGTTTCAAAATTGTTGGAAAACTGTGGGAACAGAAGGATTTTGAGGGAAATGCCAAAAACCACGTTAATGAAGAAAAACAATGTTGAGATACTTTTGAATAATAGATAGGCTATGTGATGGTCAACCACAAGATAACATTCTTACACAGTATCTTTATGGCTTTAAATTGGCTGCATTGTCAACTAAGCCTACTCCTCTATTAAGCCATTATACTTTTCAATTATTTAACATTTCTGGCCAACCTATCTTCTGTGGTCTTTTTCTGTACACATCAGAAACGATGTGTACAGTAGTAATGGCTGGCTGCTAGTGCGGGGACTTTGCAGTGGAGAAAGGTTTAATTTTAACTTCTTGGGACAAATACTACAAAGAATGCACAGAGGAAAAAGAAAAGTTATGGAAACAGACGGAGCCCTATGCGATGGAGAGAGCTACAGCCTCCAAACGTACCTAATACAATTTGAGTTAGTCTCACTAAGAAACCTTGACAGTATCTGCCTTCTAGGTACTGTGCATTTGGAAACACTGTATCTCCATTTTAATGAAGATCTGTTTCCTCCAGGGAGCAGTTGGTGAATCCTTCCGTTGAACCACTGGTATGAGGAAACCAACTGCAAATTTTTCCTTGAACAACAGAATCTGTCGTTTCGAAGAAACGATGACTGAGTTTCATAGTACTGTGATTTTTTGAAATTCACTGAAAATATCTCTATAAAGTCAAAATAACGTACCTCTTGTGCCAACAAAGAAATTTTCTCTTGTCACTTTTTAAAAGCTGTGAAATAATTCTGCTTTGCAATTTAGTTTTAAGGTTAGCATTGCCATTCCAGTAGAGTAAGCGGGCCTTAGGAATCAGAGGAGGGAATTACATAGGCGTTCTATGTACTTCTTATGCTCTCAGGTTAGCAGATGGGGGCAGGTGCTGTAGGAAAGTTGAAGGATCTTTCTCTGGAACCATCTTCTTTTGATTATTTTGAACCTAATTTGTAAGAGTATTTTGTTTTGGAATCAGTGGTAGTGGTGGCCCAAAAGGAGAGCCGGATCCTGTGAGGCCTTCTTTTGAGAGACGATTGCAGAAACTAATTCAGTCTTTTGAAATAGAATGTAGACACACAACCTAATGATTTGGGATCTTCAGAGTCAGGTAACTGGGAATATCTTTGCAAATCATTAAAAATTCTCTAAGTAGACATTGTGATGATGCTAAGACCCTGTGTGTCTTTATCACATAGCTAGGACAGTTTTCTTTTCCTTGGCAATTAGATGCCATTCATTTACTCAACCCTGAATGATTTCTAATTGCGAAGGCCCACTCCTCCCTTAGCTGACTTACTGCATCGTATTGGGTGTAAATCCCACCTCCCACTCTCCCTCTGATATGTCCACCATGTACAGATATTTTATAATGTATTTATACCATTATGCTCGATAATTCCTGTGGTTGTGAAGAAGAATCATTGATAGTTTTAAATCAGGCCTCTGTTTATACTTCTATTACGAAAGATGCTTTGTTCATGGAAACAAAGGAATGATCATAGTTGCCGCAAAAGAGGGTTAAATGTGTTTAGAATTCCTGTGATAAAATGCAAGACCCTGGAGAATCAAAGCTATTTTATTTACTTTGGGACACTTATAGCTGTTTCAGGTGACCCGTCTGCTAAAATAAATAACCTGGATAGGACCCTTTAAAGGATGCTATTTAATGAATGCGCTTGTTTTATTTTCCTTACATAAATGAATTTTTGTTTTTAACTTGGAAAATATGCATATCTGACACAGTGATCTTTTACTGTTTGGAAGATTCAAATTCAGAATGCTAACTTCATATGAAGCACAGCAAAACTTTTGTACTCCTAGTCTGATACATATGTGGTAGGATAAACAGTGTTTCCAGATATCTGTGTTACCAGAGTGACCCATTTCAATTTGATCTCACTCTAAGATATATTAGATTAATAAGGCTGATTTTATGACCAATATCATATTCACAAATACTTGTTTTCATTAGCACAATTATAGATCGTGAGGTAAATTTCCATATATGTTAAATACTAACAACAGAAATAACTAACATTTGTATAGTGTGTTACAGTTTATAACCATACGTTATCTATAAGCTGTTCTTTGGAAGAATATCTCTTGCATTTTCTTACTCAAGAAGGCAATCAGGTAAACATAATATGAAAATAGATTCTTTTACCAGAGTTTTCTTTCTCTTTCCTTTCTCCCTTCCTCTTTCCCTCCTCTTCCTTCCTTTTCTCTTTTTTCCTTTCTTAATGGAGAAAAACCTAATGATGCTTTTTTTTTTTTAGTGGGGCATGTATAATTGCTTATGACACATTTCTATTAAAAAAGGAGCTGTAACAAGCAATCCAACAGGATTCTTAGAATCTGTCTTCTGCCTACCAGTGTTCTTGAGGAAAATGTAAGGTTGCTGAAATCATTTCATGCCCTGTATGTTTTCAAACATAAATCAGGAAAATTGTTAGCGAGTTATAGCTCTTCTTAGAGACTGTGGCTATAGTGCTCTAGTAAACACAGGCTATATATTTTTCCAAGTTATTACGTGTGGAGAGAAATCCAAAGTTGGCTATTTAGATGAACAGTTTAATTCAGTTATTAGAAATCCATGTTCTATTTAGGGTGAACATTTATTTTCCAAAGGTTGAAACAATGGGACATAATACCGGAGGACCCTTTGGAGCCATCAAAGTTAGAAATTTGTGTTTTTTAGCTAATGTGTACATTACTGAACATCGATCTTCAGCTCAGGGACAGTCAAAATGGTCCTGAGCAGAGTTTATTCTATGATCCGGTTGCCCTCTTCATCCGAGAACCGTGACCCTTTGTTTGTTTCTTTCTTTCTTTTTTTTTTTTTGCGATACGCGGGCCTCTCACTGTTGTGGCCTCTCCCGTTGCGGAGCACAGGCTCCGGACGCGCAGGCTCAGCGGCCATGGCTCACGGGCCCAGCCGCTCCGCAGCATGTGGGATCCTCCCGGACCGGGGCACGAACCCGTGTCCCCTGCATCGGCAGGCGGACTCTCAACCACTGCACCACCAGAGAAGCCCTGTTTTTTTTATTTCTGAAATGAAGGGATATGACTTGATGGTCTCCAGTGATTCTGAATTAAGTGATTGATTAATAATGAATAAACCAATTAATCATACTCCTGTTTATTTCTATTCTATAAGCTAATTATTTACATAAGTATGGCCTTATGCCATGACTGGAGCTATTAGTGTGTAGAGTAGTAACTAAGCTCCGGTTCAGGGGTTTGAAATGAAAGCCTCATGAAATTTAGCCACTCAAGTTTACACTGAAATTTTTCATTTATAGACTAATTATTAGATATATACTTTTTTTTTCACAGAAAATAATCTTAAATGCAGATGATTTTTCTAGGCTAAACCATAAAAGCTTATGTTACTTACTGAGGTGAATTATTGTATATCGTTGAGAAAAAAATGTGAAAAACAGTTCTGTTATGAAACAAGTGATAAACGTAACAGAAAAGCCATAAAACTGATGATAGTTTATCATTTACCTAAATTCTGGAGGGTTGATGTTTAAGAGAATACACATATAAATGGAAGTTAAAAAGATAGGTGGAAACTATTGCAGAGTATCTGAAAGGGATTTTTTTTTTTAATATTTTATGCAAGGGATTTTTAGAAACTTCCAGGATTTTTAGAGACTGGCTGCAAAGTATTTCTTTCCCTGGGCATAGTGTAACATTAACAGTACTCCTAAGTTCCTCACCTGTAATAAGATTTGTTTTTTGACAGCCAGTATTGAAAAGTGAGAGAGTGAGAAAAAACGGAGAGAAAAAATTATGCTCTGAAGTGATTGGTCAAGATGTGAGAGAAGAAAAGATGGAAGGTGGTTGAAGGTAGAAAAGAGGCATATGGGGGTATGTGTGGTGTGTGTGTGTGTGTGTGTGTGTGTGTGTGTGTGTATGAATGAGATAGAGAGAGAGAGAGAGAGAGAGAGAGAGAGAGATGGATGGCTTGGTCTGCATTTAACTGATCAGTAGGTTGGGAAACCAAAAGGCAAAAGAGGGAAGCTAAGGCATGCATATTCTTCCTGAAGAGAAAGTACAGTATGTGAGTTATGTGGAAAAACGTTGGAATTAGAGTTTGTGCATCCATTTTGAAATATTTGCTAGGCCACTCATTGCCTGTTTTGATCTTGTGAAATTATTAAGTTCTCTGAATTTGTCTTATCGGTAAACGTGTAAATAAGAAAAGCATGTGCTTCCAAGATGGTTGTGAGAGTTGAGTGAGACTCATGTGTATAAAAGTGCTTGGAAGTTCTACCTAGTTTTAGGTGGTGAGGAAAAGTCATTGGGTCAAGCGGTTCTCCGTGCTGACCAGGTGTGACAAAGGCTTAGGCCAATTCGTTTAGCTCCAGAGTGGTCTTTGGTAGGCATGTTTCTTGTCCATTGTGGCCCAAGAACTGTGGTGGGTTCATTACATATTCTTTTATTTAGGGAGGAAGCAGGAAGTAGTATGCAGCTGGCCGGTTGAAAAGAGCGGGCCTGATAATTCTAATGTATGCTATGCCAGTGCACAGGAACATATTTACTTGCTCTACAGTTGGCCACAGCTTGTCTAATACACAAGTGAATGACTTTGGAAACAAAAGCAATGTATCCAATAATTGTTTTCTTTGTCTCGAACATTGCCTGTCATTCCCACTTTTGCCAGGACGCTGATATTCATCTAAACTTCCTGGATTTTTGTTAAGGCTGAAGGAATCATGGTTTGGCAGTAAATACTAATTAATACTAATATAAATTCCATTTAAAAAAAGATTTCCAGGCTATAACAGAACTGATTAGTGCAATACATCAGCTGAACTCCAAATTCTAAATTCTATACAGATCTCTCAAGAATATTTTTATTTTTATGTAGGGTTCACTGATAAACGTTTAGCCAATTCTTCCATCAGAAATGGCCTACACTTCAAAGCCTGAAGTGAAGCAGTAGATCAAGAAGTATTCAAGAAATTTGGGCTGTTTGTTTAGACAATATATCTTTAAAAAGCAGATTCAAAAATCTGCTTGGACTTTACCTGAGGTTGGTCCTGTGCTCTGCTCTAATTCACAAGATAATGATCAACAGAATTCTATACTTTGTGATCTGTCAAACCTAGAAACTGAAGTGAACCTAGAAATCAAGAGATGTCTTGGGATCAAGTTGGAATCTAAAAGTAAATATTCAGTGGCTCTTACCAAAATTCTTTAGTCCTCAACATATAGAATATATGCTAACCAAATGGAGAAAACAATATTTGGGTGATTTAGTTATGAGTCAGTGTTAAAAACTTTGATATGTGTGTAATTATTTGAAAGTAACTGAAAACCTAGCATGAACTCTGGAAGGCCACAAATAACCTCCAAACCACTCTTTGTTGAGAAGCTGTAGCCTCTTATGAGATTGATCATAGAGAGTAAAATGGACCCAGCTTGAGTTTCTTTTACATTTAGGAAAATTTATTAAACACATAATGTGTTTAGCATCAGGTTAGGTCTGGTAGAGAATACAAAGTAATTTTAAGATATAGTTCCTCTCTTTAAGGGAATTACACTATCTTTAGGGGAATATAATAACACACATTAAACTATTAAGATAACAGTCCAATATAGCATGGTGCAGAAAATGAAGCCATGTGACAGAGTCATATGTATTGCGACAGAATCAGAGCTTGGGTTGAGGTTCAGGCTATCATTTACTGGCTGTGTGACTCTCACCTCTTTAAGCCATAGTTTTACCATTTACAAATTGGGCATAGTTTCATCTGTCTCCTAGGATTGTCACGAGAATCAAATGAGACCAAGTATTTGAAAGTGTTTTTGTGCTTTATGATAGAGATTACACAAATTCCAGGAGGGGGGGAGGAAGGACACTGATAGCATTGCACTTGAGAGTAGGGGCCGTGTCTCAGCTGACCTTGTACCCCCGAGTCTGTCACTGGGCCTGGTTCTGAGAGGGGGCTCAGTAAATGTTGGCAAATGCATGCGTGTCAGGCACTGGGGACAGCCCTTGACCTATGTTATTCTTTAAATCTTCCCAATAATCTTGTATGGTAGATATATATTGTCTCCATTTCACAAATGAGAAAACAGAAGTTCAGAGATTTTAAGCAACTCCAATCTCATGTAGGTAGACTGTAGTAGGGTCATGTTAGGAAGCTATCATTACACTACAGGGTCGGAAATTATCATTACGCCTGAACCTTAGTGTGGGCAAAATGAAAAGCAAAGGCCTTGGATAACTTACCAGTTGCCCAGGCAGCTCATGGGCCAGCTTTCAGAGAAGTAGGAGAACACTTCCCGGTGCTGCCTGACACATTTAACGTGGCCTTTTGTTGAACTGTCAGTCCTGATTCCCACCCTTTGAAGTAAGGTGCAAAATCGTGAGAAAATACCATATAATATACCATTACCTAGGCTTGTCATTGGGACAGAAGGGAGAGGAGGGGCAGTGAGGCACACACAGATGCTGAAGTGGTTAACCAGTGACTTGGATTAAGTTTTCTCCAGCAACCCGCACCAAGTCCCCGAGCCCCCTCTGTCTCGTACACTCTCTTAACTTTCCCTCTCAGAGTTGGCAAGGTCTGGAATTTCCATTCTCCTCCATGATCAGGTGGTAAAGAAGGTGATGCCAATACCAAACAGCATATTCACGTTCTGCATGGCTTGCCTGCCCCTAACATCCCACCAGCCTTATTCTATCAGTAGGTTCTACTGGAGTGAAATTTTACAGTTGTGCCTAGTTTAGAATCAACAGTAATAAGATGGCCCCCAACCAAACAGGAATTTGAAAACTCCAGCCTCTGAATTTGGAAAGCAGAATAGAGAACTAGGTACCCCCGTCCCCAATCCTATGTTATGTTTTCCTCTGTTTATTTGTGAGCAATGTCCAGGGAGCCTGAAATACTCAACACAGGATTAGTAGTAACCCACTGTGGATCTGAAGGTTTGTATAAGAAATTGAGGGGAATGCATTTTAAAAATTGGGATTCATTTTTAAAAATTCTGTGAAAATACAGTACATAGGAGGTCAGGACAGCAGAGATTAGGGACTATATTTAAGGTAAGTCCAGAGAATACCTTGCACTGTTAGCAGAGTCCAGCCAGTAACAGTGTTTAGTTTCCCAGGAACTGCGCTAATATAGTCGAGATGAAACCTGGGGTGGGGTGGGAGGGGCGATGCTTTCCATGCTCCTCCCCGATCTGTGGTAAGTCTGCTGGGTTGAACTGTGTGAAGTTGTCAAAGGTGGCTCTGCTCTCCAGCCCTTGGCACGAGCTCCGCTGAAATGTGATGCCATTGGTTTTCAGTAAAGGTTCCTTTCTGCAGGGCTGCAAACACAGATCAGCTGCTACTGTGTATACACAACCAGGGAGCAGATCAACCAGCACATTTAAAGCAGCCTTTTTAACCCCGAGACTTTCCAAGACCTCCTCTCCACGCAGGAACTTTCCTTCTCTGTTGTCAGATTGAGCACCCTGCTCTTGTCATCAGATCCGAGCTAGGCTCCCTGCTGCACAGTAGAGAGGCTTCCTTAAGACATTTGTCCTTGAAACTGCACCAAACTCTTGGAAGAACCCAGAACGTGTAAGTATGTATGATTTAGGCAGCAAGAGGACAGGGCAGAGCTGCAATCAACCATTATACAATATCCGATTAGCAGGGCAAGAGGGATTTTTCCGACGTTTTGTTACATTCATTTTCAATTCGTTCTGAGAAAACAAATCAATTCTAGCTTCTGATACAGTGACTTTGCAGTAGATGGGGTTGTATGTAATATGTTAGCTTTAACTATTTGCTGTTCTCATTTAGCATGGAGATGTGACTTGTGGGATGGTGATGGTGGGCATTAAACTATAAAACTTCTAAATTTTGATTAGGAATGATAATTGCTGGGCATGTCCATCTTGAGAAACAAGTTTGCTTTGGGGAATGTTTTTAAAAGAATTAACCACCTAAATTCATGGACAGTAGAATGAATTCGGACCGTTCTCGCTCTCAATAAAACATATTAGTTTGCAGTTTTCATTTACTCATAGAGAGCATTCCGCTGAGGTTTTGTCTTAATTGAATCCTACCCAGTGCTGTCTGTGTGATGTTTTACTGGCTTGTGTATATCTGTTTAAGTTACTTTGCTAGATTGCAGTCTGGTTAAACCTGTGTTTAGGCACTCTCTCGATCCTAAGAACAACCAGTGAAAGAAATGCTCACAGAATTTGGGAGGGGGTGGGTGGGTTTGTTTTAAAGGGTGGTCGTATTACCCTTGAAAGCTGTTTAGCTGCACAACGTGAATGGCTGTCAGATGGAGACCACAGACTGAATACTCTGAGGCTCTAAGTCAGATGTCAGCTTGTCCACTTTCATAACTCCAGCCAATAAAAGCTCGTGCCCCTTTGCTATCAATTTTTAATATGTACCAATACTTAGGTTTATAAGATTAATTTCTCTCAGATTAGGCTGATTGATAGCTGGACTGTGGTTTCTTAAGAGCTGGTTCCCTGAAACCCACAGCAGAGCTGCATTCCATTTAACTAGTGGATGTAAAAACGGGTAACCATGGATTCAGCCACCACTCACTGCCAGTGCAATGACTTGTTGTAAACAATACAAATGAGCCAGGAGAGCAGAGGCAACCAGACATGAAATGATTTTAATAGAAATTACGGTAAAAGGTCATGTGATGTGGTATCAGCTTCTGTTCGGTTTTAAAGGGAAAGTCTGTCTTTTCTCCCCCACCTCGCCTATTCCCAACCCACCCAAGTAGATGTCTCCACAGACTTGGCAGGTCCCATGCTCTGCTTCCGTGGAGAAGGGTGGCCAGGGTAATTCTGGGCAAAGTGTGGTGACTGGTGGATTTTCAGGGTAAGTACCTTCCTTTTTAGAAACCAGAAGGACATCTGCGTCTTCCTGGGCTTCCTTCATGGAAGGTCATGCTAATTGCGTTCTAGAAGTCCTCAAGCTTTGATGTAAGAGGAATAGGTCATTTTGTTCCTTAGCCTTTACGGGATGCAACTGTCTTTTCTCTGCCTTCTGAAGCCTCTGGATTATTTCGTAACCTCGGTGTTTCTGAAAACTCTTATTGGCTTTAGAAGCAACTCCTGCAATATGGTAATGAGCACATGCAGATACCGGGAGAAGTGCTGTGTCTAACCTCTAGGTTTGCATCCACGCAGACCTTTGCTGAGTTCTACAAGGACGAGCTCTTACAATACGATTTGCATTTCTCTGGTAGAAATGGTTTCCGTGCGTGAAAATGACTGAAGTGTTCATAAACGTGCCTTCAACCAAGAAACATTAGCACACTGTACCTGTGTCAAGTGCTACCCTCATGGCTTGTTTGGTACTGATCCCAGCTGTGCTTAGTCAAAGGCAATGAAAGAAGAAACTCTAGTCTTCAGAGTCTGGGAGAAAAAGGGGCGCTCAGAAGCCAGATTTGGAGGGTGGTCCCGAGTTGGTACCTAGTGGGCACGAGAGAAGGGGCTCAGAGTCACTGTCGCAGACAACCCCAGGCACCTTGAGCAAAGGTCTGTCTCTATATGTGTTGTGTGTCAAGGTGAAACAGACCTGAGCTGGTCTCTTGAGCCATGCCACCTTCTGCGCACAGATGGTCGAAATCATCGTATCATCTTGGAACAAAAGATCATGCTGTGTTTATATTTTACGTCCTTTTACCATGCAGGTACTTCTGAATAGATGCGTGATTGTACACATATAGATGTCATACTGAATAAAAGAATTTGGGGCGTTTATTTTTCTATTAATACCTTCACTACGATAGACCCCATCGGCACATGAAAAAAGCATGGGGGTTGTAATTTAGAAGCTCAGTAAGATATCAGAGCATCAGCCTTCTCTATATACACTCAGGAGTTTTACCTAGTGGACTCTTTGTTTATACCTGTGAGTGTTAACATAGTACTTCTATTTAAGCTTTTTTTTTTTTTTTTAATGAGTTTTTTAAGATGTTGGAGTGCCTCATCGCATGCTTAGACTGAAGAATTCTTCAGAATGTTTTAGTTGTCTGTGGTCGCATGGTTTGTTAGCTATTCTAATATTAGCTTTGCTTATCAAAAAGAAACAAAAGAAGAAACTGTAGTCATTCATGTTGGGGGCCAGGGAGGAGCAATTTGAAGCTGACAGGGGAACACCAAGTCCAGGTGAGGTTTTGGGTAAACGATAATAAAATACATTATTTTTACTTTTCCCAGCCTTGATTCTCCACGTTGAAGAACAGGAATAAAGTATCAACTACAAGGTGGTTAGAAGCACAGACGGTGGAGTCAGACGTGGGTTAGAGTCTTTGCTCTGGACCTCGTTATGCTTAAGATTTTGAGCAAAGCGACCATCTCTCTGAGCTGCCACCTTGTCATCTGCAGATTGAGGAGGGTAATGCACACCAACGGGCGGGTGAAAGGGTTAACTGAGCTAATGCATAGAAAGTATTACTATTTCCCACCACGTCTGGCATATAGTAAGTGCTTCATAAGC
This sequence comes from Aethalodelphis obliquidens, assembly GCF_003676395.1. NCBI lineage: Eukaryota > Metazoa > Chordata > Mammalia > Artiodactyla > Delphinidae > Aethalodelphis > Aethalodelphis obliquidens. The sequence goes on along the minus strand of NW_020837968.1, from coordinate 11,258,218 downwards.
TGTTCCTAGTTTCATTATTATTTTTGACCGAGGAAACATTTGGGGAAGTAGAATCCTGCTCTAAATGCTGGGTCAGAAAAAGACAATATTCACATCATGGGTTGGTCCTGTTCTAGTGACGGTTGTACACGCAGTAACTGGTCATCACTTGGGAGATGGTGATTTAGTTTGTAGCCTAGTGTAGTGTTTTTATATAACATTTGCTAAAAGCCTAAAGTAGTATCTTTTTGCCATGTATTTTTTCATTTTCATGCAAGTTATGCAGGAAAACCAATTAATTTTTTTGTGTTTATGATTTCTGGTAACTATGGCTGTTGCGGTAACATGCACATTTTATCTATGATCCTATTGCTAGAGTTGAGAGCAGAAAAACACCTAGAGGTATAAGATATTCATCATTACATCAATCCTACAAGCTTAAAACTAGTGGTAACTAGTTCTCAATGATAATCATATCTACTAAAGAGCAGTAATAATTAACAGGCTAGCTAATTAGACACTACCAAAGAGACATTTCTTTTTTAAAAAATTTTATTGAAGTATAGTTACTTACCATGTTGTGTTAATTTCCGCATATAGCAAAGGGATTCAGTTATAACATACATATTCTTTTCCATTACGGTTTATCATATTCTTTCCATTACGGTTTTTTCATATTCTTTTCCATTATGGTTTATCTTGAGAGGATTGTCTACATGTTTACTGTGTCCTTTGACCTTCCTGAAATCTAAGGTTCTGATTCTCTCCTTCCTTTCTCTCTCCCTTCCCTCCCTCTTTCCTTCCTTCCCTCCCTCCTTCCTTCCTTCTCTCCTGCCCTCCTTTTATCTCTTGTATATTCTCTCAACTCTATAGCATTTACTTTTTCGTTGTGAGTCAGAAGGGTTCAGGGAACAGAAAAAGAGGGAGAGGAGACCCACAGTCTTTTTATGTTAGTCCTGGTTTTATAAATGGAAACTTTAAGAAGAGTCAGAAAAATCTGTTTTTCTTTCTCCCGCTATTGAACTGGAGAAGCACATCTGAAGTGACCTGCAGACTCCAGGGAAGCCTCGTTCGGTAGCTATTTGTTGATTCATTGATTAAACGGCATGGAGGGAAGGGGCATGGGGTACGGAGATCCCCTTAGTAGTGAGAGCTTTGAAACCCCAGGCTGCAATGTGCAGTAGGTTGGTTTCTCTGTGACCTTCCAACAACTAATCTCCTTTAAGATCGGAATCAAAGCAGTTAAGGGATTTTGTCAGATGGGTTTTGCCTACAGTTGGGGTTTTGGCAGTTGTGTGTCGAAGGCAATACATTCTTCACAGGGATATGAATTTTTTTTTTTTTTCCAGAAAGGAATGAAGACAAGGTGCCAGCAGGAATCTCTAGAGAGGGGCTCTTGTTTATCCATGGTAGTGTTCAGGCCGGGACAGCTGCAAGGTGGATGACTTTCTCACACTTCCCAGCCAACTTTCTCTGTAACCACCCTCGTCTGATGGTCTGGTCAGCAAGTGCACTCATGCAGCGGGCCCCTCTCTGTAATCTTCTCTTCAAAGGGCAGAGAGAAAGCCTGAGATTAGAATCCGATATCATATGAGTGAGGATGGGTGTCTGGTATCTATTTTGGGGAGATCAGAGAGTGTAGAATTAGAGCTGGAAACTGTTCATTTTAAATGGATGAATGGGGACTTCCCTGGCTGTCCAGTGGTTAGGGCTCCACGCTTCCAACTGCTGAGGGTGCGGGTTCGATCCCTGGTTGGGGAACTAAGACCCCACATGTTGCATGTGGTGTGACCAAAAAAAAAAAAAATTAGGTGGATGAATGACTTGTCCAAAGTCACACAACTTATGAGTTGTACAACCAGGGCTAGAACTTGGGGTGTCTGACTCCCAGGATGGCACTCTTTTGGGGGCTCCTGGCTTTCAGTGAATAGACTACAAAAGAGACAGTTTATATCACATTGGGGGAAAAAAATCCGGTTTAGGGAATAGTAAGACTATCTTAAAGAGATTGCTCAAAAGAGTCATATAGGTCTCGTTCTAACCCTGAAGCCATAATTTAGAAGCTCTGTGAGCCTTGGGAAAGATACCAAGCCATCTGAGCTGTGGTTTTCCTCACTGTAAAATTGAGATCAAAATAATTAATCAGTGGTGATAACTAAGCAATAAAAATAATGCTTATAGTTTAGGTTTGTTATGTGGATTAAATAAGATTACATGAGGAAAGTACCTAAGCTTATGCTTGACACAAGATAGATATCAGTAAATGTTATCGTCATTCTTTGTTTTTTCAAGGTTGGTGGTGGAGTCTTCATGTAGGGTAGAATTACGAGGAAAGGCTTTTAAGAAGGCATCTGGAATAGAGTAGCTCAATGGTTTTCAACCTTTTTCTTCTGCTTTAACACACACAGAGAAATGTACGTGAAGAATTACTGCGTGCCTGGCATAGATGATCAATAAATAATAACACGATGGTGGTGATGATCATGGTGGTGGTGGTGATGACAGATGCTGATCGGTGAGGTGTACATACCACAGATGAGCCCAGGACTATACACGAGTCCCCACAGCTTTAGTCTGGATTGCACGGCTTTCTTTCCCACACTAGAGAGGAAGTCAAAATGTGGGTGAGTAAGAGTTGGTGCCATTAGAAGTGCATCTACACTCATTTAAATTAGAAAGAAAATCATCGGCAGATGTTAGTACTTTGTTACTGGTAACAAATTACTGGCAAAATACCAGTTGGCCTAGAAGATGCCGTCTTTCCTGGAGAAACATGATTTTGAAAGGTGCTTTACATCCCAGACCTGGAACTATTGAATACATGGGTTTGAATTCTGGTTCAATCACTCAACGAGCTGTGATGACCTACGGAAGTAACTGAACCACTCTTAATCTCTATTCCCTCATCTTTAATTGGAGTCATAGTGGTACCCACTTCATACTGTTGTTGTGAGGATTAAACGAGTTAACACATGAAAAGTACTAAGAAAAATGTCTGGCACACAGTAAGTGTTAGCAATTATTTTTTTTAATATTTATTTTTGGCTGTGTTGGGTCTTCATTGCTGTGTGCGGGCTTTCTCTAGTTGTGGCGAGCGGGGGCTACCCTTCGTTGCGGTGCACGGGCTTCTCATTGCGGTGGCTTCTCTTGTTGTGGAGCACGAGCTCTAGGCGCACGGGCTTCAGTAGTTGTGGCATGCTGGCTCGGTAGTTGTTGCTCGCGGGCTCTCTAGAGCGCAGGCTCAGTAGTTGTGGCGCACGGGCTTAGTCGCTCCACGGCATGTGGGATCTTCCAGGACCAGGGATGGAACCCGTGTCCCCTGCGTTGGCAGGCAGATTCTTAACCACTACATCACCAGGGAACCCCTAGTGTTAGCAATTTTTAGACGTTTTTGTCTCCAAGCTATCTGATGGGGCAGCGTCCTACCTTGAGAATTTTTCCCTCTGAAAATTGTCATTTTTAATGTTAACCATGGTATCATTAATACATAAAACTGTGTTTTAGTTTTCACACAGTACAAGCTGCCTTTATCGTGTACTTAACCGTTGAAAAAGGCATTCTGTCATGTGTTTTAAATGGTATCTTAATTGATTTAATTCTCCCATTATTCTTACGAAATAGTTACCTCCATCTTACAAATGAGAAAATAGAGCCTATAAGAGGTGATAGAACTTGCCCAGCTAGTGAGTGACAGAGAAAAGCCTCCAGTTTAAAATCTTCTTTACGTATCTCCCCTACACTGCTCACTAAGTTGGAGACAGTTTGCAGAGGTGGTGGGAAAAGTGTATTTTCTGGAATGACAGAGACCCAAGAATCATGAAATGGCTTTCTTCTAGGACATTCAGAAGACTCAAACTAGAAACAGGGAAGATGATCACAGTAAAAAGCAATTTAATTTATTTACTCGATAATCAGAAAAATCTGGAAATATACTTTAATTTGATTTTTAAGGACAGGAAGAGATAAGAGACAGGGGTGGAAAAGGATAATGAATAATGAGGAGGAGAAAGAAAAGGAGAAAGAGGAGAGTGAAAGAGAGAGAGAGACAGACACGCAGTGGCATAAGTACATACCTGTCATTTAACATTCAAGCAGTCATGGAGGTAGATGGTCTGGAATCACCTTCCTCATTTTAGACCTTCTTTTGTCCAAAACAGCACAACCAGAAATAATGGATTGGGGATTTACACTATGGTATTTTGCCTTTAAATCCAGTACATTTTTCTGCTACATTTTGCTGCCTTTTGAGGCATAAAGATTCATACAATGATATAGACTCATAAAGAGAGAGAAGTATAGGTACACTGACACGGAGACAAATAATATTAGAACTGTCTTTTAGCTTTTATAGACATTAACGTGGAGATTTTCTAAAGTCCTCTTGTGGTTCTGCAACTATAGACATAAGTTAGATTAATCTATATTCAGAAGACTAGGTGTTTAAAAGTGTTATTAGATATTTAATGCTTTTTATTTAAAATTCGTTTTTACTTCTCTTATTGAACGGATTTTCAAAAAAAAAAAAACTTGTGAGCTATGTCAGTCACCTTTTATTCCCAATTTTACAGATGAAGAAAATGAGTTATGCAGAGGTTAAATTATTTCCCTAAGACCATAGTAGTTGATAACAGATATGAAAGTCATTCTCTGGTTTTTGACCCTCCAGAAAAAGACTTTTCTCTTCCCTGTGATGATCTCTTCTAATTGGTATGGTTATCGCTTAATCAACTTCTAAGAACTTGGGGACACATGGATGGAAAAGTCACACCTGTGTACATAATGAGGGCCTTTCTTGGAAACGGAAAGAGACGTTGATCCTTTCATGCAGGTTTTGCTCTTGCCTTCAAATCTGGAATACCATCAACTGGTCTTTAAGGAATGATGTACGGGCTATAGTTTACAACGTTCTTTTCTTCCCTAGAATCCAGGCTGGGCACTGGAGAGAATCCTGTGCCTTCTTGCACTTTAGCCTCCTGGGGTCCACCCGATGCTATGGTGTCTTCCCCAGAGAGTTGCCTGCTGCTCCCATGATATGTCCGACTGGCACTCTGTTTGTAAAGCGGATGGGGTTCCCTTCCAAGAGGTACTTCCTGCTCTGCATGTTTGTTTTGAAGATTTGGGTTTTGATAAGTACAGGGGACCAGGATAAAAGGGAGGTACCAGACTGTTGTGTGAGAAATGAGAGGCAGTCCAAGACAGAGTGAAAAGAGGGAAAAGGGAAATCTTTGTAATTTCCAAGGTTAAGGTCAAGGTCAGACCACCTTCTAAATCAGTTTGAGCGGAATCTCTAAAGTTAGACCAAAGTTAGTTGGGCAAAAACCCCAGGGTCCTTCTTGGGGGAAAAAATCGTAACTGCCCGATTACCCTTTTTCGGTGTTTAAATGATGGAGGTGGAGAGGAAGGATTATAAGCGGTAAAAGGGGTGGCTTTTGACCTTTTGCCTTAGAAGGTCATGGAACCATACGACCAGCTTTGAGAAAAGCTGCTTGAGAATAACCGTGCTTGTTGATAAACAATTGTTTTCTTACCGTGTCCACTGAAATAACATACAGAATGACTCCCTCTAGATTTAAGTATTTCTTCTAATAATACATGATATTTGTGTAGTGAAAGTTTATGATGTCACAAATTATCATTTCCCTTTTATAGCTGAGTTAACCTAGCAAGATTAAGTGGTTTCTTGAGATTAACACAGCTTGTTAAAAAGAGAGCAGAAGACTCAAAATTGAGTCTTCTGACATCTAGATCTGGATCGCTCCTACCTCTTAGAGAATCCAGTCTTGGAAGAGGGTTGGTGTGGGGTAGGACTGACGACATTAGTGGGAAGGACATTAGGAAGAGGAAAAATCAGTCCTGAAAATATTAGAAGAAACAACTCGTGATGTCTTTTTTTTTTTATTTTGGTGGGTGTGGTACATATGGCTTCAGGATGGTGCAAAGATTCTGATTTTGTCCTCAAAAGAAGATGAAGGCCAGGGGGCAGGAAAAGGGAAGTCACCCTGGGTGGCTCATAAAGGATGCAGGTGACTTCTCCCCCACCCCACCCCAGTCCCCAGACTGTCCTATCTTAGGTCAGGTAGTTGAGTGGAAATACACTCCCTGCTTCTCAGAAGATGGAATTGAGGCATCTCTAAGCAAAAGAGAAATGACCTTGTACATGCAGACTTAGTTGTCCCACCCACTTTACCATGTCATAGGACCATAATCCCTGTCAGTAATATCGTCTTCAATGTGAAGGGACAACTAAATGAGATCCAGGATGTGGGTGGACGGTGCGACCTTCCTTCATCAGAGCAATTAATAACCAGAGGATAAAACTGCGTTGGCCTGATACTCTGTTAAAATATGGGTGACATTTTTTTTTTCCCCTTTGGAATGAAACCTTGTAAGTCATGTGTATATTAGAAGGTGAAAAGAAAAGTGAGTCCTCTCTCATACGAGCTCTATTTTACTGACATCAGGTAAATAAGATCCTAACCCAGTTCTGGATAATAGGGTGAATTTCTTGGTTTGGCTTAATTCTAAGACTATGACAGGGAAGTTATGTATTTTTTAATGGCTCTGAAATCTTCAAGTTGATCCGGCATTACTCAGCATTTGACCGTAGATTCCTGGTAGGAAGTCCATTCAAGCCATTGCTAATGCTTCAAAAGTACTGTACGTTACCGGCAGAGTAAAGACACTGGTGTCCTATAGATGCCGACTTTTTGCCTTCAAATCATTTTTAACCAGAAGCAGCTACCAGCTAATCTTTCAGCATTACTTTTAGAAGGTCAAACTCCTATCACCATATGGACAACAGATATTTTCAGCTGAAGGATGCATGCTTAAAATCAAAATGTTGTTTGTACGCTAGAGGTTTGCTCTCTATTTCTCTCCATTGGATTATTTAATAATCAAGTTAATTTTGGTAAAGCTTCACTTTCATACTCCTAGAAATTAGAAGAAAATATTGCTTCCATTCATTTGCTATGTTACACAGACACAGTACATGGCAAAGGTAAAAGATAAAAGATCAATCCTTATGGATCTCAGAGTTTCAAGCTTTTAAGGCTGTGTTATAGAAATTTTGTAATTATTGTGGGTAATCTTGCAGAAAATTAAATGTTGAGTTTGCATATGTGAAGAAGTTTGTACTGTTTTGCTCACCATAGTTTGTTAGTGCTAAGTATCTCACTGTCCCCGTCAGGCTTTGGGTTTCACTTCACTGCTAGTAAAATGCTATTTGTGGCATGAGTGAAATCCCCGGCAGGGGCACACCATCTTACGTTTGAGGCATATTTTAGAGAACTTGCGTCTGTAGTTTACTTGTCTGTTTCTAAATGGCTCTAGACCAGCAGTTCTCAGCTAGGGGCAGTTTTGCCCCCAAAGGACAATGTTTGAAGACATTTTTGATTATTACAACTGGGAAGAGGGTGCTATGGGCACGGAGTGAGTAGACACCAGGGATGCTGCTAAACATTATTCAGTGCACAGGGAAGCTCCCTACACAACAAGGAATTATCCAACCTCAAACGTCAACACTATTGAGATTGAGAAGACTTGCTCTTCCAAAATTTGAAAGGTAGGGGAGAAAGTGGGTCGCTTCAAAATTTCAGATCTTTTTTTAAATGGACGATTTCACGATTCGAATTTTCCCCATGGGACATAGAATAAAGATGAAAAATCCAAACAAGTCCTATGCTTGCTTTAAAAATATTTGGAATGTAATATATGCATTGTGGCTATTGAACTACGTATAACAGCCACCGTCGTGACAACATCAATGGCTATGACTCGTACAGAGCTTGCTGTGTACCAGGTACTGTCCAGAGCATCTTCCCATTTACTGATTCAGCTCATCCAAAATGCAGCTCTACCAAGGAGGTATCATGACTGTGCCCTTCAGTACTCAGACACATCCGTGCTCTAGTCTGTAGGAATAAGGTGAGCTCCTGGAAGGAATTGTAAGGAGCAGAGCAGTGGCGGCACTGACAATACGTTTGGGAAGAGGAAGGCTTTATTGTTCTAAATGCCCCTGGTTGCTCAAGCTTTTATTCTATGGGGCCGTTATTGCCAAAGCGCTTCTCTCAGAAGCTAGGATGGTCATCGTAAAGCAGGTTTATATTTGCTTCTAGAGGGAGAGAACGAAAAATGTTCTATAACTCTCTGCTTGCCAGTTCTGTACTCGGTTCCATGCCTGTCTGTCTTTTCCTCTCCAGTAACCATTCTCAGCTGCACTGGTCTTCCGGTTGTGTGTAACTGACAGGAAGTGAGTATCCCTTGCAGCTCAGCCTTGTAAATTATGAAGTGGTCACTCATACTTGTGGCCGTATGAGCTTCTCTGGCTTTCTCTGTCTTATCTCCAGAGTTTGTAGTGGGGATATGAGCTCTCCCTTTAAAATTTCATCATCGGGGTGGGTTTGATCCACTTAAAACCTCATGTTTCAAAGAAAACTATGTACAATTTCTCTAGGCAAGCCTCATGGTAGATTCTCCAAGAACACATTTAACCATGGAATCTTCCCTAGAAATGCCACCTCAAAAGTCATATTCCCAGTGGGGATTTCTGGGGGAATTGGGAAGTTAGCTAGATTTGCTGCTTTCATACCTTCTGAGGGTTCTGAGTCCAGGGAACAAGTTCGTCATAGCTACGCATCTTACCTTTGCCAAACTGGCCTATTGTATTAAACCTCAGTTGCCATAGAAAACCGGAAAGGAACACATCGCAAATAACTAGAAATATATCAGAATTCTGAGCAGCAGTATTTATGGGGCCCTAATGGATATCCTAGGCTATTTATCTTTCTAGTAGCAGTTGAAACACCCCTGTCTTTTTGTTACTGTAAAAGGCCTTCCTGTTAAGCAGAGAGTCCCCAAGCCTGGTACTAGAGTTGGGGAAAAGTGGCATTCTAGTACTTGATTTCTTCCTCATTGAAAACCCAAAATAGAATGCAGTAGGGATATATTCGAGTTTGGAGAGTCTGCAGAGAGACCGGCATAATCGGGGTGGGGTAGAAAGTCGGATAGAAAAGAGGCCCAGTTCTCATGGTCTTTATCCCTTTCTGTTTCAAAGGATAGTCACCATTCATTTGTTCATAGTGGGCTTCTCTGTGCTTAAAGACTGATTCTTTTTTTTTTTTTTTTGCTGTACGCGGGCCTCTCACTGTTGTGGCCTCTCCCGTTGCGGAGCACAGGCTCCGGACGCGCAGGCTCAGCGGCCATGGCTCACGGGCCCAGCCGCTCCGCGGCATGTGGGATCTTCCCGGACCGGGGCACGAATCCGTGTCCCCTGCATCGGCAGGCGGACTCTCAACCACTGCACCACCAGGGAAGCCCTAAAGACTGATTCTTATGTGCAACTCATAGTTTATTTTGTTCAAGTTCCAATAAAATGTATAAGGAATGCTCATGCTTTGGAGAACTTCTAATACTATCCGCATGTTACCATCAGTCTTTTTTCAAGCTCCTGGCCACTCTTGTTTTCTGTGGAGGGAAGGCCTGGAATGCTCCTGTTACTGGGGTTATAATGTACGTATTGCTGTACATACTTCTGGAGTCTTAAGAAACTGGACTCATTCACTACTTAGCTTTCTAAAATATCTGAGGTCTACAAAGTTAGACTCAACCTCTGTACTCACTAAAATGCAGATTCCATGCCTCTAGCCCCATGTTTTAAATAGGAATCTCTAGAGGGTGGGCTCCAGTAACATGTATTTTTAGAAACACCTCATGGGATTCCGATACACTTCAGAGTTTGGGGAGCGCGGGGTTTGCCAACATCCTTTCCCCCTCTGTGATATCCTTTCCCTGCCGCAGCAGTAGAGAGAAATCTAGAGAATTTTAACTCTTCTAGTTGAAGGTTCTTCTCACTTTGAAGGAGCCTGTCTTTGAACGTAGTAACTCACTCCCCCAGTTTATAAGCAGCCCTTTTTATGGTTGGCCCTATGGTGGTTGGGTAACCTAAATGATGTGATAATGAGGGTGGACCAAAGGTCACAAGATTGTTAACATGTGTGAGGAGATTGTAGGCTTAGCCTCTCAGGTGAGGGAAAGGTTAACGCATCAACTGTACCAACACTTCAAAGCATGGAGCTGGTTTGCTGCGCTAACTTAATTATCTGTGCTATTGATATCTTTGACGAACATATCTGTACGCCAGATACCGTTACTTCACAGGAGGAGAGAGCAGGAGATGGCTGTTCCGTTGCCAACTTCCTGAAATGCTTTTGAGAGTCAGCTGGGTTGCTTAGTCCTTTCTTGCTCTTGGATTAAATATAAAAATAACTATGTAAAGCATATCAACCCTCTTTTCCCTGTCTGCGGAAACGGCACTCTCCTAGGCTTTTTCTAGAACCCATTAGAGAAGGAGGAAGAGAGGAAGGGTAACAACATGTGAGACCCCAGAGCCCCACATCAGATACTCCTCCAGAATGGATGCCGCTGTTAGATCTCGGCTGAGGAAGGGAAGAGGGGGTTGCACAGGTGTCTGGCTGGTCCAGGGCTGATTAAGCAGCGGGAGCCTGTCCTGATTCTCACCACCCTTCTTTCCTTCTCTCTGTAACCATGTTAGTTTCATTGACGTAGCCGTCAGAAGCCCAGAAGGGAAAGAAGTACAACCCAAACCAGATGACGTTTTCATTTCTAAGCCATAAGAGTGTTGGATGTCAAGCAACATTTGAAACTATAAACCAAAAGGAAGGATTTGTCTCTACCTGGTTTTTGCTGCTGCAAACCAGCCTCAGCTCTGTTACCACAAAAACAGTAGCACTGGTTTGCAAACAGCTTTCCAAAGAGAAGGACTTCAACCTCTGACGCTCCCCTTTGATGGTAGCTCTCGAGGACAGATTTCCCCTGCTAGGTGTTGCTTTCATTTTTTACCTCCTTACAAGGAGCATTTTTGGGTCCGTGTCCTGAGTGATGGAGTGATGGGCTTATTTTGGAGCGGCCGGATCTGTTGACCTTTCTGCCACGGGTGTGATCTGAAATGTAAAGAAAGCAGATGACTCAACCTTCTCACTGCCCTGAAATGAAATACGGTGCCCTGTGCTCTGCCACCAAAAGGTGGCTTGCCGTTGAAAAGCTAGGATGTTTCCTAGGCAGAGACCAGGGCAGACATGTTTAGCTTCGCATTTTTTTTTTCACTCTTGTAAAAGTCTCTCACACAGGATGCCCCAGCTTTCAAAACATGGTTATTTTCATGATAAAAATGCTGGGGAGAGAGTGCCGGAGCATCATGAAAAACCAGCTGCGGCACCCTGAGTGATGTTCCAAATATTAATACAAATAGAATTAATTCACACTCCGGGGGTGTCTCGGGAATCCATTTTAAGTTGCCCCTTAAACTTGGGCTTGAGGTTTTCCCCCGTGACCGCCCATGTTCAAAAATGTTTGCTAAACAAGGCAGTGCTGGGCTGTCCTCGATCTATAAATTCACTCAAACTAATTCATTAACTAACCCTTGATTTTAACTAGAAGCGAGCAGAGGTTAAAAAGTAAATGGTTGTTTCATGTTCTTGTTTAGCAGTGAGGTTGTTACCAATGTCATACCTGGCATATCACTCTTATTTTGGGGAAAGAACAAAGGTGAAGTAGTTATCATTAGTGGGTTCTTTAATGACGTGATTTCTTAGTTCATTAAGGATTAGGTTTCAAAATATATCTGATTTGTAGATTCATTGAAGAGAATGCTGATTCCTTGTATCTTGCATTCAATTTACTCTGGGGCTAAAGTAAGACTTTCCGTGTCTTTCTAGTTCTCCCAGCCTTTCTTTGTATTCCTGCACAGTGAATTTAATAAAGAAACTATCTTAGAGTAATAATTCTGACAAGCCCTGGACATTCCTTTGGGAGATGAGGACTGACCTTTTCCTGTTTTTAATGAAACCTCTGTGAATTTGGGCTTGGCTCTTCTGCAGTCCTGTGCAACTGTCTTTTTTATTCCAGAGTTAAGGGTGGGATGAGCCCATTTATCTCCTCTGAATTGGAAGTGTGAATGCGGTCCTGGGCTCCTGCAAGGTTTGTAACACTCATGCCTATCACATTTGGTTCTTAACACGCATTTAGCTACTTCGATTTATGTTATCTTCCTTTTTTGTTGTTGTTAGATTTTGGTTTTTATTTGTGATTCAGTACCCCATCCATTTCTAAAAGGACTGGGAAGGAGTGCTTTTGTGATATGGGGCTGGCAGGCCATTTCATCCTAACTGTGACACACTGGCAATTTTAAAAGCTTCGTTTTCGTCTTTGTTTTAAACAAGGAGCATTTCCCACCTTATTAACTCCTGAAAATCCCACTGGATGGATAATTTGGAATGGAAGAACTTAAGACCTTTTGGGGAAAAAAAAGAACAAATCCACAAAATCTCTTATGATTATTTCTTATGGTCACTAAAAATATTTGGTATGCTAAGTAAAACAGCCTGTCTATGGAAGTTAGATATTAAATTAGAATAATGGATATAAAATAATAATTTCTAAGGGATATCTTCTCCACAGTCTCAAGAAGATACCTGTACATTTGTTTTGATTGTTTAGGCATACCTAGAGGTATTTATTCCCTTGTGTCTGTCTCTCTCTTTCTCTAGTGTTCAATGTGGTTTTGATTTTATGACTCAAAGTTGACTCTTTTCTCCTGAGTCCTAGCATATTCCCTGAGAAACAGAATAATTTAGATGCGTAGAAAGGCAAAAATCTCTGGATAAAGTTAATTTAATATGTATGACGCAGCAAGCAAGTTTCTGTTAAATTCCAGTGAACAGGGTAAGTGTGGCTTTACCCACAATAACGGCACTTGTCCAGACCTCTGCAACCAGGTAAGACTACAGTTTTCTGGCCAGGATTTATTTGACACCATCTTTCTTTAGCTCGCTTAGCTAAATTATACAAATATGAGAATCAAATAAATGATGGAGACATTAAGAAGTTCAGAGGAGGGCTTCCCTCGTGGCGCAGTGGTTGAGGGTCCTCCTGTTGATGCAGGGGACACGGGTTCGTGCCCCGGTCCGGGAAGATCCCACATGCCGCGGAGCGGCTGGGCCTGTGAGCCATGGCCGCTGAGCCTGCGCGTCCGGAGCCTGTGCTCCGCAGTGGGAGAGGCCACAGCAGTGAGAGGCCCGCGTACCACAAAAAAAAAATAAAATAAAATAAAAAATGTTTAAGAAGTTCAGAGGAAAGGGGAAATCACTGGACTCATAAAAACCTTTAATTGGATCTATAGTATCTTCAAATTAAATGTAACTCGGCAAAGGCTTTTGTTGACCTTCACTCAGTCATCATTTCCTAGCATTCTTTTCCACTTCAGCCATGTGCTTTGCATCGCCTTCTCAGTGGGAGATTGGATGGCAGCGAGAAACTCATAGTCTTTTTTAAGAAAAATATTTTTTTCTAAATGAAACACAAATAGAGAAAACGACATGAGTCAAATGCATGTCCTGATGCTCTGTATATTTATATATTATAGATATATTGTATAAAATATATGTACATATATGTGTGTGTATGTGCTGGGTATGTATATCGTATATATATTGTATACTAGCTGGGACAAGAAGTAGAATTTTGCCTCTCCAGAAACCCCTCCAGGTGCCTCACCCAATCACAGACCTCTGTACCCCCATAAGTAACCATTATCCATTATAATAGTCACCTCATTATATTTTTAGAAACATGTTTATTACCCAGTGGGCACCCGCAAATGCTATGTTCAGTCTTGCCCATTAAAAAAAAAAATTGGTATACACTTTAGTCTTTTTCAATCTGTAAAGTTCCTTCTTAATCCCTTTCATTTCCTTACAATTTATCTATTGAGGAACTTGGGCAGCCCGTTTGACCTATAGAGTTTCACTGAGCCTGAGTTTTCACAACTACACACTCATAGTGCATTCAGACAAGTTCTTCAGCCCCTGCCTGTCCTGCAAATTGACAGTTAGATCCAGAGACTGGATCAGACTCTGGTTTGATCCCTTTGGCTAGACTATTGGTGGTGTTTGGCAAGGCTACAATCACTGAAGCTCAAATTGTCCCACTCTAGCCAGTGGGGACCTCTACAAGTTGGTTCTTGAGTCCTTTGATCGTTGCCTTAAAAGCCTTTGATAACTTCCTTGTTATCTGGTCATACAAGATGTTCCAGGTTTATCTTGCACATTTCCTGCCCTAGATCTGGACTCACCCATTTCTGCAAGAAGCCCTAGTTTCTCTAGGTGAGAAATGTTACAGTCCGAGTGCTAGGGATGCTCACTGCCGCTGGGTTGGTCATTGTTTCCTAACTTTTTGTAAAGGACAGGATTGGGAATCTATCTATTAAAATCTCATTAAAATGATAGATATATTTTATAGTTTATTTTACTACATATTTTATGAACTTGTGAGTTCATATTGATACTCCAAATTTGAGATTATAGAGTTTTATTTCACCTCTTCTGCATTACATTTATATATCCTTCCATCCCCAAGAATGTTGATTCTTTTTTTTAATATAAATTTATTTATTTATTTATGGCTGCGTTGGGTCTTCGTGGCTGCGTTGGGTCTTCGTTGCTGCATGTGGGCTTTCTCTAGTTGCGGCGAGCAGGGACTACTCTTCGTTGCAGTGTGCGGGCTTCTCATTGTGGTGGCTTCTCTTGTTGCTTAGCATGGGCTCTAGGTGCGTGGGCTTCAGTAGTTGTGCCATGTGGGCTCAGTAGTTGTGGCTCGCGGGCTCTCTAGAGCACAGGCTCAGTAGTTGTGGCGCACGGGCTTAGTTGCTCCGCAGCATGTGGGATCTTCCCAGACCAGGGATCAAACCTGTGTCCCCTGCATTGGCAAGTGGATTCTTAACCACTGCGCCACCAGGAAAGTCCAAGAATGTTGATTCTTAAGGACACAGGGGAATAATAGAATTAGAGTATCATGGAATTACTCATTTGTTTTATCCTATATTATGTGCACAATAGTCTCAGGAGAACAATGCTAATACTAGGACCATTGTAGTTACTGAAAACATTAAGCTTATTTTTGCGTATAGTACCCCCATCCTTCCCTCATTTTTAAATAGTTGTGCTATATCTACATTGTCAGAGCATGTAGCCATTAGATACTCTGCCCTCTGCTTCTTAGCCTCCTTCCAGGCTTAATTCTACAGCTAACTACATATTTTAATATCCACCACTAATCCCTATGTTGATGGCCTAATTGTTTTGATTGCCTGAAGGTCATTCTCCAGTATGTTCTTCTGAAAGGACTCATGGGAACAATATTTTTTCAGTTCCTGCTTATATCCATGCCACTTTGTTTGAACCTTTTATACTTGCAAGTCAGTTTTGCTGGATATAAAATTCTTTTCTTTTGTTTAGCATA
Source organism: Aethalodelphis obliquidens (assembly GCF_003676395.1). NCBI lineage: Eukaryota > Metazoa > Chordata > Mammalia > Artiodactyla > Delphinidae > Aethalodelphis > Aethalodelphis obliquidens. Next base: position 11,242,924 of record NW_020837968.1, on the reverse strand, counting down.
TCAAATAGACAACTCTTTTTTCTTCTGGCCTAAAGCATTGCTTTAGAAAACTCTGATGTTAAGTTAATTTTCTTTACATTATAAGTCATGTACTCTTTTTGCCTAAAAACCCAAAGGATTTTATTAGAACATGTCTTGGTATTGTTTTTGGGGGGTCAGTGTTGGCAGGTACATGATATAATTTTTCAGTGTAACTTCAGGTTTTTTTGTATTTGGGGAAATTTTCTTGAATTATAGTTATTAGTATTTGTTATATTTCCTTGCTTTGGTTTGTTCTTCAGAATCTCTTATTATTTTTATGTTCAGTTTTCTTTGCCTATCTTTACTATTTGTCTCTCTTCAAACCCTTTCATCTCTTTTTTTCTTCTTTTTTAGCTTTCCTCCTTTTTACGTTTTATATTTATTAAGGGATTATCTGTTGTGTATTTTTGTTTCTAGTTTAGGTGGCATTTATGAAATATTTTTTTCCCTTTTATTTCAATTCTTTTCTGAGTCCTGTCACCATATTTATGAGTTCTTTTAACCTGATGGTGGTGTTCTTTTGTATTTTATATCCTTTCTTTAAGCTTCTTTTGAACTGATAAGTTATAGTTTTGATCTGTTTTGTGAGAATGTCTTTCCAGCATGCTTTTGTTGTCTTTAGGGATTTTTTTTTCTGCTCCTTATTCTTTTATGTTACTATAATAATTTTGTATGGGATTTGACATTGATACTTTTCCATTGTTCATTTTTATGTGACATTAATTTTCCTGTCCTTTTAGAACGAGGTAGGGCGCAAGAAGTCTCACTGCCTTCACAGAGCTTTCTCTTCTGTGTGTGTGTCTGTGTGTGTGTGTGTGTGTGTGTGTGTGTGTAGTGTTAGGGGTTAAAAAATATGGTAGATTGCTTTCTGGGATTCCCTGCTGTTCTCCCCTCCCCCACTTTGATCTAGACCTCTCTTTCTTGCAGATCTCTTATTCAATACTGCTCAAGTTTAATGTCACTTGTAGCAGTGTCTCATTGGTGGGGGCTTACTTAGAAAGGAGCCCTGGTGTCTTGACAACTCATGGGGACTACATTGCTCTATTACTTTCAGTCCTAGGTACAATGGGGTCCTTGTACTTGGGTGTTGAAAAGTATAAAACCCCTCCCAGTTATAGCTATTGTTCCAAATTGGCCCATTGAACTTTCCAGTGAGTACTGTTGGCTATTTGTAGAATTCTTCTCTTTCAGGCCCATGAGATGCCACGCCCATTACTTCCTTCTTCCTCTCATCCACATGCTGATTCCATGTAGGATTTGTGACTTCTTGGTGGTTTACCCCATCAACTTGCTTGGGATTCATGAGGAAATTATGTCCCCTAGTTTTGTTTTAAATGTTGTCCATGAGTTTTAGGTTTTGTTGTCTAGTTCTATTTTTTTTTTTTTTTTTTTTGCGGTACACGGGCCTCTCACTGTTGTGGCCTCTCCCGTTGCAGAGCACAGGCTCCGGACGCGCAGGCTCAGTGGCCATGTCTCACGGGCCCAGTCGCTCCACGGCATGTGGGATCTTCCCGGACCGGGCCACGAACCTGTGTCCCCTGCATCGGCAGGTGGACTCTCAACCACTGTGCCACCAGGGAAGCCCCTAGTTCTATTTTTATAGCATTCAAAGGATTGAAAAACTATGTTGCCATTGCTGCCAACATTTTTCTGGAATTCTCTCCCCAGCTTAGTTAAAACAGTGCCCCATATGATTAGTGGCATGTATCTAAGAAACAACAGCCCAGGAAAAGGGATGTGGCCAGCATACCCAGAAGGGTTTTCTTCTCTACAAGCTAACTTACCCCAATAGGGTGGAACCCATGAATGCATTTTCAGTGGCACCATGTTCTAGGAAACTTAGCTAGTCAGCCCAGAAGTGTAAAAAAAAAAAAAAGTCTTGCATAATTTTGGTTTTGTTTTGGTCTACATTCAGCTTTTCTTTTCTTCATGAAACATGAGTTTCTATTTATACCTAGACTTCTTCCAAAAATAAACATGGTGACTTATAAGCACAATAACAAAAGATAAAATATAATAGTATCTGGTTGAATGTATTAGTTAAAGTAAACTAACTACTGAAACAAACACTCTAAACATCTTGATGTCTTAAAGTATTTGTCACTTACACCACCGTCTAGCTTGGATTGGAGGCTGGCGTGAGTTGGATGCTCAGCTCCACATAGTTATTCAGGGACCCAGGACCATCTTCAAGAGCCTCCGAGTCTGAAGCCCTGGAAGAGAGAGAATATAGAGTCTCTCAAGGGAAGATTTTAGGGATCAGTGATGTCATACATCATTTCTGCCCACATATCACTGGGCAGAGTTTATTCACGTAGAACTATATGACGGCAAGGGAAGCTGGGAAAAGCAGTGTAACCATGTGTCCAGGAAGAAAAAGACATGGGGTTTTGTGAGCCCAGGATCTGCCATGGTGAGGAAATGGGGAAAGAGAAGAGTAAGGAATAAATTTTCAGGGTAGAGAGGGCCTTTCAGCCAGAAAACAGTTGTATAAAGACCTGGATGTAGGGAAGAGTAGGTTGGCTTGGGAGAACTGAAAGAATTCTGGTATGCTTGGAACATCAGCTGAAGTCAGAAAAGGAGGCTGTGCTGGCTTCCTAAGAAGGGCTTGCATATCGCCTAAGGGTTCCAAACCTCATCCTGCACAAGAACCAGTGCTATTGGTGATTTGTGAAGCAAGGAAGAGCCATAATCCAATTTGTGTTTTTGAAAGAGAATTCTGACCCCCAACTATTAGCAGACGCGTCTCTGAAATCGAAGACGACACCAATTCTGAACCTTTCTTGATCACGCGCCTAGTGCTGTAAACCCAGGAAAAACTGAATTCACCTCTGCCTGCGCCCGTCTAAATCATACTTACTTGGTAGGCTTCCATTAACGTGCTACAGTCACAACCAGGGGCTGTAGTGAGTTCTATAAATTCAGCCTGGAAATGTAATTTCAGATCTCACTGAGCCTGTGTTGTTTCAGTGATATTATAATCAATGACGGTAGCTCCCTTTGAAGCTCATAAAGTGACCTCTTTTGACATTGATTTCTCATCTGTTTTTTTTTCTCTGACCTTTCTCACCTCCTATGTCTCTTGATTTGCTAAGGCATAGTATTTTATTGCCAGGCACCCTTATAATAACCACTATAGCCATACATTTCGCTTTGTTCAGATCATTACTACCTAAATAGACACCATTGTGGCAAGATCTAGTCCTGGAAACTGGTGTTGCAATGCTCTTAGAAGGAGACGGCTTTTCTTCCTTTAGGAGATACCAAAGTGAACTGTTGAGTAGTCTTCTTTGCTTAGACTGGAGTCTAGAAAGATTGCCATGTGTATTTTGTCCTTTCTTGTGGGTAGAGCCCTGCCTTGAGAAAACCAGAGAAAATGATCGTGAGTATATGGTTTCAAACCTCACATGGACATTTCCAAGACATTACCATGTCTTGCTAGAAGCCCGTAGGAGGTTAAATAGGAAGGTAAATAAAACATGCATCTTCCTTAGAGAGGCGTGTGGTTTGTCTAGCATTTCTGTTTCCCCCCCAGAGTGACCTTTAGAAGAGCATGTGATCAATAACCTATTGGACTGTCTCTAGTCTGGCTGTCAAGGTGCAGGAGGGGGAAATGGGGGGATTTCAAGGCAAGCACCTGAAATGGCTAACTGCAAACTTAGTAGAGAAATACTCATGTTTTTTCAGTAGTTTCCAGAAGGTTCCTAAGCACCTGAGTTATGATGGGTTTTTTCATTTGGGGCATCTGCTATTTTTGCCAAGCTCAACATTCCAGGGAGGCTACATTTTTTGTTGTTCAGAGTTCAAAACTGAACATGTCAGCAGTGAGTAGCCACCCAGCTTTGTAAGGAATGCCACAGCTGACAGCTTCGCAGCTGCCGAGGGATCGGCTGAGCCTTTCTTGTAAAGTACCACCATCCACAAGAGCCTGTGTGCCATTGGGACCCACCATGGAGTTTCCAAATGCCCTTACTCCCCCCAAAAACGTGCCAACCCCTCCTTACCACGTTGCCCAATGTCTGGTGCTAATAACCATGACTCTAGCACTTTGGTAGCTCTTGAAACATTCCAAAGGGACTCTTCTTCTGTACTATCAGAGTAAAAGAACAAAACAAAACCACCACTATATTTTAGGAACAAGACCATTGATGTATTGATCATACCCCTCAAATTGTTTGGAATAAAAGAAATGATTTGGGGAGCACAGTTTTGTTTTAATATTTATTCTTGAATAATTCTATAGAGGTCTAATGCCTAGAATAAGAATCACACGTTATTTTTCTATAGCATTTGAGGGGTTTTTTGGGCAACTATTTCAAGATAGGTAATTTTGATATGATTAAGGAAGAATGACGGAAGATGAAAGAAAAGTACCTCTTGATTTCTATGTTCATTTCCAGGGGGCCTATTTGTTTTCATCAGAACTCCTATAGTATGCAAGAACCATCTTAGTGATTAAGGATGATTAGTCCATGGACTCTGGCTGGAAGATACAAGATTCCTTAACCAACTGCCCTAGATTGCCTCTGAGAAACCATTTAAGGAATGCCCTGCCGTGGTTAACTATCCCATCAACCAGATTATGGTCCTCATTTCCCCCCACCCCAATGAGAAGGTAGAAACTGTTCTCTTTTAAAAGGACTTATTAGGTCATTTACTAGCACTTGCCTGGTAGTCTAGAAATGTATAGAAACATTCAGTCAGGTCAAGGGGAGCTTCTGGTTTGTTTGAAGGACTCTTGGATATATTGTTAGAAATGTTATTAAACACCTGGTTCTAAACATCTAGCTCTCTCTTAGATCATTTTAGAAAGATGGGGAGAGGGACTAAATACCATTGTAACATGAATGTACTATATGGTTATTACGTTGTAACCAGGAATTCATTTGGAATAACTTACAGAGGGAGATTACTTTGATGTTGATGTGTTCAGTCACTATGAAATTTGCCTTGGCATCTGCTTCATGGTTGCCCTATGTGCCTTTGGTTACGTGCAGATCATTTTCTGTACCAAATCTTAAAGTCGATCTCTTTTGAATCACCCCCAATTCTTTCTGTAGCACTTCCTCAAAAGTGGCATAAGCGCTTTCTTCAGTTTCAAAATTCAATCTCAAAATCCAAGGTGTATTTCCATTCTGCATCCTTAGTATGTCTTCCTGGACACCTCAAAATGATTCTAATGGGAAAGTTGATTCAAAAATGATCTCATTGCCCTTGCCATTGTTATTTTCACAGAACTTTTGAGCACCTCATTAGTGGGAAATAGGATTCCTGAAGGATCCAGTTGCTTTTGCATACTACCTCTTGGCCATTTAAAAGCATAGTCGGTATGTAACCCAGCTATCTTGTCTCTCAGGGCAGCTCCTATCCCATATGGCTCTTTTCTCTCTCTCACCTCTTAATGAAGAAAGTGGCACAGTGACTGTTCCGGAAACATAAGGATGGCCCAGGCCAGTGGGCACGCGTTGACTCATAATCATTGCCCTTTTAATTTGAGGCTCTCGCAGATGGAAAACTATTTGGATGCTGCAGTAACAACAAAAATAATGTTGGCATCCTCTCAGCTTTTGCCTGGAGAAGCCCAAGAAGCCTGTTTCTTATAACTAGAAGGTGCGTGTGAACTTGAGATGTAGCAGAGTCAGCCATTGTAAGAATGAACTGATTGACCTTTTCCAAGTGACAAGTGAAGAATAAGCATAAGGTTGCCCGGAGCTTTCTTCAGGATAGTACCCAAAGGGAAACCCTTGTAGGTTCAAGCCCAGAATTATCAAATGACCCAGTCTTTCCCGCGTCTCCCCCCCCCGCCATTATCCACTCCTTTCTCTCTTGTCTCAGAACCACTTAAAGACTTAGAAGCTGCTGACTTCAGCTCCTTGGCCAGTGCGTAGGTCTTAGATCCTGGGTGTGAAATGATGAGGAAAAAAAGTCTTTCACAAAACCTTTCTTCCAGAATTTCATTTATCCCTTTGTCAGCCTATGTGCACACCAGAAAAAAAAAAAAATTTCTCTTTCTATCTTGAAGTCTGTGCTGCACTGATTCTTTCCCACACCTGGCTATTTCTAACCTGATGGCCAACGCAGTGTTCCATAGCCTGAGCAGTCATTTTAAATGGCACTATTTTTACCCTTTGAAGCCCTAGAAAGATCTTCTAAAAGCTGACACAGACACTCAAGTCCTAGTGACACCGGGAGTGAGCTGTTGTTACTGACCCAGGTTCTTGGCCTCCTTAATCAATAGAAATTGATAAGAGGCCAGACAAGAAATTCAGAAAAGACTTTACTGGGACCCCTGCTGCAGCAAGGGGCAGTGAGAACAATTAACAGGTTTCCTTGCTAGCTCCCCGGGCGTGGGGGGCGATCTGGTTCCTTACATGGAGTAAGGGTAGTGGGTGTGTCCAGGGGTTGGGCCAGAAGGGTGGCTTAGGAGGTTTGCCCACCCCTTTGGTGGTATTGTGTGCAGGGGGCATGTGTAGTACCCTGCTTTTGCTCCTGGTAGCCTGTTTTTGCTCCTGGCTCTTCAGAAGTGGCAGTTGGGTTTTTGGTCTTTTTGTATCTTGTTGTCCATAATTTGCCTCAACCTCGCATAGTTATTTTTAGTTCCTTATAGTTTCTTTGTATTTTGTCGCTCAAGGAGATGTTTGTCCAGGTGCAAGCACTGCAGCAAAGAGTCCCAGGTTCCAGCCTGTTTCACTATGACTTTCCCCAGACTTCTTGATTATTAGTTTAATGACTGATTTATTTTGGTGGGAATCCCACCAGCTGTGGCCATTTATTAACAAGCAAACTGAGGAGAAGACAGTCGCTAATAGAACAGAGGAGAAGATGTGACTAATTGATCTGCATCTAGGTTTGGGCAGCGGATAACCTGGATCTCCTCCTTCTGCCCTTGAGATCCTGCTTTTCCAACCATCAGGTTATTCTGACACCATTGGTTATTGGAGGCTGGCCTTTCCTCCATTGATCTGCAATCACCGGCCTCGCTGTGGAGCTTCTTTTGAACAGAAGGAGACGCTTGGCTTTCCTGCCAAGCAGCCTCCAGACGAGGAATCATTCACATGAGAAGTGTCTGGCCCCCCTCTGTTATTCAAAATTGAGTGGTCACCAGATGACCTATGACCTCAGATGATAAAGTTGCCCAGGTTATGTGGTCTCTCCCATCTAATAGAAGATAATGTGGTTTTGCTGAAAAGGGCTATATTGGAGCCCAATCTTTCTCATGTGTAACCTAATTTTTGTTGGACTGCATCTAGTTTTACTACTTTAGCAACTTCCCTGGGCCAGGGAATCCATTTATTAAGCTGTGTTGCCAGAAGTTCCTTTTCACCCCCCCTGGCCGAGATATCTTGGCAAGTCGCTGTAGACGGTCCTCGGGGTCCAGGTCAGAGGAGCACGCAGGTAAGATTGCCTTCTAATAAGGTTCTTTGACATCTCGGTTATTAAATTCCCTTGAATGGGGTTCAAGCACATCTGACTTACGGTGAAGTTTGCTCCATGTAGAGAATGCCGTGAATCGTCTGATGGGAAGTTTTCACATAGTTCTTCTGTTCTTTGTAGATTTACTTACTTTACTTCTTCAGAATGATGCCACCTCTTTCCTGAAACACATAGTCTTTCCAAATGGGAAGCAGAGAAGACCTTCTCCTTTCCATATAAGTCTTCCTAAATGGGAGCAGAGAAGACCAGCTCTCACTTTCTCTTCTACCCCATTCTGGCTCGCTTTCTTTTCTTGTGACCTCTTTCTTCTGGTTCCCAGGGTAGCTGCTCTTGACTTCTTATGAGTGGCACTAGCTGGTCTCCCTGGATGGGAACCAACTCTAGTGTACCTGTGGCAGGAGAAGAAGGTGCTTGGAGCTCAGGCTGTGTCTATGGGCCTAAGAGTTGCGGGGAGGGCACAGGGCCACAGGGAGATTGTGAGTGCCCAACATGGGGCAGACTCTTTAATGTACCTCCCTTCTTGTTGACGGGGCTGATAGATGCACCTGTTATTCTTTCTTTTTTTTCTCCTCTGCTATCTTACTGCCTTATCACCTCCTCAGAAGAAATTCAAAAGTTTCTTCCCATGATCAGAATCATATCTCTCCTCTTCTCCGAGAAGCCTTACTAACTTTCTTCTTTGGTCTTCATAGAGCCATGATTCTTGGTTCTGTGAATGCCATGCATCAGCACTTACCAGATGATTTCTTGAAGGTTGCTCATTCTGTGAGATGAAGAAAAATGTTCCCAGGTAAGTTTAGGAAACTGTGCCTACTCCATCCTGCTTCTTGAGGATTCACAGTAGCGTAGTAAAGACTCTGAGATTTCGTGCAGTTAGAAAATGAGTTTTTTGGTGTGTCATCTAGAATTTCACAGGTGTAAAAATTATGGTGAGAAAAAGCTGGCCTGAGGAAGATATAGTTGAATTCTGATTTAAATGATGAACAGAATTTGGAGTGGGGGAGGAACGTTGGAGGTAACATTCTGGGCGGAGGGAATGCAAGTTCAAGAAACTCTGAAGACCATCATGCCTGGAGGATGGTGGAGAAGTAAGAGGGGAGCTTGGTGAAGCAGGAGGTGGTGGGGAGAGCACAGGGAGGCCTAGTTATGGGGGACTTATTGGCCATGTTAAGGATTTTGGTCACTATTGAATGGGGAAAAGAAAGGCTATGGTCCAATTAGATATGCATTGTCAAAAAACCACCCTGGCTACAAGTTGGAAGCACATAAGAGATGGACCAGAGTATGTTGTAGGGAGGAAAATTTACCCACACTTCAGTTCCTGCTCTAGTGGGTAGCACGAAATACATTATGTCCTAGTCTCTTTCAGTTTTCAATCACTTTCTTTAATTTGAAATAGTCCCTTTTGGGTAACTGCTCAGTTTTCCACATAGTCTCCTTCCCTCCAGGATGGCACTGGAGCAATGGGAGAGCTTCCTGTGCCTCAGACAGTGGTGGAAGGGAGCCTGATATCTGTCTATGGGTGTTTGGGCAGCTCTCTGGGTGCTCACTACTGCCCTCTGCAGGAATCATACCTCATTGCCCACCTGGTAACTGCTGCCCCGCCTCCATTTGCTGCTGAACTCTGGGCCTGATGAATTCACTCTCTGTTCTGTTTCAGCTTGGTTAGGGCCTGAGGAGCCTCTTCTCTGCCTCTTCTGCATCCTGGCTGTCTGAAGTCTGGCTCTGTGTACCACCTGGTGACGGCCATATCCCTGCACAGAGCACATAGGACCTTCTGTGTCCCTCTGAACTACACTAAAGACAAGGGAGCCACTAGGGAGCTAGACCCAGGCTTTCTCTCCACTTATCCGTATCCCTCACTGCCCCCACCCCCCGCCTTTATTCTGCTGAGTTGCTCCAGGCTGGGAACTGGAGAACACCTGGTAAGATGTTTCCGGACAGGAAGTGGAGAAAAATTCTTTACATGTCTACCTGCTCCAGCACTGCAACCCAGGGAAGTGGGTCAAGACCTCTTTCATGAGCTGCTACTGCTACCTCTGCCTGTCTTCTTCCTCCTCTACACCCTGGGCTGGAAAGGTGGGCTGGTGCATTTCTCTAACCTCATTTGGTAGTCTCTCTCTCTCTCAGCCTATGGTCAAACACTAAAATTTAGTGTCAAAGCCAAAGATCTTACTATGGAATTGAGAATCCCTTGGCTTGCTCTCTAGAGATTCAGTTTAGAGGCTTCTGTCTAGCTACAGAGGTCAAGTAAGTCAGCTTTGAGACTCAGAGCTGCGCAGTGTTCTTCTCAGTCACTCTCGTCGACTTGCCCCCACTAGAAAAATAATCCTCACGGTGCAGCTGTAGAAATGGCTAGATGCAAAGGATTGTGATTAATTATGTCGATGGAATATTTTAAAAATATTCTCCCTGTTAAAAGTAGGAACATGGTCTGCTAAGAGAGATGTTCGTAACTTGGACTTGGGTGATGACAATGGGAATGGAGAGAAATTAATGGATTAGAAAATACCTAGATAGTAGGATTGACAGTGCTTACTGTTTGATTAAATAAGGTGAACTGATCAAATGTGAGGGCCTCAGGTTCCTGGTTTGCATGGACGGATGGGGATGCTATTTACTAAGACACAGAATAGCGGAAAAAGAATTGTTTGGGGGGACTAGTCCACTTTTGGACATGGTGAATTTGGAGTTCCTGTGAGACATCCAAGTGGAGATATCTAGTAATTAGTAGGATGTAGCGATTTATAGCTCAAAAATGGATATTTCCCTAGGAAGTCTTATTATAATCATAAGGTTAGTTGGTGAGTATGAAATTTGAAGAGTGATAACTAGCTGAAACAAATGATAAATGGTTTCATGCAACCATCTCACTGTAGGCAGAGGCTTACCGGTGAGACCAGATGAGAAATAAATCCATTGGCTAACATTCCCTCTTCCATGGTATAGCCCATGCTTCATCACTCTGCCTCCTTTTCTGAAGAACACAGCCTTCATTTACATGTTAATATATTCAGTCAGTTTACAGCAAATCTTACCTTTATTAACTATCCCCTTAACTAGGGGATAATTTTGTCTCTTTCCAATGATGTTGCCTATCTCTGTTCTGATCCCATTCTGTGTTGCTCTTAAGATTTTACTCTCAAAAGTCAAGTTTATTTCTATGATGACCGTATTCCCCACATACTTGTAAAAGTGTTGATAAGTGAGGAAGCTAGAAATGTGGGCAGGAGCTAAATCACTAGAAGATGTTTGGACTTTATCCTAAGGTAGGTAATGGAGAGCCATTGAGGGTTTTAAGCCAAGGGGGGGATAACATAATTTGCGTGGGCTTGACTTAGGACGACTTCCTTTATCTAATGCCAGCAAGTTGATTCATTCAACACCTAATTTTTAAAATTAATTTTTATTGGAGTATAGTTGATTTACAATGTTGTGTGAGTTTCTGCCCTACAGCAAAGTGAATCAGTTATCCATATACATATATCCACTCTTTTTTTAGATTCTTTTCCCATATAGGTCATTACAGAGTACTGAGTAGAGTTCCCTGTGCTGTACAGTAGGTCCTTATTAGTTTATCTGTTTTACATATAGCAGTGTGTATATGTCAATCCCAATTTCCCAGTTTATCCCTCCCCCCCCTTCCCCCTTGGTAACCATAAGTTTGTTTTCTACGTCTGTGACTCTGTTTCTGTTTTGTAAATAAGTTCATTTGTGCCATTTTTTTAGATTTCACATATAAGTGATATCCTATGATATTTGTTTTTCTCCATCTGACTTACTTCACTCAGTATAACACCTATTTATTGATCATCTCTTTTGAATAAGATGCTCTGCTGGGTGCTATGCAGATAAAAAATTAAAAGGTGAAAAGAAGATGTCTCCAGTTATGACGCTAGTATTCATTTTGGATATAGGCAGAAAAAGTTAGCACTAATTTTAGGTTTGATTTGTAAAGGAAAACACAGCATAAGATGTCAAAGTTTCCTGACATAAACCCTTTTATTAACCTCAACCCTTTTAGGTCATGATAAGCTCCGTAGACATTACCTTTTTCAACGCTGGAAAGGCCAGCCCACTTGTTCTTGTGGTGTTCATTTTGTCATTTAGCAGAATTATTTTGTTTTTCTTCAGATCCCTAATGGAATATACTAACTGTATATTTTGATTTTATTTCTAAGTACAAGAAAATTGAAGAAGCGAACAGATCAATGACCTTTGTGTGAAAATGACATATTTTAAAAGAAACCCAGCAGGATAGGCGAGTGTATCTCTGAGGGAAAGTGGCAAAGGGATTTTTTTTTAGGGTTGGATTTTAACATCTCTGACCAGTTGGGTGAAAACTGTTTTGAAGATGTATTACATTCCCTGATCAAATGGAAAAAAAAATGACACCTCCCATCGTATCTAAGAAACACCCGGCAAACATGGCTGAGAGCCACACACTCCTTCCCACATGGCCTTGCTGTGAAAACCTTCCTACAGTCCATCCTTGGCAACTGGGACAACCTCGTGTCTCCTTATGGAGAGTGGCCAGCTCAGAAGATTAGGGAAAGCTCTAGACTTGTCATTATTTTCCCTTGGAAGTTCCCAAGTGTAGTTAATGGGTGATCTTTTCTTTCTAATATTTAACCTAGCAGCTGCCTCATTTCTGCCACTTTTAATACCGAGTCAACTTTGTAGATACTTGCACTTTAAATATATGAGTCAGGAGGTTTTGTTGGAACAGTGTTATGTTAACAGTTTCTATCAGATACACTTCAGGGTTGTGTCCATAGTTTCCTGGGTTTTAGATTTCCTGTAACCTGGTATTGTTTTTTGTTTGTTTGTTTGTTTTTCCAGTCCTGCAAGTGTTAATTTTCTTTGCTGCCCTTAGTGTTTGAAGTGAATCCTCCTCTATTAATGTGGTTTTTGAAATAAAAAAAATCCCTCCATGCACAAAGAGTGCCTTGGATAGTTTTACATTTGCAAATAAAGGCCTAACAAATGCTCATTTAAAAAAATATATTTTCCCAGCTGCGCACATTAAAGCTATACGCTGCATCTTTGTATTCACTTCAATAAACCAGGTGTGCTTCTGGAGGTTAGCTATTTTTTATAAAGAATGATTTTGAAATAAATGACAATGGGCTCATTTCTCTTTATGCTGAGGATAACATTAAAGGAAAACTGCTGTGATTAGTTTTAATATCTCAGATACCTTAATGAGCACTTACTAAAAATGTGAGTGTGTGTGTGTGAGCACACAAGCCCAGAAGGTAGATATATGTGTACACACGTGCCTGAATAATTTTCTAACATCTTAAGTAATACCTGTCAGGGATTTTAATAACGCAGTGCTGGTGAATTATTCTGGTGGCTGTTTTTGCTGAGGCTTTCGGCAGGAAGTCCATTTTCCTGTGGAGCTGTTTTTCGTCTTTTTTTTTTTTTAAGTACCAGTCAGAAAATAGGAAAATGGACTAGCATTTGATGTGTCAATTGCAGTCCGTGATTGCATGCCTCTTCCTAAGTTACCTGGAGCTCTCTATCACCTTACGTCTTACCTGTAACCTGAGTTGGAGGTCAGCATGGGGATGTGAGGTGTATGGGTTAGGTTTGGAATACTTCATATGTGGATTATATTAGGGACCAATAAGAAATGGATTAAAGATTTCCAGGAAGGGGCCACATTCATTTATATAGAATGAACTTGGGATGGAATTGTGATCTTTCTTGTCCAGTCCTGTAGTTAATGAATAGAGTGCATGCATGCAGATGGTAGAAGGGGCCCCATGTACTCTGTCATGACCTATATGGGAATAGAGTCTAAAAAAGAGTGGAGATATATATATATATGTATATATATATACATATATATATATAACTGATTCACTTTGCTGTACAGCAGAAACTAGCACACCATTGTAAATCAACTGTACTCCAATAAAATTAATTAATTTAGACAAAAGGAAGGGGCACCGTGATTAAGAAAGTTAGAAAAGCGAGAGAGCCTAGGGTATTACTGGGCTTACGGTTAAGTGGTTCACAGAAGCATCTGGGTAGGGGACGCTCTGTAGCCGAAAGGGGCAGGGAGGGGGGTGCTCAGCAGACAGAATAATTTCAGCCGCATCTACTGGACATCCTATGGAGGGGAAGAACTGCCTTGAGCTTCTGAATTGCAAGGGCTGCTCCCTGGTGTAGTCAAATTTAAAAGCTCATTATTGCTTTATTAGAGAATCGATTGTCTTGATGATTTAAGACAGATCCTTCAGAATGCAACAGTCAAAGGATCCATAGTTGTTGTTGTTTTCCTTTTTTCCTTGTCTTTGGCTGTCTTAATGCTAGTGATAGCTTTTCTAGAAATTGGAGAGAGAAAGGTGAAATTAAAATGTGGCAGGTTTTCTTTTTCTTTTTTTTCGGAACTCTGGGTGATGGTCTGTAGAGGCGAAGGGATGAGACTGAAGCTGTTGCAAAAATGCAGGGGGTGAATATCCAGTGAAAACAGTTATCCCTGTTTTCTGTAACCCCACATAACTCATTCTCAGCTCTCCCTTTTGAATTGTTATTTCCGTTTTGTTCCTCTATGGGTAAAATCTATATAAAGAGCATTAGCGCTTCGTCTTTAGAAATATGACTTAATTTTCTGTCTATACATGTCTTTAAGAGCCAGGATGTGGGTACAAATAACGGTTATTCTTTTGCCTCTTATCCTGAGACGCTGGCTCAATGCGAGAGTAATGAAAAATAAGAACAAAAATAGCTAAAGTTAAAACTCTGGGGTAAGATAATGGCTCTTTAAATGAAAGCATTGAGACCCGTTATTGTCACGAGATACTTTTTGGCTCTTGTAAGAGTGAAAAGGGTCAACAAAGATGTGTTTCATTTCAGGAAGTGTGACTGAGAATTTTGGTTAACTGGGGCTGAGTTGTGCAATATTCATTTATTATTGATGGGTTTTAAAAATGACACAGACTTTTCAGGTTGAGGCTGGTGATTTTATATTGTTTGTGTAAATGGGAGAGAGAAGCTTCCTCTCTGTAACTGAACCCAGCTTCCTTCTTTCCACTTATGGAAAGCATCTTTGCGGTCCAATTTAGCTGCGATCGGTGAGGGTGCTCACTTTGCTCTGTCTAGGATTGGAATGTTGTATGATCGCCCTGTTGATGTATCAAGTTTGTCTTCTTTGCTGAGTTTCCTAATGGGTGTTGGGGCTTGAGCATCTAGACATAGGTTATTATGGAGTGTCTTTTGGTTGGGGGGCGAGAGAAAGCCAAGGAATGCTTAACGTTTGCAATTGAATTTGAACTGGAGCTGGGAGTAAAGGGAGAAACAGGAAGTTATAAGAGTGTACTTTTTAGGATACAGGGGGAGACATCAGGCCAGTGAGGCATGGGGTGATTGATACCCGCATCCAGAGAAGACGTTATCATTCCATGACAATGGATTCAGATTGTGCCCTTCTTCACTAGGACCTGGGAAGCATCCCTCCTGATACAGCAGAAAAGCTGACACACAGCAGTTCCCTGGCTGTGTCACCAGAGCTCATCACTCTGCCAAATCAAAGCTTACTGGCTGCTGTCATCTATTTTATTTTGTTTTTTAAATTAACTTTTATTGGAGTATAGTTGCTTTGCAATGTTGTGTTAGTTTCTGCTGTACAGCAAAGTGGATCAGCTATACATGTACATATATCTCCTCTTTTGTGGCTGGCTGCTCTCATTTAAACCCTTTTGGAGAGCTTTTTTTATTTTTTTAAAGTGAGCAGATCGGGTTTCTAATTTTAGCTGTGACAGCTTATAATTAGAAACGTCTTCAAACATACTTGTTTACAAACACCTGCACCAGTACTGTATGTTTGCCGTTTTAGGATGGGCCTGTGGTGGTGTGGAAAATGGGGGTGCCACTGTTTGTGTGTTCTCTTACTTCTGCTGGATGCCTGCAGTGTGCCAGAGTGTGTGTGCATGCACGTGTGTGTGTTTGCTTGTGTGTGAATTTTTTCTTTACTTTCCTCCTGGCTGAATGCCTCAAGCCCAAATGCTCTCACCTGCGTCACACTGCAGAGTTCTCCTTTCTTGGGAATCAAAGAAATCGGTGGTCAGTCGTTATTTGGGACAAGGTTAGACTTTAAATGACACACTAGAGAGAAATTTTAGCAACTCATTTGAGCAGCTCAGAATCTGCATTGGAGAAAATGCTTTCTCGATTTCCATAATTTCTATATTTATATGTCATTCAGCATAGGATAGAGCTGAGTGATTCAAGAAAAACAAAGAGAGGGAGTGCTCCATAATATAAATAATTCTACATTTTATCAAAGCAGAAATACATATCTGTGGTTAGAATGAGCCCACCTATTGAAGTGATGGTTTCTTTCAAACTGAAATGGGATGCTATCAGGGAACATCAAAAGATGGCAGTAGCACAGTGATAGCCTAAGGATAAAGTCTAACCTGGTACTTACAGTTTCTAGATCATAAAATGCCAGCTGAGAACCTAGTGGATGATGGCTTTGAATATAACTGTGAGATTTCCTTAGGACAAGCATAGGTATTCCTTTCCAAGAAGGTAAACAAGATATCGCGTGCCAAAGCAAGATTTCAAATGAAAAGTAAAAGTAGAACACATACTCACAGACCAATATCTAATTCTAATTAAAGTGGAGGTTCTGTAGGAAACTAAGCAGGTGTGGACTTAGCTGTGACACCTGAGTCTGCCAGCTGGTAGGGTGACAGTCAGATGCCTGTTTATTTTCTAATATCCAAGGCCACTTAATGTTCCGGGGGGGAAGCAAACTAGAAACAATAAACAAAACAATCTCTATAAGGCTTGTTGTGGAAACTTGAGTTTTCCAGGGAAGCGAAAGATGGAAGTTTTACTTCTCAAATCGAATCTAGACGCAGCTAACTTCTTTCCTGTTATGGGGGGCAATCAGTTAGATTACATGATGGTTTTAAACATCTACTGAGCCAATTCCTTTTAAAAGTATGTGTAATGTATTATATATGGATGGATACGTCTGTACGTGTGTGTTTGTATATAGATTTTGTTTTCAACTTTTAAAATGCACTACCTTTATACCAACTTGCAATGGATGTTTAAAGGATTTCATGCATTTGCTGTTGTGTGTCAGAAGAATGAGGGGGAGATTAGATGAGGAAAAAGAACTTTGGGCACAGCTTGTAGGCTGTTATTTTCACCAACTGTGGTGTCAGCTATGATCTTTTTTCAGTGTTTCTGACAATGGGGCCTCTTAGCTAGAGATCCCTGGGTCTCTGTGATTTCATTTTTTTTTTTAATAAAAAAGGATGAGAATATTTTTTCAGGCTTTTACTAAGCACACACTCTGTACAGTTTCAAGCCCAGATTGAGGGGGCGGGAATGGACTAGGCAGCTAGCCTAGTTGTTGAGGGGGCCCAGCGTAGAAGCGAGTAGCTGAATAAACTATAGGACAGTGGGATGTGTTGCCAGAAGCTACAAATAAAACTCAGTGGGCTCTGTATTGACAGAATTCATCTGGTAGGTGTTTCCTTGAAGGCTAGCAAATTTCTAATCCTCCATTTGGGTTGAGTGGATGGGGGCCAATAGCATCTATTGAGTATCACTGTGTACCTAGCACAGATACAGGGAGTAGGGTTTGGAGTCCAATTAGGTTGGTGTGAATCTCAACCCCAATGCCTGCTGAGGATGTGCTGCCTTTTTTTTTTTTTTTTTTTTAAGGGTTGGTTTTCTTTTAAAGCAACTAGTGCTCAAGCTGTTTCGTTTCGTTTCTGTTTTTTTTAATGAATTTATTTTTTTATTAATTTATTTATGTTTGGCTGTGTTGGGCCTTTGTTGCTGCGCACGGGCTTTCTCTAGTTGTGGCGAGCAGGGCTACTCTTCCTTGCGATGCGCGGGCCTCTCATGGCGGTGGGTTCTGTTGTTGCGGAGCTCAAGGTGCGCAGGCTCAGTAGTTGTGGCGCAAGGCCTTAGCTGCTCCGCGGCACATGGGATCTTCCCGGACCAGGGCTCGAACCCGCGTCCCCTGCACTGGCAGGTGGATTCCTAAGCACTGTGCCACCTCACCTCCCTAATTCACAGTTTCCTTATAATCAAAAGAGACCATCTCACAGGATTCGTTTGAAGGGGAAAAGGTATACTAGCTTTGTGAAGATATTTCACAGGAGAGGGAAACATTTAACCGTTGATAGAAAAATCTTGAAATAGTCCAAACCTGAAACTCTCACCAGCCAAACAAGAAAAAAAAAGGTGTGTGATTGCTAACTCGCTGCCATAAAAGTTTAACTAAAGCAACAGCTTTACTTATTAAATCTCAAAGGAACAAGTTGAATAATTTGAAAAGAATTAAAAAATTCCAGTTCAGGGGCAGGTGGATGTGGAAAGTAAAAGGGGGTATTTCCTTCTCTGTGGTGGACAAGCGTAGAGATGACACAGGCAGCCTCTCAGTTTCCTTCTTCACAGGCCTGTAACTGTGAGACAGGAAATAGGGCCATGGCTTCAGAACATGCTGTCAAGCTGCCGAAGAGACAGAATTTGAACTCACCAGCCTGAGGACTTCTTTCTGCCGTGACCAGCTCCAAACTCTCTTCAACTGCCACGGCCCCATTTTGAGACCGCTAGTTTGAAATTTTTTAAAAGTAGAGTGTCACAATTCTTATGAAGCAGAGGCCAGGAATACGAGGGCAATTACGTCTGCTGTGGGAGATCTCGCCACAGTCAAGCTAAGCTAGTAATTCTTGCCATCGTTGCCTTTCTCTCTCTGTCCCCTCCCTTCCCTCTCCTCTGTGTGTGTACGTGTGTGTGTGCGTGTGGTGTTTATTTCCCCATGTTCCCATGGAGCCCAGCCTACAAAGATTAAGACAGAGTTGACGGGGTGCTGTTGATCACCCGGTGACTGGTTACAGAATACTACTATTCAGGAGGCATTGAGACAGGGTTAAAAAAAGAGACACCCCCATTAACATGTGAATGGATAGAGAAGATGTGGTGTATATATTATAAATATAATATATATATATAGACAATGGACTCTATATATGTACATATACATATATATATACTCAGCCATAAAAAAGAATGAAATAATGCCATTTGCAGCAACATGGATGGACCTAGAGATTATCATACTTAAGTAAGTCAGAAAGAGAAAGATAAATACCACATTATATCACTTACACGTGGAATCTAAAGAAAATGATACAAATGAACATATTTACAAAACAGAAACAGACTCACAGACATAGAAAACAAACTAATGGCTACCAAAGGGGAAAGCGGGGGAGGGATAAATTAGGAGTTTGGGATTAACAGATATACACTACTATATATAAAATAGATAGACAACAAGGTTCTACTGTATAGCACAGGGAACTATAGTCAATGTCTTGTGATAACCTATAATGGAAAAGAAACTAAAAAGGACTATATGTATAAGAATATATATGTGTGTATATATGTATTGGACTCACTTTGCTGTACACCAGCCACTGACACAACATGGTCAATCAAGAATAAAGGTGGTGTGTATGTTTACACCGTAGTTGCCAGCCCACCATCGGCTCATTCTGTAGAATCCACACAACACAGATTGTGTGCACACGTCCAATTACAGCTGCGTGCAGGTGCCCGGCTCCCAGCAGTGAGTTGTTTCTGTCTCTGCCTTGCTTTCAGCAAACCCTTATGTACACAGGCTTCCCAAATGGACCAGTCTACAGGGTAAAGATTCACTAGGAAGCCTTGACCTTGCCTTCTTTCAAAGGCATATGGATTTGCACACTGAATTCCCACCAACTCTTCCTGGTCACAGGTCTTCCATAAAATGGGGAGTCCCCTTGCAGGGGGACCTTATGTGGGGACATCTCCACATGTCACCATCCCCAGACTGAACTGGAAATCAAAGTCTCCACTTAATTGTTTTGTCCTCATTTTCCTTTTGCTGGTCAAAAAGAAAAATCTTGTCTTGCCAAAAAAAACCCAAAAAAAACAACTTCAGTTAAAAAAAGACACTATTCAGATTGCAGGAGCTTACATTAATGGTGTAGGTACAGAACGTACCAAGGTACAAACAATTTAAGAAGACTTCAGAAGTTTGTGTAAACAAGTACAAAGTCATAGGGTGAAGGCTGTGTGTGTGTTAAGTACTTTGAAAGGGAACTCATGGTGGATTTAGTTAAATCAGAAAAAATACACAACTTTTGGATCGGTGAAAATAGTCTTCTTAAAAAAAGAGGGAGGGGGGATGTGAAATATCGACCCTACCCAGGCATGAGACAAGAATCTCAGGACACCCCAGGGAAAAGGGAAAGCAAAATATGTGTCCTTCGGGGAGCAGAGTCAGGCTCCTTGAGACATCTGTCAATACCTTACCCGGTTTCTAGAGAACAGGCTCAGCCTGTGGCCCCCAGGCAAGGTGGCTGGACATAATTCCTTTGGTCTTGGAGGAGAGGTGCTTCTTTTATGGTCTGTGCTCTCCAGCTGGGATTCAAAGAAAGGATGCTGCTTGGCTAACAACCCCGGCGTGACTGAGAGCTGAAACAGAACAAGGTGGGGACCAGTTGGGAAAAGCAGTGCTGTGATGTTGCCTGATTGGCTGGTTCCTTATCGTGTCTGATACTCTTACTAATGAGGGACAGATTTTGGCACAGACATGACTAGGACCCATATGGCAGCCCTAGGTCTTCTTTAAATTCTAGGAAACACTTTGGTATTTCTTTGGAATAACTCTGCCTTCAGCTCATAATTTTTGCACAGAGTCGCTAGAGCTCTTACTTCAGTCAAGTTTTTTGACTTTTATATCGAACCCAAACATCCTGTTAAATATTTCAGGGCCTAGTGATTTTTTTTTTCTATATATATCTCACTTCTGTGGCCAGAGGTATTTGGAAGGGGTTGGCCTTGTGGAGAAACTGTCTGTAATTTACCAAGCACACAGTCCTGCTTCTGGATCAGCAAACTGAGTAACCTTGGCCTCATTCCTCAACTTGTGATTTTCTGTACACCTACTAGGACCAGTGGTAACAACAATAGCTAGTCATTATTTAAAAAGTATATCAGCAGTATGGAGGTTTCTTAAAAAACTAAAAAATAGTGTTACCGTATGATCCTGCAATCACATTCCTGGGCATGTATCCAGAGAAAATCATAATTCGAAAAGATGCATGCATGCCAATGTTCATTGCGGCACTGTTTACGATAGTCAAGACATGGAAGCAATGTAAATGTCCATCAACAGATGAATGGATAAAGAAGGTGTAGTGTGTGTGTGTGTGTGTGTGTGTGTGTGTGTGTGTGTGTGTGTGTGTGTGAGATGGAGTATTACTCAGCCATCAAAAAGAAGGAAATAATGCCATTTGCAGTAATATGGATGGACCTAGCGATTATCACACTAAGTAAAGTAAGCCAGACAGAGAAAGACAAATATCATATGGTATCCCTTATATGTGGAATCTAAAAGAAAAAAAAAAAAGGCACAAATGAACTTATTTCCAAAACAGAAAGAGACTCACAGACACAGAAAACAAACTTACGGTTACCAAAGGGGAAAGGGAGTGGGGGGAGGGATAAATTGGGAAGCTGGGATTAACATGCACATACTACTATGTATAAAATAGATAGCCAACAAGGAGCTACCATATAGCGCAGGAAAGTATACTCGATATTATGTAATAAACTATAAGGGGAAAATATCTGATTCAGCACACTGAATAGCCATGCTGTACACCTGAAACTTACACAATATTTAAATCAACTGTACTTCAATAAAAAATACATCAGCACTTTGCCAAACACTTCTTATATATCATCCATTTAATTCTCACAGCAGTGCTAATAAGATAGGTTTTATTAGCCTGCCTTCAACAGTGATGAAACTGAGACCAGGGCATGTTTAGAAACTGGCCAAAGTCACATGGCTGGGATTTGAACTAAGGACCAGTCTGCTCTACCTTCCTGTCCTTCATTGACAAGGAGGTTTTGCCAGAGGACCTTTTAACATACTTTGGACATGTTAAAAATAATTTGTAGGTAGATGGAAGGTGTCGTTTTCCATTTTTTTCCATACAAGGTAGGAAATGCTAGTTCTCTCCCCTTTCGTTTACAGTGTAATGTTCCATTGTGGGTTGCTTGCCAACTCCTCCATGTGATTAAAAGTAACATTAAGCACACAGAGATCTTGCTGTTACAGAGCGTGCCCTGCGGCCCGGGTCCTGCTCTGTCCTCAGGAGCCTCTGAGTGCAGCGCGTCTAAGAGAGGGAAGGGGGGACTGAGGCCGACTCACCTTGCTTCCATGCCTTTGGTTTGCTCCCATCTTTGTCGATGTGTGTGAAAAAGGGTTTGTGGGAGAAAGTTGGCTTTGACCCAGGGGAAGCAGCGATTGTCTTGTGGTTCAGATGTCAGCACCCTGGAGGGTAGAACAATGTATTTCATTGTTCAGTGGTCAGCGTGAAACTTACTAGAGAGGGCCAGATCCCCCAGTGGTTCCTAGGACTGAAGTGGGGAGGAAAGTTCCCTCCAGGCATCTCTGAACTTCAGAGTTTCAGGAGGGGCAGGGTTTGAGACAGACCAAGGGAACAAAGAAATTTCAAAAAGACACAGGTTGAAACAATAATGGAAAAAAAAAAAAAATCCAAGGTCTGTCTTTGACATGAAAGGATTTCAGAATTGAAAAGGGGAAATTTCAGTAATATGGGGGAAACAGGGCTGTCTTCCATATTCAGACCATCTCAGCTGTAACCCAGCTGAGCTCACAGGGCTCAGAGGGATGCTGTGGTCGTTTCGGTGAGAAATGGCCTCTGTGACTTGTGGGTTTTGAAGGGGTGATGTAAAGAGCAAAGCTGCCAGGTGGAAAGGAGGACAGGTGTTTCCGTGGGGAGAAGCGCTAGGACCCGGGAGGATTTTGTTTTCCTTTCCCTCTGCTCTGGGCAAGATCCACTTCCTCTCCCTTAGTGGGCTCCACTCAGGGCAGAGTCCTTGCCGGGGACTTGCCATAGCACTCGGCCATTGCTAATGAGGTTTCAGGGGTGCTTTTCTAATATAAATAAAGGATTATAGGTGCATCCCCTTTTCATCTCTCTCTCTCTCCCTCCCCAAAGCCTTAGTCATGGCTTGCTGCAGGCACGGGGCCACAGAGGACCTTCGACGCCTAAGGCTATCAGTGGAGATAGCTATTTAAGAGGTTTTACTTTTACATCTGAGCAGACAAATTGTGCATGTAACAATGGGGACCAATTATTGCACAATAGAGCATCCCCGATGAAACATAGACAGTGTGTGTTTAATATGCACTGAATGACACGCTTCTCCTAAACAACCAGAGCCTTTCCATGCTCTCGGGGAATTCCATTCTCAAGTTTCAGTTTGTGAAAGTGGATGTCCTATCATTTCATCCACGATTTTCAAAACAATCACCCCAAGGTAATGACACAAGTAATGATAAAATGTTGCCATTTAGGTTCATGAATATGAGAGATATAACTTTTCTGGATTTGAGATATCATTTGTATCCCCTTCTCTTTGCAAGTCGAATCTTGCTGGGTTCTATATTTTATCTCCAGTTCAAGTGATTACACTGTTGAACCGTTTAACCACTTTTAAGAACCCGTCCTATCGACGACTGTTGTCCATTATCCAGAACTGGACCTGAATCCTGAATTGAGAATTCTCTTTTCCCTCAATGGCTGGTGTTTTATCCTCCAGCAGAATTCACTGGGAAGAGTGCACTGTCTCCTCAGGATATTTTATGGAGGAAAAAGTGAGGCCCAGAGAGGTCAAGGGATTTGATCCAAGATCATAAAATGAAAGAACTGAATGGTCAAGGGAGAACTTATGTACTGAAAATTTAATTTTCAATAATTAAAAGGCAATGAAAGTACAAGAGGCAAAACGTCAACGTGCAGCTTTGTTTAAAAAAAAAAGCTATTTCTATTAGGATAATATGATTAGCATTGCATTCTTTATCTAATATAGTAACATCGTGTTCAATGGTTAAATTTAAAGTGACCAACTTATCCTGGTTTGCCCAGGACTGTCCTGATTTTTGTACTTTAGCCTGCAGAAAGCCCCAAATTCCAGGAAACCCCTCAGTCCTGGGCAAATAGGGACGGTTGATCACACTGAATGTGTCCCCCACAAAAGCTATAATATTAGGTTAAAATTGTCATATTTTCCCCCTAGGCTAAGTTGCTTCATGTTTAGATATTTTCTCTTAAGAGGGAAACATATCTGTAAGGTAGCAGTGTACGTAAGCTTTGCTGCTACTATAGGTGAGACGGGGGGGCGGGGGAGAATCACAGAGAGGTCTGGACCATCCCTTCCTTCTCCTTCTGGAATTCTCTTCATATCCTTGCCACCACGTTTAGGACAATGGTGGGAATATGGAAATTGGTGGGGGAATTCCAAGCATAATTTTTCTGGCACTGCATTCAGGATTGGAGTATTACTGTAGCACCAAACCCTGTAAGGAGGGAACTAAGGGTGGGTGGGCAAACTTTCTCTATAAAGGGCAAGATAGTAAATATTTTAACCTTTGCTGGCCATACATAGTGTCTATAACATGATCTCTCTCTTTTTTTTTTTTAAACAACCCTTTGAAAATATAAAAACTCTTTTGAGCTTTCTGGATATATAAAAATAGACTGTGGACCAGATTTGGACTCCATGCCAAGTCACCCGTAGAGCATTGCTGTTCAACAGAAATATAATGTGAGTCACATTTTTAATTTAAAATTTTCAAGTAGCCACATTAAAAACAGTAAAAAGAAACACATAAATTTAATTTTCATAATGCATTTTATTTCACCAAATATATCCTAAAAACCACCATTTTCAACATGTAACCAGGATAAAGATTATTAATGAGATAGTTTGCATTTTTTGATCCTAAGTCTTTGAAATCAGGACTCGCCACATTTCAAGTATTCAATGACTGCATGTGGCCAGTGGCTACCATATTGGACAGCATAGCTCCGGAGTAACTTTGATGAGTGTTCAGGCAATCTCCTCTAGTCCATTAACCTGTCAATGAGCACAGAAAAAGAAAAAAAAAAATTAAGATCTTAGAACTGGAAGGTTGCTTAGAGATCAACTGCTCCGACCCTTCATTTTGTAAATGAGGAAACGGAAGATCAGAAGGGCTAAGTAGCTTGGCCAACCAAGTTCGCGCAGCTAGTTTAGCAGTAGATCCCTTGCTAGAACTCAGATCCCAGCACCGGACAGTGGCTTTCCCACCACACTGTTATGTAGTTGGCATAAACAGCCTCTTGCCTGGCGTCATCAGGAAAACAGGTCATGATGATGTGTTTATTCTTTGCATATAATTCAGTGTTAGGTCTTACTTACGATCTGTGGCAAACCTGTGAGAAGTCAGCTGGGGAAAAGGGGTGCTGTCTGCGATCACAGAGAAGAGTATAGGGAAGGAAGGACCTGTACTTCCATCACCTGGGTAAGGGACTTGTAGATAAGAATATACGTGTGTGCATTTGTGCGTCGTGCGCGGGCTTGTGAGCGTGCGCGTGCGCATGCGTCTTTGTAGGTTACTACTTCTGGCCCATCCTAGTGTCTCTTTAACCAAGGCAGCATCCTAGATAAAGGGTAGGATCTGGGGATTGGAGCCTGGCGTGGTGGCGAGGATACTGAGCCTTGGTTGTTCTCTTTTCTTTGCCTGGGAAATGCCTGTCCCTTGTGCTAAAGGGAGGACTAAGCTGAGTAAATATTAGTTGTGTAATCAGAGTAAATGGAAGAAAGAGGTTTCATTGCTTTATAAGTAGCCTAAACCCATGCTTCTCCTCGGACATTTCCTTTCTTTTTTGGTCCGTGTGCATTTTTCTTTTTTGGATCTGACTCCTTTTCTCCTCACTTAAGGGAGTTGCAGACCAGCTCAAGAATTTTATGAATAGGAGAGCCCTGTAGTGCATTTAGCTTGGGAAAATGTCCCTTAGAATAGATTGTTTCTGAGTCAAGTGTATAAATATTCTGGCTCAAGACTATCCCCTTTTTTCTTAATGAATTGGTCTGGCGGGAGTTAAAGCCAAGTGTGGTCTAGGAGAGTTCTCCAGAGAGAAAATTGAATGGACACAAAGCCCAATCATAGTTTTTCAACTTTATGTAATGTGTTTCACAATATATTAGAAAATTAACTTTATGACAGCTGGCAGGACCTGTTGTGTAAGTTGATCAGTTTGGAGGCAGCTTGGTGTCTTTTCTCCTCTTACGTGAACCTCCCTATTTAGTGAATTTTGAAGACGCACACAGCTGCCATGGGGCTTGCTCAGTGCCCTGGTGAACCATTCACATTTATCGTCCCTTGCAGTAAGTTTCCAAGCTAGTGAGTACAAAAAAAGGATTTTTCATGGACTACTTTAAAAGGGGGCTGCTAATCAATTTTTCTTATTATTTTATGCCCTCTGCTTTTTACACTCCCCCCGCCATCTGGTTAATCATGCGAAAGCTGAACACTTCATTAGTCAGTACATGTTCGCCCATGGGCATTTCTGTAGTAAATTAGTTCTTTCTATTTATACAGGTAAGTCATGGCCAAAAGTCTTATAAGGTGCCAAAGGTAAGGGTTAGAATTAATTTCTCCTTCTTTTTTCTTGCGTTTTTTAGAGAACTCGTGTTAAACTCTGAACTCTAGTGGTGCGCAATGACTTTTGAATTAAAGAGGAAATGGCGGGGAGTACTTTTCTGGAGGGTCCAGTGCTATAGTGTAGGGATGGGTAATGCGATTTGTGGAACAACCCTTGATTTTCAGAAAGCAGTGGAATACGGTGCCAATACTTAGTATTTTTTCGAGGCAAGGCCAGGAAGACTGCTGTGAAGAGGCTCTTTTAATACAAGCAGAGGCAGAATAGAGGCTAAATAGAATCATCAACAAATTCTATATGAACATTGGTACTATATACTCATGTAGTTGGGTATATGACCTACATGTATGTACAAACCCATTAATTACATTTTTTTTTACCATTTTGTGCTCATTTCCAGGAATTGGAAAATGTTCTTCACCAATTTTATTTTTTCAGATACACTGTGTATTTGAGGGGACATAGTGATGGCTGACTCCTGAAATTTGCTGTTCTTAAAGATGCAAAATTCAACCCAGAAGTTTCTGTCACCCCTCTCTTGGGAGGAGTTATTTCCACTAGAGGTTCTACAGTTTTTGCACATTCAGCTAAACAGGCAAAGCTCAGGCCTCTTCTGTACTTGGTGTCCAGTCTTGATAAGTCTGTCCTCAGAAGGCACATGAGGCTTGTGTCCGCTGGCCACAGTTCTTGAGCGTATAAATAAAGTTTCTGTCTCCAACGTGGGTTCTCTTAGTCTTGCTGTTTTCGGCAAAACCTTCCCAGCAGAAGAATCTCCTGGCAACGTTTCCTCTAGTTGTTTCCTCCATGGATGTTTGAAGACCATCCAGGCCTCTCTGTGGAGCGGTAATGGTGATAGAGGCTGAATTCATTCCTTCCATAAAACTGAAATAAGATGCTATTCTGTAAGGTCTGTATCCCCTTATAGATTCTATTAAGAGAAGGTCCATGTATTGATGGAGGTGACATGGGTGCAGAGGTTGTTATAAAGATTCTAGGAATAGGATCCAGAGGGAAATGCAAGGCCAAATCTGCTCATACGTTTGAATTTTTGTTGATTCTCGTCACAATTTCTAGAAAATGGGAATAAACGTCAGTTGACTGTTGCTTGTTCTGTTTCCCAACTCTGATAGTAAGGCATGACTTTAGAAAACCTTGATAGGCATGAAGATTAGAGAAAGGCTAAACTGACACCACAATTTTGCATGAATGACGCTGTTGGTAGAGGAGTTTCATTTGTTTAACCCTTAAAGGGCAAGTGTTGTGCCGTATTGTTCTCTGCTTTATTCTGTCATATTTTCATGCCTGGGGTTTTCACAAAATCCCAGCCTAACCTGGGAATCCAAGCTTTGCCTTCATGTTCCACCTTCCTTGTGATCTGTGGGTGGCTGCTTTGTGCATGGTGCCTGCTGGTGGCTGGGAGGGAAACTTTTTCTTTTCACATAGAGCTTTAATTCCAGCGTAATGGTGTTGTTTGTGGCTCTCTGCTTGCAGTTTCAGTTCCTGTTTAAATACTAAAATCTATTGTTTGTCTTCTCCATTTCTAGACAACATAACTGCATGGCTAATTGGCAGGAGGAATTAAGTGTACAGCATTATGAAAAGATAAAGTTTCCAGACCCTGAGATTTAACTTGATTTCTAGTTACGCTGCACCCACCTCTGTACAGGTGACTTGTAAGGGCTCAAGAATGCATGTAACAAAGAACTAGAGTGTAAGGAGAGGGGGGCGCTCATTCAGTGGGGGTTCTGGTGAGCTGATCTTCTCTAAGGTAGTGCCTGCCATTGGGCAGAAGATGAGCGACCGTGTCTTTCATTTATCAGATGGGTTCAAGCTTTATTCAGTCTTTTTTGTGTCCTGGGGGTAGTAACAGAATTGTTCTCTGTGCTTTTTCTGGAAATTTTATGGTCGGTAGGAAGTTGTTCTTGGGGACTTTATATTTTGGGAACAGGATGAACATGTGGCCCTTGTGTTGGATAATTTTTTAAAAAAAATTATGTGGAACATTCAACATTCTTACAAGATGCATCTTTTCAAACGATCCTCAGGGACTTGGTCCACAGTAAGACCTAAAAGAAAGTGATGCTGTCTGGTCAGAGGCATTCTGGCAGCTGAGTAAAACCATTAATACCCTAGACTGGGCTCTTTCTGTTGGGTCTTGGCCAAGGTTGGCTGGGAGGGCACCCCTTTGGATGGAACACAGTTTTCCATCGGTGGGGCTCTGCTTGGAATGGTTTTTGTGAAGTGAGCCATCCATAAGGTACCGTGGGCTGTTTGTGTGTAACAGGATGTTGCAGGCTGCAAAGTTAATGCAGTTAATATTCAACTGAACTTTGGGGGTGTTACTAATCCCTTAGGCGGATTCACTAGGAAAGGCTACACATTAATCGCCCTCCAAATCAGACACCCCCCAGTGGATAGCCACATGTGTTATCACATGTAAAACATTATACCAAATCAGCCGAACTCAGGGCAGAGGTGCTGTTTAATAACCCTTTTGCTGGAGCCCTGGCCTTCCCTGAACCCACAACTCTTTGGGAGGAAGGGAATAGCCTTGAGTGAGTAGTGTACATTTTTCATACTCTTTAATTAACCATGAGTGATGTCTTGAAAACTCTTGCCATTTGCAGGGTCTTCCAATAAGTATGACGGATTTTATTCTGATTCTCTGCTCCGTTTCATTGAAATGAAGCCTGTCTGGCATCTCTTTCTTTGCCTTAAAGGGAAAAATGTTGTATAGCTTCCTTGGGCCAAGGGGCTGGATCAGAGGGGATCTAGTTAGCGGGTAGAGTCATGGCTCTCCCACAGGTCACAGGGCAGGGCTCCTTTCATGCCACCAACTCAGGTAGGAATGAAATCACGAGTTGCTGCCAGTTCCATGGGGCTCAGCAGACCAGAGGAAAGGTCAGGGAACTAAAGGCAAGGTGTTAGCTCACCATGCACGGCCGACCTCTGTGGGGAGTAGTGGGGGCAGAGGTTGTTCTCTGCTGGGGATCGTGGGCTTAACTTTTTATGGTTTTACAAGAACTTTCCTTTTTTGGCTATTTCTCCTCTCATCTTAGGTTGTGTATTATTCCAGATATGAATAATATGTAAAAGGGAGAATAGAAAATCAGAATGAAAATGACCTACCACGACTGTGGTAGTTTAATTGTACCGTAACCGTATAACCTCATATTAGTGGTTTTCCAGGATGGGGATCTCCTAAGACGTTGGCATGATCCTCCCTCTCTGAAATGATTGATTAGCATAATGAATATTCCTCCAGTATTTTTTAGAACACTTGACTTCAGTTGTATTTTTCTCTTACCACATCAAACATCTTGATCCTGTGTTTCTACGTAAAGTAACTACAGACTCCATTTGGACCTTTCTAGGTAAGGGTGTGGGCAAGTATAAGAGGCCTTGCTTGTAGAGATCACTGTTTTCCTGGGGAGTATCCTTAGTAGATGGTGGGAAAACCTTAGCATTTGAAAATGACTAAAATAGAATTTTCAATTCTTTGCTTTCTCTGCTGTTCTTGACCACAAACACGTGAGTTAATTTTCTGTTAAAGTGCATATGCTTTTTCCACAAATATGATTTACCCTGGAAATTAGACCCAAAGCCCTAGACTGGTGTTATTTAGGATCTTTAAAAAGAGAGATTTATTTTTGGTCACGGTTATTCAAAATTAACGTCACCTTATTGAGCTTGTACTTTTGAATAACTGAAACTGGCAAAAATCATTCTGCAGGAATGCATGCTAGATAATTCTTGTCTTGTTTTCACAAAACAAAAGCACTCCATGGATGCTTTTTCCCTATTTCCTAGGTTTCTAAAGAGTTTTTGAACCTAATGACATGACAGACTCCAGGACCCACCAGGCATAGCTCTTTGCTCTCATCATGATCCTGTCTTCTAGCCTCTGGGTATTCTAGCCTCTGGGTCTCTGGCAGGGTGAAGGGAAAGTTGGGAGCCTGTTTAGAAGGATAGGTTCCATAGTCAGGTGACCTGGCTCCTAACCTGGTGTGCTTCTTCCTAGACAATGACCTTGGTCATGTTTCTAAAACTCTTCATGTCTCAGTTGCCTCACGTAAAGTGGGAAGGAGGCTATTAAATACCTCATCTAGTGGTTTCGAGGAATACATGAAATAGTGTAAACCATAAAGTCCTTAGCACAATGGCTGGCCCATCATAGATGTGCAGTAACATTTAGTAGTTGACGCAGTTTGTATAATGGTTAAAAGCAAGGTGTCTGGAGACCACCTCACTGTTTTCAAATATATCTCTGTTGCTTATCAACTGAGTACTCTTTTTTTTTTTTTACATCTTTATTGGAGTATAATTGCTTTACAATGGTGTGTTAGTTTCTGCTTTATAACAAAGTGAATCAGTTATACATATACATATGTCCCCATATCTCTTCCCTCTTGCATCTCCCTCCCTCCCACCCTCCCTATCCCACCCCTCCAGACGGTCACAAAGCACTGAGCAGATCTCCCTGGGCTATGCGGCTGCTTCCCACTAGCTATCTACCTTACGTTTGGTAGTGTATATATGTCCATGCCTCTCTCTCGCTTTGTCACAGCTTACCCTTCCCGCTCCCCATATCCTCAAGTCCATTCTCTAGTAGGTCTGTGTCTTTATTCCTGTCTTACCCCCAGGTTCTTCATGACATTTTTTTTTTTCCTTAAATTCCATATATATGTGTTAGCATACAGTATTTGCCTTTCTCTTTCTGACTTACTTCACTCTGTATGACAGACTCTAGGTCTATCCACCTCATTACAAATAGCTCAATTTCATTTCTTTTTATGGCTGAGTAATATTCCATTGTATATATGTGCCACATCTTCTTTATCCATTCATCCAATGATGGACACTTAGGATATTTCCATCTCCGGGCTATTGTAAATAGAGCTGCAATGAACATTTTCGTACATGACTCTTTTTGAATTTTCTCAGGGTATATGCCCAGGAGTGGGATTGCTGGGTCATATGGTAGTTCTATTTTTAGTTTCTTAAGGAACCTCCATACTGTTCTCCACAGTGGCTGTACCAATTCACATTCCCACCAGCAGTGCAAGAGTGTTCCCTTTTCTCCACAGCCTCTCCAGCATTTATTGTTTCTAGATTTTTTGATGATGGCCATTCTGACTGGTGTGAGATGATATCTCATTGTAGTTTTGATTTGCATTTCTCTAATCATTAATGATGTTGAGCATTCTTTCATGTGTTGGCAGATTGTATATCTTCTTTGGAGAAAAGTCTATTTAGGTCTTGTGCCCATTTTTGGATTGGGTTGTTTGTTTTTCTGTTATTGAGCTGCATGAGCTGCTTATAAATTTTGGAGATTAATCCTTTGTCAGTTGCTTCATTTGCAAATATTTTCTCCCATTCTGAGGGTTGTCTTTGGGTCTTGTTTATGGTTTCCTTTGCTGTGCAAAAGCTTTGAAGTTTCATTAGGTCCCATTTGTTGATTTTTGTTTTATTTCCATTTCTCTAGGATGTGGGTCAAAAAGGATCTTGCTGTGATTTATGTCATAGAGTGTTCTGCCTATGTTTTCCTCTAAGAGTTTGATAGTTTCTGGCCTTACATTTAGGTCTTTAATCCATTTTGAGCTTATTTTTGTGTATGGTGTTAGGCAGTAATCTAATCTCATACTTTTACATGTACCTGTTCAGTTTCCCCAGCACCACTTATTGAAGAGGCTGTCCTTTCTCCACTGTACATTCCTGCCTCCTTTATCAAAGATAAGGTGACCATATGTGTGTGGGTTTATCTCTGGGCTTTCTATCCTGTTCTATTGATCTTTCTGTTTTTGTGCCAGTACCATACTGTCTTGATTACTGTAGCTTTGTAGTATAGTCTGAAGTCAGGGAGCCTGATTCCTCCAGCTCCGTTTTTCATTCTCAAGATTGCTTTGGCTATTCGGGCCCTTTTGTGTTTCCATACAAACTGTGAAATTTTTTGTTCTAGTTCTGTAAAAAATGCCAGTCGTAGTTTGATAGGGATTGCATTGAATCTGTAGATTGCTTTGGGTAGTAGAGTCATTTTCACAATGTTGATTCTTCCAATCCAAGAACATGGTATATCTCTCCATGTATTTGTATCATCTTTAATTTCTTTCATCAGTGTCTTATAACTTTCTGCATACAGGTCTTTTGTCTCCTTAGGTAGGTTTATTCCTAGGTATTTTATTCTTTTTGTTGCAATGGTAAATGGGAGTGTTTTCTTTACTTCACTTTCAGATTTTTCATCATTAGTGTATAGGAATGCCAGAGATTTCTGTGCATTAATTTTGTATCCTGCTACTTTACCAAATTCATTGATTAGTTCTAGGAGTTTTCTGGTAGCATCTTTAGGATTCCCTATGTATAGTATCATGTCATATGCAAACAGTGACAGCTTTACTTCTTTTCCGATTTGGATTCCTTTTATTTCCTTTTCTTCTCCAATTGCTGTGGCTAAAACTTCCAAAACTATGTTGAATAAGAGTGGTGAGAGTGGGCAACCCTGTCTTGTTCCTGATCTTAGTGGAACTGCTTTCAGTTCTTCCCCATTGAGGATGATGTTGGCTGTGGGTTTGTCATATGGCCTTTATTATGTTGAGGAAAGTTCCCTCTATGCCTACTTTCTGCAGGGTTTTTAATCATAAATCGGTGTTCAATTTTGTCGAAAGCTTTCTCTGCATCTATTGAGATGATCATATGGTTTTTCTCCTTCAATTTGTTAATATGGTGTATTACGTTGATTGATTTGCGTATATTGAAGAATCCTTGCATTCCTGGAATAAACCCCACTTGATCATGATGTATGATCCATTTAATGTACTGTTGGATTCTGTTTGCTAGTATTTTGTTGAGGATTTTTGCATCTATGTTCATCAGTGATATTGGTCTGTAGTTTTCTTTCTTTGTGACATCCTTGTCTGGTTTTCGTATCAGGGTGATGGTGGCCTCGTAGAATGAGTTTGGGAGTGTTCCTCCCTCTGCTATATGCTGGAAGAGTTTGAGAAGGATAGGTGTTAGCTCTTCTCTAAATGTTTGATAGAATTCGCCTGTGAAGCCATCTGGGCCTGGGCTTTTGTTTGTTGGAAGGTTTTTCATCACAGTTTCAATTTCAGTGCTTGTGATTGGTCTGTTCATATTTTCTATTTCTTCCTGATTCAGTCTTGGCAGGTTGTGCATTTCTAAGAATTTGTCCATTTCTTCCAGGTTGTCCATTTTATTGGCATAGAGTTGCTTGTAGTAATCTCTCATGATCCTTTGTATTTCTACAGTGTCAGTTGTTACTTCTCCTTTTTCATTTCTAATTCTATTGATTTGAGTCTTCTCCCTTTTTTTCTTGATGAGTCTGGCTAATGATTTATCAATCTTGTTTATCTTCTCAAAGAACCAGCTTTTAGTTTTATTGATCTTTGCTATTGTTTCCTTCATTTCTTTTTCATTTATTTCTCATCTGATTTTTATGATTTCTTTCCTTCTGCTAACTTTGGGGTTTTTTTGTTCTTCTTTCTGTAATTGCTTTAGCTGCAATGTTAGGTTGTTTATTCTAGATGTTTCCTGTTTCTTAAGGTAGGATTGTAGTGCTATAAACTTCCCTCTTAGAACTGCTTTTGCTGCATCCCATAGATTTTGGGTCATTGTGTCTCCATTGTCATTTGCTTCTAGGTATTTTTTGATTTCCTCTTTGATTTCTTCAGTGATCACTTCGTTATTAAGTAATGTATTGTTTAGCCTCCATGTGTTTGTATTTTTTACAGATCTTTTCCTGTAATTGATATCTAGTCTCATAGCGATGTGGTTGGAAAAGATACTTGAAACAATTTCAGTTTTCTTAAATTTACCAAGGCTTGACTTGTGACCCAAGATATGATCTATCCTGGAGAATGTTCCATGAGCACTTGAGAAAAATGTGTATTCTGTTGTTTTTGGATGGAATGTCCTATAAATATCAATTAAGTCCATCTTATTTAATGTATCATTTAAAGCTTATGTTTCCTTATTTATTTTCATTTTGATGATCTGTCCATTGGTGAAAGTGGGGTGTTAAAGTCCCCTACTATGAATGTGTTACTGTCGATTTCCCCTTTTATGGCATTAGTATTTGCCTTATGTATTGAGGTGCTCCTATGTTGGGTGCATAAATATTTACAATTGTTATATCTTCTTCTTGGATCGATCCCTTCATCATTATGTAGTGTCCTTCTTTGTCTCTTCTAATAGTCTTTATTTTAAAGTCTATTTTGTCTGATATGAGAATTGCTACTCCAGCTTTCTTTTGGTTTCCATTTGCATGAAATATCTTTTTCCATCCCCTTACTTTCAGTCTGTATGTGTCTCTAGGTCTGAAGTGGGTCTCTTGTAGATAGCAAATATATGGGTCTTATTTTTGTATCCATTCAGTCAACCTGTGTCTTTTGGTGGGAGCATTTAGTCCATTTACATTTAAGGTAATTATCGATATGTATGTTCCTATTCCCATTTTCTTAATTGTTTTGGGTTCGTTATTGTAGGTCTTTTCCTTCTCTTGTGTTTCTTGCCTAGAGAAGTTCCTTTAGCAGTTACTGTAAAGCTGGTTTGGTTGTGCTGAACTCTCTCAGCTTTTGCTTGTCTGTAAAGGTTTTAATTTCTCCATCAAATCTGAATGAGATCCTTGCTGGGTAGAGTAATCTTGGTTGCAGGTTTTTCTCCTTCATCACTTTAAATATGTCCTGCCAGTCCCTTCTGGCTTGCAGAGTTTCTGCTGAAAGATCAGCTGTTAACCTTATGGGGATTCCCTTGTGTGTTGTTTGTTGTTTTTCCCTTGCTGCTTTTAATATGTTTTCTTTGTATTTAATTTTTGACAGTTTGATTAATATGTGTCTTGGCATATTTCTCCTTGGATTTTTCCTGTATGGGACTCTGTGCTTCCTGGACTTGATTAACTATTTCCTTTCCCATATTAGGGAAGTTTTCAACTATAATCCATTCAAATATTTTCTCAGTCCCTTTCTTTTTCTCTTCTTCTTCTGGAACCCCTATAATTCAAATGTTGGTGCGTTTACTGTTGTCCCAGAGGTCTCTAAGACTGTCCTCAGTTCTTTTCATTCTTTTTTCTTTATTCTGCTCTGCAGTAGTTATTTCCACTATTTTATCTTCCACGTCACTTATCCGTTCTTCTGCCTCAGTTATTCTGCTATTGATCCCTTCTAGAGTATTTTTAATGTCATTTATTGTGTTGTTCATCGTTGTTTGTTTCATCTTTAGTTCTTCTAGGTCCTTGTTAAATGTTTCTTGCATTTTGTCTATTCTATTTCCAAGATTCTGGATCATCTTTACTATCATTATTCTGAATTCTTTTTCAGGTAGACTGCCTATTTCCTCTTCATTTGTTAGGTCTGGTTGGGTTTTATCTTGCTCCTTCATCTGCTGTGTGTTTTTCTGTCTTCTCATTTTGCCTATCTTACTGTGTTTGGGGTCTCCTTTTTGCAGGCTGCGGGTTCGTAGTTCCCGTTGTTTTTGGTGTCTGTCCCCAGTGGCTAAGGTTGGTTCAGTGGGTTGTGTATGCTTCCTGATGGAGGGGACTAGTGCCTGTGTTCTGGTGGATGAGGCTGGATCTTGTCTTTCTGGTGGGCAGGTCCACATCTGGTGGTGTGTTTGGGGGTGTCTGTGGACTTTTTATGATTTTAGGCAGCCTTTCTGCTAATGGGTGGGGTTGTGTTCCTGTCTTTCTAGTTGTTTGGCATAGGATGTCCAGCACTGTAGCTTGCTGGTCGTTGAGTGAAGCTGGGTGCTGGTGTTGAGATGGAGATCTCTTGGAGATTTTCGCCGTTTGATATTATGTGGAGCTGGGAGGTCTCTTGTGGACCAGTGTCCTGAAGTTGGCTCTCCCATCTCAGAGGCACAGCCCTGACGCCTGGCTGCAGCACCAAGAGCCTTTCATCCACATGGCTCAGAATAAAAGGGAGAAAAAGTAGAAAGAAAGAATTATTAGAAGTAGAAAAAAGAAAGAAAGGAGGGAGGGAGGGAGGGAGGGAGGAAGGAAAAAAGAAAGAAAGAAGATAAAGTAAAATAAAATAAAGTAAGATAAATATAATAAAGTTATTAAAATAAAAAAATAATTATTACAAAAAAGAAAGAAAAACGGACGGATAGAACCCTACGACAAATGGTGGAAGCAAAGCTATACAGACATAATCTCTCACAGAAGCATACACATACACACTCACAAAAAGAGGAAAAGGGGAAAAAATCATAACTCTTGCTCTGAAAGTCCACCTCCTCAATTTTGGATGATTTGTTGTCTATTCATGTATTCCGCAGATGCAGGGTACATCAGGTTGATTGTGGAGCTTTAATCCGCTGCTCCTGAGGCTGCTGGGAGAGATTTCCTTTTCTCTTCTTCGTTCTCACAGCTCCTGGGGCTCAGCTTTGGATTTGGCCCCGCCTCTGCGTGTAGGTCGCTGGAGGGCGTCTGTTCTTCTCTCAGACAGGGAGGGGTCAAAGGAGCAGCTGCCGCGGGGGCTCTGGCTCACTCAGGCCAGCGGGGGGAGGGGCGCCGGGGGGAGGGAGGGGCACCGGGGCGGGCCTGTGGCGGCAGAGGCCGCCATGACGTTGCACCAGCCTGAGGCGCGCCGTGCGTTTGACTCTGGCAGTGGCGGGCTGCCCAGGCTCCCCGGAAGGGAGGTGTGGAGGGTGACCTGTGCTCACACACAGGCTTCTTTGGTGGCGGCAGCAGCAGCCTTAGCGTCTCATGCCCGTCTCTGGGGTCCGTCCTTTTAGCCGCGGCTCGCGCCCGTCTCTGGGGTCCGCCCTTTTAGCCGCGGCTCGCGCCCGTCTCTGGAGCTCCTTTTAAGCAGCGCTTTAATCCCCTCTCCTCGCGCACCAGGAAACAAAGAGGGAAGAAAAGTCTCTTGCCTCTTCGGCAGCTCCAGACTTTTCCTCAGACTTCCTCCCGGCTAGCCGTGGCGCACTACCCCCCTTCAGGCCGTGTTCACGCAGCCAGCCCCAGTCCTCTCCCGGCGCTCCGACCGAAGCCCGAGCCTCAGCTCCCAGCCCCGCCCGCCCCGGCGGGTGAGCAGACAAGCCTCTCGGCCTGGTGAGTGCCGGTTGGCCCTGATCCTCTGTGCGGGAATCTCTCATCTTTGACCTCCGCACCTCTGTTGCTGCGCTCTCCTCCGCGGCTTCGAAGCTCACCGCCCCCTCCGCCACCCGCAGTCTCCGCCTGCGAAGGGGCTTCCTAGTGTGTGGAAACGTTTCCTCCTTCACGGCTCTCTCCCGGTGGTGCAGGTACCGTCCCTATTCTTTTGTCTCTGTTTATTCTTTTTTCTTTTGGCCTACCCGGGTATGTGGGGGGGTTTCTTGTCTTTCGGGAGGTCTGAGGTCTTCTGCCAGCGTTCGGTAGGTGTTCTGTAGGAGTTGTTCCACGTGTAGATATATTTCTGGTGTATCTGTGGGGAGGAAGGTGATCTCCGCGTCTTACTCTTCCGCCATCTTCCCAGAAGCCCCCCGCACTTCAGATTTGCTCATGTCCCTCAACTGAGTACTCTTGAACCGGTTACCTAATCTCTCTACACCTCAGTTTGCTCATCTATAATAAAATGGGATCATGATAGTACCTGCCTCATAGGGCTGTTGGAAAGAACAAATGAGGTGGTGAATATCAAAGCACTCAGAATAATTCCTAGCACCATAAGTGCTGTATAAATCTTTGCTTTTTAAAATTATTCTTACGGCTGCTGGGAAGGAAGATCTAAGTCACAGGGAGAAGGAAAACATAATAAATGTTGAAGCGGGTGCGTAGAAATGGAGAGGAATGAAAGGAACGATGGAGCAGAGAGGAAAAGAGGTTAAGAATCAAGAAAAAAATTGCATTTGATGGTGAATGATTGAATGATGCTCATATCTCCAGGCCTCTGTGTCTTCTTCTCTTTTTGGTGGCAATTGGAGTGGGTATCATCGTGGGTGGGTGTGGAGGGGGTGATCGCTAAGGTCCCTCTTGACTCTAGTTTCTGGTGGTGTCATGAAGCAGTCATGACAAAGACAACCCACCTGTCCTAGCCTGAAGTCTGTACAGCCCCCAAATCCCCTTGACAACCATATATAGTTATATCCCCACCATTAGTCACCCAAACTACTTTGTTTTCCAGATGCATCTTTTAGATTTATGCTTTTCAGATATCATGACTGCATCTCCTAGCTACCATCTCTATTTAAAAGATGACCCAGCTACTTACCTTTCACCACCCATGTTAATTTTTCACGGATCGATCAAGAACTAGTTAGTCCTGCTAGGCAATCAGGAGAGCTGGTGTATGACAGACATGGTCTTTACCAGTTAGAGGTTCTCCATTGCTGGAAGGGTACGCGTTCACCTCCCCACCTCCACCTTTTAGTTTGAGTGCCGGGAGGCGGGGAGATGAGTGGACAGGGAGTAAATCATATCACACCCAAAGCACACCAAGGAAGTCCCCACTCCTGTCATAGTTCCCGGAAGACATCACAAAGAAGGGGATTTCCAGAGTTGTTTGAATATGGGGAGAAGGTGACTTTCCAAATTGTAATTGATATTACATAAAATCAGTTCTAGCAGGGATTTTGCTCTTCTTCCAAGCAGGTCCAAGAAACGGTAAAAACTCACCCTCACTCTGAGTGGTGATTTCAGTGTCTCCAAGCTTCATCCGTACCTTGAAACTGGCTTCAGGACAGATCAAACTTGTTCTGCCGCAAGTGAGAGTAAGTTGAGGCTCTGGGAAACTACCCGCCGCCCCCCGGATGCCATGTGGACGCAGACAGCAGGAGGATTCCCAGGGCTTTTCTGCAGGCTTTCCTTTTGGTTTTTGAGCTTCTGCTTTCCCTCCTCTACCCTCCAGGTCAGCCTTATTGGTCTACCTGAAATTGATATACAATTGCAGCTGGTTCCATACCTTAAAATATATCGAGTGGTAAACTGCAAGAAAATCTTAGGAGATCTTCTAGAGGCACTCTGATTTCTGTTCAAGCCTGGTGTACATTTTGATAGAACAGTGCATTCAATTAAAACGTTGATTTGCTGCTTTTCTCCATTGGGAATGGATCTTGGCCAAAGTAGGAAAAAGTAACGGTTGGATAAGAGATGATCGATTTGACAGATACACACTAATATGTGTAAAACAGATAACTATTAAGAACCTGCTGTATAGCAGAAAAAAGAGAGATGATGGATTTGGAGGTCTTCTGTGCCTCTGCTTTATGTTAGTTTTCCAACATGTGTCCATCCTAGCATACGAAAGGAATACTTATTTAGAAGGTGCAACAGACTTAACAACTTAGTGGCACCATGCTCTCCGCTCACCTGCCTTCTCTGCTTCCTTTCTTACGACACGTGTTTGTTGAGTGCCTCCACCGGGCAAATATGGCTCCACGTACTGGGGGCATCACACTGAACAGGCAGAGTCTACATTCCTTGCTAAGGCCCTTTTAGAGGCTTACATTGCTTCCTAAAGCCATTTCGCTCAGTGGAGAAATCCTCCCGTCACTAGACACACCTGTCAAGGTGCCAGGGAAGCACAGGGTCGATGCTGCCATTAAGCCGGCCTGGGTAACTGCTGCAGCCTCCCCGCCGTGAGGACCACTGGGAAGAACTCATTTGCCATCAAGTACAATCTGCGTTGAAAGAAATGACTGTCAGTAAATTGAGGAAGTCTTGGTTTTAATTTCCTTGCCTCACTGTGTGCATATGAGCGGCCTACCATTTGCATGTGGGAATCCTGTCATGACGGTTTCAGGAAGTGATTTGTTAATAATCAAGTTCTCCGAATGGCCCTAAATCTGTAATTGATGTGGGTCTGGATAAAGCCACTCTTCCACCCGCCTATTTTGGGGACCATTTTTTTTGGCAGGGTCTGAGCCAGAATGAAAACTAGCCATCAGAACAAAATTTAGGACAGCTGGGATGCTTTGCAGCAAAGACTTTTGGCTCCACAGTTCAAATAATCACAATAGCAGCTCAATTTAGCCTTTGGCTGAATGGTTTTGGCAGGGCACAATGAAAAATAATTATTTCATGGCCTGCTTATTTTTCCCTTAACCAATAAACTCTGAGACCTCTTCAGGCTTATGTAAATATTCAGCTGTGGATGAGGCCGCGCACACCATCATAACCCTATTTAGGAAATGGTGTATCTCACCCTTGTGGGGTAGAAAGCAAAACTCAACAACTTTTTGAGATATCTATTTAGGGTGAGGGAAAAGAAAAAAGATGGGAAGACATTTAATGGCTGGAAACTGAGCCCATAGTCACAGCTGCAGAAAAAACAAGGTTGAGTCCCAGGCCGTCACTTAGAAGGCAGGGCATTGGGATGTGTGATTGCATCTGACGTGGAGGGAGGTGTATTGCACAGAGTATGCTGGACCATTGCTACGTGGAGTATCATAACCACGGGGAACAGCAGTCTAGTCTTTTCTAGCTGTAGCTCTTTAGGCTACTTGTAACGGTTCTCAGAACTTTTTGGTAAGTGCTTGTCTGATTTGTTCTCATTACCTTCAATGTGCAGTAACTCTGTCCCCGTTTCCTAAGTTCTTGCTGTTGCCCTGGGTTATTTGATGGAGTCGTGGAGAGGTGGATGGGATAAATTAAGCATGGCAGCAAGCCGAACGGCCACCCTAGACACGAAGCCCTTCAAGGTTTTTTGGTCAGATCACATCCATCTCCTGTACTTTATATCTGCCTTTTCAGGTCAACTGCGTCTCAGCGTAGGGCATCTGTGCCACTGGATGACCAATTCCTGGTCAATGAGGTTCCCTGGCTTTGCAGCTCAGTTGGTCAAAGCAGAGTGCTAATGAGATCGGTCATGGGTTTGATCCCTCCAGGAGCCAGTTAAGTCCATTCTGTCCCATTAACCCCAGCCAGCAGCCTTAGGTCATGGGTGCAGTGGGGTGAGGGAGCGTGAAAGGCTCACCGCAAACCATCCCCACTACTAGGTAACCAGCTGGTCCCACTGACTGTGGGTCGGGAGTGTTCTCTCTGAATGGCAGCAGAGGGGGCGTTAGAAACAGTGACAACCGTGAGCTTCATGCTGCTTCTCCTCCCCTGCGCTGAGGGTGAGGTGGTGGTGTAGGGTAGGTGTTTCTACTCTTATGAAAGGGTAGGTATTCCTTGTTCTGAAAAGCCTGCACCAGATCACACACATACATGATGCTCATGATCTGAGTTTAATGAGTGGCATTTCTTCTGAAGGTATCTTTAAAAACAATCGGTAGTCATGTCATGCATCAGGATGAATTTCTAAATGTAAATGAGATTCTCCCAGTAATTTATTTACATTTGTTTTCAGCACAACAAATGAGACATCACGTAGCTTCGTAATTTTCCATGACCGAGTCACCAGCATGCAGTGTGTAATTTACCGTGATTTCAGATGCTTATCTGTAGATTTTTTCAACAGGACCTTATGAGGCTTGAACAAGAGAAAGAGCCTCTGTGCCATTTCACTTCCTGCTTTCCTTGTCCTTGCCTCCCCACTAAAATTCATCCTCTTGCTCGCATCTTTGAAGGATTATGTGTGGAGAGTAGAAGACATGGGTCCTTTTTTCATTTCAAGTAGGGCTGTTATCAGTGACAAAACTCTGATGTAAAAGAAGAGGAAGCAGTATTTCCCTTTGGATATTAGAATGTGTGAACTCGCACAAGTTACTGTTCGAGGCTTGGTTTCCTCGCTGTAGAACGTTACAGTAGATAATCTTGACAGTTTAGCAATAGCGCTCTCGGCCAAGGTGGAAGATAGACTGTGTTTGATGCGTCAGTGCATACTTTTCAAAACTCTACAGAAGTTTTGAACACTGGTTGTATTTTTTTTTTTTTTGTGATTTCATAGTTCTGTATTTATTATTTTTTTCTGTCTTTTTTTTGTTTTTGTTTTTTACTGAAATATAGTTGATTTGCAATATTGGGTTAGTTTCAGGTGTATAGCGAAGTGATTCCGTTATATATCTATATATGTATATATCTATATTCTTTTTTTTATTCTATTCCATTATAGGTTATTACAAGATGTGGAATATAGTTCCCTGTGCTCTACAGTAAATCCTTGTTATTTATCTATTTTATATATGGTAGTATGCATCTGTTAGTCCCCTACTCCTAATTTATCCCTTTCCCCTCCCCTTTGGTAGCCGTAAGTTTGTTTTCTATGTCTGGGAGTCTGTTTCTGTTTTGTAAATAAGTTCATTTGTACTATTTTTTAGATTCCACATAAAGGTGATATCACATAATATTTGTCTTTCTCTGTCTGACTTACTTCACTTAGTATGATCATCTCTAGGTCAGCAATTTCATATTTATTTTTTAAATGTGGCCATATGATACCAGCCTTCCTTAGTGGTTAGCACCCAGGTTCAAAATAAAGAGGAAAAGATCCCCTAAAATTCAGCATGAGCCACTTAGATGCTGTTTTCCCCTGGGATTTTTTTTTACCCCTGCTTCTTTACTGATTTGAGCAAAACAGTGTGAGGGTGTCCCAGGTCCTTTGAGATTTAGGAAAAAGCAGGAAAGAAAGATGTCATGTAGTTATTCTGTGGCCTCGAGTTAGCCTAGGCACAAAGGTTCACGAAGAATAGTATTAGGTACCAGAGTTCTGCCCATTTTATCCAGGCACCTAATCATGAACTATTCACAGTGTGGTCTTGCCCTACTGTAAGCAACCAGAGAAATCAGTAAATCAGAAATACTTTATAATTAGAACTAAGAAGTAGAAAGAGATTTTCTTAAGTATGTTCTCTAAATGAAAGTTTCTGGTTTTGTTCAGTAAACAAATATCAAGGGCTTTCTATGGGACAGCCACTGTACCAGGCACTGAGGATGAGTAAGACATAGGCACCCCTACCAGCGCTTGCCCTGGTCCTCTTAATATAAAAGAAAACCTCAATTCTAGAAAGATGAGTAAAAGAGAAGGACAAATGTGACATGCTCAATGTTTCTTAATACATAAAGCATCTCCTTTAATTATTTGTCCCAAATTCGCTCGGAATGTACGAGTTACTAGTTTCACTGAATAGTATTTGAATATCTCAGACATGGGTTTTTGTCCTGGCAGGCTGCTGTTTAAGTAGTACCTTGTACATTCTAAGCATTGTTCTGCTTGGGACATTTTTCTTCTTATCACGGATATGCTTGTAAGATATTTGTCAGGGGTTTTTCAGCATTGGCGTGTAAGCAAATGTTATCAACATAGACAAAAACTCCTTTGGAAGTGGTGGGAAGGTCACGCATTTGTGGAAAGTTCTAGGGACCTGCGTCCTCCCTCTGAATCTCTCTGTGCTGCAGAGCTTTCCAACTTTAAATCAAGATTTCATTGGCCACATTCTAATATTTGTCTAGTGTTGGTGATGCCTGTTGAAATGCTGTGTATTTCTAGCTTGTCGAATAGAGCAGGGTCAAAAGTAGAGATTTTTTTTTTTCAACCCAAGCACTAAACTATGTAGAGTTCTTCCATGAGAACCACAGATAGAGAACAAACTTAAATTTTATCTTGTAAACAAAAGATACAGGAACTTTTCTCCAACTTTAAAGTTAGCTGGTGGTGGCTTTTTATGTACCTTTAACGTCTGGAGTTTTGGTGGAAAGTTACATGAAGCACTTTTATCCACGAAGGAAATATTTACTGAGCACGCAGTTTGTAAAGTGACTGTGGTGACTGCCGTACTGAGGATGCCTACATGAAGAGTCGGGGAAGATGAGTAGACACATAATTAGAGCGGGTCATCATGCGATAATGTGGCCCACATGGTGACAACAGGCTTAAGATACAGCCGGAGTTCAGAGGAAATGTGAAGAGGTCAGGATCGACTTAACAGGTGAAGTTTTGCTTGGGAGGATGTACAAAGGGTGGGTAATAGCCGCCTGGCAGACCCATCTGGGGAGGGGCAGTCATAGCAGAAGGGACAGGGTGAGCAAAAGGCGGAGGTAAGATATTCCTGCATCTTCAGAGAACTGCGAATCATCTGGCGGGACTGGGATGTGGGCCTTGTGGATTGGGAGCGAGTAAACCCAGCAGGAGGATGAGGCTGGAACCAGACCACAAAGGGCTTTGTGCACGATGTTAAAAAGTTTGATCTCTGTTGAGTAGAATCTTGAAAGGGCGTTGAAAGATTTTTGCAGAAGGGCGACATGTCTAAGTTTTCATTGTAAAAGGATCACTCACCCCTGGATGGAAACAGGAAGACCGGTCCAGGAGGCTGTCAGAATAGAATACTTCTGTCCATCATATTTTTGAGAGTTTGTCTTCCTATTGTGCTGCAGAACCTATGTTGCTGGCCCAACAACATGGAGACTTTGGCGAGTTTTAATAGAAGGGCAGTGGGATGATGAAAGCGTGGGGGGATCAGATCAGGAAGGAAACTGAAATGAGAATAATTTAGTCAAGATGCAGAAAGGCTGGGGGAAAATTTAATAACCATACTTCCATAGTAAAGTTTGGCTCATATATATCAGTTTATTAGTTCAAATCTAAAATCTGTTATGCA
Source organism: Aethalodelphis obliquidens (assembly GCF_003676395.1). NCBI lineage: Eukaryota > Metazoa > Chordata > Mammalia > Artiodactyla > Delphinidae > Aethalodelphis > Aethalodelphis obliquidens. The sequence continues at coordinate 11,198,450 of NW_020837968.1, read as the reverse complement.
CAATTCTGAAATCCAAAAAAGTTGCTGTTGGCTTTCATGTTTCAATTTATATTTATAAATTTGGCCTCAAAACATTTTGGCAGCAAAATCTGACCTTCAGTTATGTCAGGCTAATTATATTCTTTTGTTTATTCCACTGCATGAATATTTGTATCTTTTGCTATAGAAATAGTAGTGCATCTGACTGTGGCCCTGCTGAGGGGTCATGTAATGGGTGGTGTAGGCCTTTTGTTGGTGTTGCTTTTACTGCTATGACTATTAACTTTACTGTCAACTAATATATTACTCTCAACTATATAGCATCATACAGTTTTTTAAATTAATTTATTTTTGGCTGTGTTGGGTCTTTGTTGCTGTGCATGGGCTTTCTCTAGTTGCGGCGAGAGGGGGCTTCTTGTTGCGGTGGCTTCTCTTGTTGCAGAGCTCGTGCTCCAGGCTCACGTGCTTCAGTAGTTGTGGCTCGCAGGCTCTAGAGCGCAGGCTCAGCAGTTGTGGCACACGGGCTTAGTTGCTCCGTGGCATGTGGGATCTTCCCGGACCAGAGCTCGAACCTGTGTCCCCTGCATTGGCAGGCAGATTCTTAACCACTGTGCCACCAGGGAAGCACCATCATACAGTTTTTAGAATATTTAATATGTTTCAATTTCAATTGATTAAAAAAAACCTTATGGGATAGATACTATCATTACCTCATTCTAAATACACAAAAAGAACTGAGGCCCAAAAAAATTAAGGGATTTGCCTAAAAAAACATATTTGGGAAAGAGTCAACTTGGAAATTAAAATTCCAATTTCTCTTTTTTTCTAGATCTTTAAACAAAATGAGCAAGAATGTCCAGACAGTGGACATTGCAAACAGTGGAATAGGTTCCCCCCCTTTTTTGGAGTTCTGTAGACTCTCTTTTCTCCATGGATCTTGTAAATAAAAAACAAAGCTAGATTCAGTTGTGTCTGGTGTGACTCAGATGTGATCCTGTCTGACAGCAGCATGAATAATAACACTTTCATTTATTCTCAATCTGAATGAGGCTGAGAAGAGTTGTTTTCATTATTTTATGTTCTTCTCCATTTGTGAATTGGTAATTTTCACTAGAATGTATTGCTGTTTTCCCCCTCCCTGGGTAGAAACTGTAGTGGAAAGACCAGCACAGTGGCCGTAGATTACAGAGTACTCCTCAAGATAGTACAAGTGTAGAGCTGGTCGTTGGATAAGATAACTGATGTCTACAGTTCTAAAAAAAGAAGCTTTTTACTTGTGTATCATTTCAGAACATTCTGTCCCAACTTCTGATCTATAGCATGCTTATTGCTGAAGTCAACATCCTAATGTTACCAAAGAATAAAACCCTACATCACTTATTTATTTACAGTCTCTTAAAAAGTGACAACAGGCTTTTTTGGTTATGTCTCTCAGTGAAAGAGTTCACTTATTGGATTTTCAGTTTTCCTGTATTGTATGAGGATAAACTACGTAGACATATGCCTGGGTATAAAAGCATCAGGCATCTGAGTTGATAATTAGACTTTACAAATGAATTCTGTAAACATGCAAAAAATATGTAAATATTTTACTCAGATTATAAAGTCTTAATGAGATTCGCCAAACTGGTTCCATTTATAGCAAAATTTAACAGAACCCCTAGCTTTGGAGACATGATCAGGGGAGTCAAAGAGAGGGGATAAAAGGGTAATATCTTTTAAGGGTTCTCTTTCTGCAAGGAATAAATGCTGAAATGAGATTTCCAGCCTAAATATTGACCCCAAGGAATCATGATGACAGTGATGATGAAGATGACAGTGGGGAGGAGGAGACGAGGGAGAAGAAGGGGAAAAGGGTGAAAACAACAATAATAACTTAGATTTGAAGAGCAGCTTACAGTTTCACTAAATGCTTTCAGAAGTTGTGAGGTAGGCAAGGCGTTCTGTTAAAAATGAGATTCAGTCTCAACTAAACTGATACCTGCATAAGGTCACTTATCCAATGACTTGGGAAGCCAAATTCTAGCTCATCTGACTTAAAGTTCAGTAATTGTCCCACTATACAATCTTAAAAAAAAAAGAAATGGTACCTGTCTTTATAAAATATTATATATGAAGGATGCTGTGCTTATGATGAGTAAGTTGATAGCATCTCAGTCTATATCATGATAGTACATATCTCTGTCCTGTTTAGCATTTTGTTAGATTGAATTTGACTCCCATGCCATCACTCTTTCCCTTTCCTAACCCCTTTCGTCTTCCCACCATTTTTATCTATGTTCTAAGATTTGTAATTCACTGGACTTACTAGACTTCTTACAGTAAGATCAGAGAGATAGATTTGCCTTCCAGTCTACTCCCCAAATCAGCTGTTTGAGCCATAGAAAGAAGGTAAGATCAACTAGTCTCCACCTCGATATATTTCTTCCCATTCTCACTCTAAATCTGGCCAAAAAATCTGAGGTCCCTAAAATGTCAAACCTTCTTTGTCGTGCGTAATCAAGATCCTCACTAATATCTTGGATCTTATATATATATTTTTCAGTTAGTGAGGAAATATAATAAGAGTATACAATTTTAGTTTATTAAACAAGTTTGCATACATACACCAAGATGACATAAACACTTAGTGATACTGGGTAGAAAAAAAACTTTCAGTAAACCCCCTCCAATGGAATGATTAAAGGAACTGTGTGAGTTTGAACCATGTTTCAAGAAAACAAATCAATGTTTGTATGTATTTTACTTTCTCCAAACTATGGGTCTAATTCATATTTAGGTGATATAAATCTCAAACATTACCAAGAGGAAAAATTTGCTTTCCCAGCAGGGGTCTGGATGATGGCCCTTAACAAATGCAAAATTTGACATTCATATAAAAGGGAGCTAACTAAGACCAATAAAGAGATGGTAGAAATTGACTACAGCCAGAAAAATACAAAGTAATGCAAACACTCATCCCTTGCACTATTTTCAGAAATCCAAGAACTGACCTATAAGGAGTCCTGGGCTGTGTTGGTATGTGGAGTAGTGTAGAGAGGTACCTGTTGTAAAGAAAATAGATGATTAGATTCCGGTTCCTAGGAAGCTGAGCTTAGAAGAGGGTCACTCTTCATTATTTGTAGAGCGTATTCTTCCATGGGGTTTCTGCTTTTTTAAAAGATGCTTGGGAAGTATTTAGAATTCAGTTGCTTTTTGGGCTGTAATGAATGTCTGAGGAGTGAGGGTCCTAAAAAAATAGAAGATTTGGGTCTCATTAGTACTTGGTGTGGAAGTCCTGCATCTTATTTAATCGTATACCCAACTGTCCAATAAGCCAGTAAAGATGGAGAATAAATAAATGAAAGGAACTAAGAATAATTGAACCCAACTTAAATCTAAGGTAACTAATATGCTCCTCTTTAAACATCATATATGCATTTTCTTATCTCCGGAATTTCCTCTTTAAAAGCCTGGGATGAAGAACTTGCCCAGTAAAAATAGCCCCAGTATTGAGCTGGCAGGCTCTCCAACTCCATGATTGTACTAGTTGGGAATTTCTTTGGGAAGACTGTTCAGTGCTCTTTATTACTTCAATTTCCTTACCTATATAATTTCACAGAGGGCCAGTATCATAGGGTAAATGTGAAGAACAAGTAACCAATGGGAGAAAACAATATTAGAAAGCACTTGTTATAAAGCAGAAAGTTATAAATACATATGCAGAACAGAACACTACAGAATGAAAAACAATTGCAGGTTTTGATAGGTATGTTAGGAAAGAGTCACTGAACGATTTCCTATTAATTCTGGGGCACTTATACTATTTTTAAAATATCCCACAAACCTCTGCCTGACAAAGGAAGAGTACAAAATAAAGCCCTAGTCTCTGCAGTGACAGCTATTTCCATAGCAACCTGCTTGTCAATCAACACCCACTTCATCGAGCTTCAGAAAACACCCCCAGAAATAAATGTCAAAAGTCTTATGCAGGTTCCAAATTTAAATCAAACTTTAAAATAAATTAAACTAAGAACCCAAACACCCACAGCAGTCACAAAAGTAAATTTTATTTTGGAAGGAGAGAAAAAGGGAGTAAGGACACAAAGGCCAAAGGAATTCTCCAAGCAGATGTAAGAAGGAAAGGGAGGCTAGGTGCCCTTCGCCCTTTCTTAGCGTTACTTGATGGAGTACGATTTCATCTAGAGGAGTGTCAGTGGTAACCCATCCGTATCTTTTGCCTCTGGCTTTGATGGTTGGCTTTCATTTTCATGATCATCATATCGTGTTCACCCTCTCCATCCCTCTGGTGTGCTAATGGTTCAGCCCTTCCTTTTGACGGTATGAAGGCAGGGCAAGGTGGCTAACTCCAGGTGGAAGGGGGTGCTTGCTCACTCTTTCAGGGGGATGACATTAAACTAACACGGACTGGAACTCCTGACAGTGAAAATGACCTCACGTGCCATTTTAGGTCCTTCTATTGCTAAAGCATCCTCCAAGAAGTTAGCAGGAAGTAATTTCCACCTCTTTTACCCAGAGATAAACTATATATAAAGCTTAATACCGCACTTGGAGGGTAAGTCATGTGACTTGACTTATCTCTTCTAGGAGTTTCAAATTATCTAGCAGTGGAGCATTTTAAGGAACTCTGGTTTATTAGAGACTACAGACTGCTTGTCTTTCCAAAAATTGGAGACATGTTAACTTGTTAAAATGTCTACGAGCATGGAATCAGTTCACAAGGGATTATGCAGTTTCACATTGTTCTTTACCAAATTTAGTATAATTGTCGTTATCATCGTATCAGTTCTTAAACCTCTATTTTTTGCTATTAAAGAAGGGCATTCTTCAAACACTCTTTTGGCATCCTAAAGTTATATATGCTCAGTGAACTTGCTTATATATGGTCACCTTAGCTGCACATCTTTTTCCTAAGTGTGTAATAAAGAGAGCTTGTGACGGTCCTGTTCATTATAGGTTGAATTGTGTCCCCCACACCTTAAATGATATGTTGGAGTTCCAACCCCCAGCACCTAGAGCTGTGACCCTGTATGGAGACAGGGTCTTTACAGAGGTAACTAAGATAAATAAGGTCTTTGGGGTGGACCCTAATTCAATATGACTGGTGTCCTTATGGAAAATGGAAATTTGGGCACAGAGACAGACATTTATAGAGGAAAGACATTGTGAAGAGGCTCAGAAAGAAGAGGGCCATCTACAAACCTAGGAATAAACCTACCTAAGGAGGCAAAAGACCTGTACTCCAAAAGCTATAAGGACAGAGGCCTAGAACAGATCCTCCCTCACAGCTTTAAGAGGGAACCAACTCTGTTGACACCTAGATTTCAGACTTCCAGTCTTTAGAACTGAGACATTGAATTACTGTTGTTGAAGCCACCCAGTCTGTGGTACAACAGCAGCCCTATCCAAGAACATGGTATATCTTTCCATCTGTTTGTGTCGTCTTCAGTTTCTTTCATCAGCATATTATAGTTTTCGGAGTACAGGTCTTTTGTCTCCTTAGGTAGGTTTATTCCTAGGTATTTTATTCTTTTTGATGCAACGGTAAATGGGATTGCTTCCTTAATTTCTCTTTTTGTCATTTCATTGCTAGTGTATAGAAATGCAACAGATTTCTGTATATTAATTTTGTATCCTGCCACTTTACTGAATTCATTGATGGGCTCTAGTAGTTTTTTGGTGGCATCTTTAAGATTGTCTATGTATGGTATCATGTCAACAGCAAACAGTTTCCAATTTGGATTCCTTTTATTTCTTTTTCTTCTCTGACTGCTGTGGCTAGGACTTCCAAAATTAAATTGAATAAAAGAGGGTGCACCCTTGTTTTATTCCTGATCTTAGAAGGAATGCTTTCATCTTTTCACCATTGTATGGGTGAAAAGTATGAGTATGATGTTAGCTGTGGGTTTGTCATGTATGGCCTTAATTATGTTGAGGTATGTCCCCTCTATGCCCACTTTCTGGAGAGGTTCTTTTCTCATAAATGGACTGTTGAATTTTATCAAAAGCTTTTTCTGCATCTATTGAGATGATCATATGGTTTTTATTCTTCAGTTTGCTAATGTGGTCTATCACATTGATTGATTTGCAGATTTTGAAAAATCCTTGCATCCCTGGGGATTTTTCTATGGGGATCCCATAGAAGTGCCAAGGGTCTAATCCAGTGGTGTTCAAAGAACGCAGGGATAAGGGAGCAATGAGCCTTTTCCGTTGGTCAGTGCCTGGAGGGGGTTGGAGAGCTTCCTGGCAGGACAGATGTGGGAAGCCCCAGAGGGGAGGTTGCTTGAGGAAACTGTGGGAGAAAGGAGAGAAATGCACCCATACTCCCCAAGTTCCTTTAACCTAAACTTAGCCTGGGAGTTTGCCTTTTCTACATTGCCAATGTCAGTGTCAACTTCTTACTATCAGTAACTCAAAATAAGTGTTTTCTAACGCTAACAGATTAGGACCTGTTTTGAATGCTGACACATAAGATGTGCATCAGTAACTGTTTCCATATAATCAGTTGGGTTCATGAGCTTCTTTTTTCTCAAATTTTATACATTGGGGTTTGGGGCTTCTATGATCCCATCTCATCATCACTTTTATTTTTTACATTAGCAGATATGGATTGCATGCCTCTCGTGAGCATAAACACTTACAAGTTTTATTAAATTCTCAAATTCTAAAGGAAAACAAGGTCTTAAGTATTATAGAAATAAATGACCTCCTCAGAAGATTGGCCAGAAACTTTTGAGGGCAATCTGCTAGAATTACGGAGGTCTAGTCAGGGGCAGATTTACTGAGAAGCTGATGACATTTAAGCACCAGATCATCTCCATTGCCTGGCCCCCCTCCAAAGCTTTGTTTTTAGTTTTACATTTATATTATTTTTATTAAAGAGAGTCCCTCTCCAATTGCATGAGTTTCAGGCACCTCAAAACCTGGATATGTCTCTGGTTCTAATGATAGTGGGGCTTCCAGGAAACAGTAAATCCTGCAAGGGGTAGGAAGCCAGAACAAGAGGAAGGTAAAACAAGGCTGAATACAAAAATCAGAACTAAAGATATGAATATTCCAAATGAGACAAGTGCTCAGAAAGTAACAAGTCTGAGTTGGGCAAGAGAGTGAGGGGTGTGGGAATCAGGGTTGGGTCTGAAGCTGGGTGGCCAGAGACCACAGAGGAGAATTCCCTGGAGAATTTAGATTAAGAACTAGATAAATTAGGAGTTTGGGATTAACATATACACACTACTGTATATAAAATATATAATCAACAAGGACCTACTGTGTAGCGCAGGGAACTCTACTCCATATTCTGTAATAAGCTACATGGGAAAAGAATCTAAAAAAGAATGCATGTATGTATATGTATAACTGAATCACTTTGCTGTACACCTGAAATTGACATAACATTGGAAATCAACTCGACTCCAATATATAAAATACAAATTAAATTTTTTAAAAAAGAACTAGATATGAGGTATCCACAAGTGAGGTGCTTGTGACAGGCATGCTGCGGAATGGTGTGTGTGTATAAGGAAATCTCTCATATCCTTTCCAGGACAAAAGCAGTCCCAAAGCGAGGAGAGGAGAGGGTCAACTCAACTAAAATGAAGAGCGAGGGTTTTAGACCCCTTGGAGAGTATCCAGCAAAGTGCTTTGCATGTAAGCACTCAACCAATTAGCTAATGTAGAGAGGAAGCAGGGTAGTACACAAGAATTGAGTCACAGCCTCTGTTCCCTCCAGAGCCAGTGAAAATATTCAGCTAATGTCACAGTTTTCCACGTCACCACTCAGGCTCTGAGAAAGCCAGCCTCGCTTCCTGGCATTGGAGTAGCAACCTGTAAACCTGTTTACTGAATGCCAGGGAGTTCTCATTTCACTTGGGACTTCCTTTTATGTTCCAAATAAAACCTAAAATCAGGAGACACAGGTTTGCAGGCCAGCATTTTCCATCACTTTCACTTGGCGTCGTTTAGTGATAGGCGATGTGTCATTTTCTCTGTAGAGTGTGTGTGCAGCTGGGAGATGAGTTATTTATAATAATAAGACTTTGCACTATGTAGATATTTGCATAGTAAGCAGATCATATGGAGTTGGTGGCGTCTGGTGGGTAACCTTGGACTCATCAGTAGATCTAATTATTGAATGTGACTTGTTGGAATTTTCAAGCTGTCGCCCATAAATATTTTAACCTATTGGTGCTGAAACCTGTCTACCGGAGATCAAAGGCGTTTTCAGATCTAATCTGTCTTGAGGGAGGGGTAAGGAGGTAAGGGGCTGTTATCATAGAGAAGAGAATCGAATTTCCCCATCTTCCTCTTTTCTACCTCGGCTTCCCAGTTTCCACCACACACCTTGCTTAATCTTATTTCGCATAATTTTGCATTCATGGTCACTGTTTCCCTGGTCTTTGGCTATTTTATTCAAACTCTCCTGGCCTCTTCAGACAGTCATTCAATGACTTCTATTCACAGGACAAAATTTGGTGTGAAGCTGTATCTCCACCTCTCATGCCGTACCTCTGAATGGAAAGATAACCTTTGACAACGTTCAGTTCTTTATGAAGATCGCTGTTAGCGCGTCGCCTGACGGATGGCGTGTTATGTGGGAGAATTCATTTGAACAGACTTTCTATCGAAGGCTGAATACACCCCCAAATCACAATGGTAATCAGAGCCAGCCGCCTCATTTCTGATGATTTTACACATCAGTCGGGCTTCAGAGATGCGTCCACATGACACTGTACCCACACTGAGTTGTTTTGGCTGCAGGGATGGCTGCTTTTCTCTCTCTCATTTTGCTTTCCAGCTGCATTTGTGAGTGTTTTTGTCCTCTGCTAAAATATGTTTTTCAAAAATGTGATTAACAGTCATTTTCAGATATAGATATTGGCTCTCCTTTGCCAGAGAGACACAGCGTGTAAGAACAGGCAGACATCAGAATAATACAAAAGGGTATGTTTATTCATCAGGAACTGTGTTAATGACTACATCTGCCCCTCTCATTGGGGGCTGACTGGGTTCATCTCTGCTCATCTGATTTGCTGATGTCCTCCCCTACCGTGAAATCTCTTCGTTTTGTACCCCATAAATAAAAAAAAAACCATGGTTGGTCTGATGTTTATGCTTTAAGTGTAAGTTAGAGCAGCTGAAAATTTGAAAACTGTACTCAATGGGCTATGCTCACGAGACACATGGATGTAGAGGGCTGGCATTCTGAACGTTCCTTAAACAACTTTCCCATCTAAAGAATTCATGCCAAACACCATTAACAGTAGACAGTGAACTGACAGCAGAGCATCATAAAGCAATGGGAAGTTTACATTTGTTTTATAGCCTGTCATTTTTATTTGTTTCTTTTTCAAATAAAATTGTGGGCTCGTTTCAGTTGCTTGGAGCTGTGTCTTTGGATGTTTTTGGACTTGAGAGCTTTGAAAGCCCCAAAGCCAGTGACTTGAACACCACTTGATTTGCATCTACTCTAGGCCAGTTTCAGATCTACCATCTGATCTACCATCCTATGGAAGGAATTTTAAAGAGCAGTCTTCCTTAAAGGAATGAGTCAGCCAGTACATAGCATGCCCCGTGAGCCTTGCATTGTGCTAGGTGCGCTCAGAGAGGTAAGGGGAGTAATACCTAGTCTTAAACGTGTAGAATTCATATCAGATTGACTTGAGCAGGAAGCATTTAGTAACAGGGTGAAATTACAGAGATGGAAATGAACGTGATGTAAACTGTTTCTCTTACCATGAAGAATGAGGATGATTTAACTGCTTTCAAATGCAAACTTGGACATATTCAAGATAATCCTCCCGCCTTATGTTCCCATCAGGTGGCATAGAAACTTGGCCACTAACGTCTCTGGTCAAAGTTTTAGAAAGGTGTTTCTTGAGTTTCTAAATCCTGCAGAAGTATTCCTAGTATTTGGTGGGAAGATGCTCCTTTAGCCAGCAGTTTTTTGGGGGACACCGGTCCATTTCAGTAAGTCTCTGGGCCACAGAAGGTAACAGGGATTTGTTTCAACTCAGCCACAGTACAGAACCTTGGAGGAGTGGACGTAAGTGATAAATCAAGGGCCATTGTCCCTGGTTAATGAAATGAGGCTGATAAAATTTCTGGAGGTAGAAGTTGGGTTGCTGTTTCACATGGCAACTTGTGATAGTCATCTGTGCTGCCTTTGGGGTTGAATTCTTTTTTTTTTTTTTTTTTTTTTTTGCGGTACGCGGGCCTCTCACT
>NW_020837968.1:11007450-11188150 GCF_003676395.1 Aethalodelphis obliquidens | reverse complement strand
GCCTCTCACTGTTGTGGCCTCTCCCGTTGTGGAGCACAGGCTCCGGATGCGCAGGCTCAGCAGCCATGGCTCACGGGCCCAGCCGCTCCGCGGCACGTGGGATCTTCCCGGACCGGGGCACGAACCCGTGTCCCCTGCATCGGCAGGCGGACTCTCAACCACTGCGCCACCAGGGAAGCCCTGGGGTTGAATTCTTTATCAGTACTTGTCTTCCCTACCCTCCTACTCCCTACTCCAAGAGCTCTGACGGTCCCTAGTAGCACCAGCCTAGAGACTGCACACAGTCTAAAGAAGTCTAGTGTGTTTCCCATGCTACCTGAAGGCAGTCTTCTTTCCCTATCAGTTGCCATCAACTACAGCATCTTGTGGATATTCTAGAGCAGTCACTGGAGGCCAGGGTTTGGATCCAGCTGCTCTGTCCTTCCACTGAGGATGTTGTCTGATGGCAGAGAAATAATACAGTGTATGGAAAAAGCTCTGTACTGGAATCAGAAGTCTGTGTTTAAGACCTTAGCTCTGCTGTTTAGCTTTGTAACCCTGAACAACCGCTTTGCAACTTGCTGCATTTGGAGATAGTAAGATTGAGCTTGCCCATATCCCATTCTGGCTGTCAGGCTCAAAGGAGTTAAAAAGTATGAGTGATTAGTAGTGGTGAAGATTTTTATATCTGCTGTGCTGGGTTTGTGGTTCTGGTGTTGTAGCTGTTTTATCTAAGTGCCTAGTTCCTTTAGGATATGTTTGAGCAGCGTGAGTTAAAGGTGAGATTGTGATGTGGGACTAGACCCATGGGGCAGAAGATCTGGGGTTTTTTTAATTCCCTTTGGTAGATCATTCTTCTTGCTTATATCACAGCTCCTCTCGGATGCACTATAGATCACTTCACACTCTTCTCCTCCTCTTCATCTGCTCCCACCTCAATCCCGTAATTGGGCTGGGGCTTTATTATTATTTACTGTTGACTACCCAGCACCTAGAACAGTGCTTGGCATGTAGTAAATTCTCAGTACATATATACTGAATGAACACCTGGATGGATGGATGGATGGATGGAAGGAAGGAAGGAAGGAAGAAAGGGAGGGAGGAAGGAAGGAAGGAAGGAAGGAAAGAAGTCCAAGTAAAACTTCTTTGATAGGCTTAGAAAGTTTGGTTTCATCAAAGAAAATCACCTAAGAATAGAGCAGAATAGAGCAGGAAGGGTAAGAGTTTTGTGGAGACTGACATGATAAAGATATTTACAAGACTGAAGTTTTTCACTCTCTAATCCTCCGAAGTCGTAAATGGTTTTTGACAATAATCCTTACAAGGGCTGATATTTTTCAGGCGTTGAGCTGAAGATAAGGATAATATCCTTGAATTATCCAATAGCACAATTACAGTATTCCGAAATTTGTTATGAAAATGCCATTGGCTTAGTGTTTCTTTCCTGTCCCGTCTTCCCGCTTTGGCAGGAGAGAATAAAATGATTGAGTTAGTAATTACATGGTATCATGGGAAAATATCTTACGAATTTTAGACTGAAATCGTAGGACCACATGGTGATAGCTTGCTCTCTTTGAGTCTCTCTGTCTCTCTCTCTCAACCAACCACTCAACTTCCCCACCTTCCCACCCCGCTACCCCCAATAACTCAGAAGTCACATTCAAGTCTTAATGTTTTGGCATGGTGGGACATTCTCCCACATTGGAATCCTATGTATATGTATACAGGATGGTTGAATATCCCTTTTGCCCTTTTTGTGAGTATCCTGTGTATTTAATCTGTATTATCTCTGAACTCATTACAGTCCTCTTAAAGATCTAGAGAAAAATCTTCATGGATTATTCAGAGTAATTAATCACATAGAATTACAGTAGTTATTAGAAGCCTTAAACTGATGATCAGATTTATCAAATACAGGTGGGGAAGTTAGCCTTTATCACTGATGACGATAAGTAAAATAGCACACAGTTTAAGGAATTATTTTGACACTAGTTGTTTACTAAGTAATTAAAATCAACCATTGTTATTAAGTAACTATAGTATAATACTGGCTCCACACTTCTTGTGGTGTGAATAAACTAATGAATAAACTAAATTATCAATGATATTATTAATAGAATAAATTTAAGTTGTATATATAGCAATCATTCAGGTTAGTATATCATCAATAATATTAAATAAAATTTACACTGAATCTTTACACTACCAAATTAATTGTTATATTATTCAATTATATTTTACTTTTTAAGATATTTTAAAACGATTTACAAATTTCTGCTTGGTAACATAAATTATGTTGAGAATTGAGCATGTGTTTGTTTTTCTACACTGCATCATAGTATACAAAAAAAAAAAAAAGTCAGATGATAATCCCAAAGGATTCAACTCGTTGGCTTCAAAGCCATTCCAGTTCAAACTGGACTCAGCTATGTGAGTTAAAGGATAGTCTCCGGGTTTTAAGAGTGAACCAATTAAGCTCTTTTCTGACCTGGTTCTGTAAAGTATTTAGCTGTTTCCCCTATCCAAAATTTAAATGGCATTGCAGTGGCCAGTACAAATGAATTACTGATTATAAACACTCTGAGTTTTGGTTAGCTTCATATTAGACACAAAACAAGACTAATGTTACAATTAACATTAGCCATGAGACAAGCAAATAAAACTTACACAAAGCAAATAAAACTTACACTTAAATTAATAAATGTCAATTCATTATTTTTAGAGGTTTGCCTTTTCAAAACAAACCTGGCCCAGATTCATTTTAATAAAAGAGAAACTGATGCTTGGTGAATAAAATAATTTGTACATATTACCTTATTTATTCTTCTCAACAATGTAAACTAAGCATTATTTTCCCATTCTGCCAATTGAGAAGCTGAGGCTTGACCAGTTTAAGTCATGTGCTCAAGCTAATAAGCACATTTTTCATACCCATTTTTTTTTACTGACTCCAAAGTCCATCCTTCCTCCAGCATTCTAATATCACTCCAAATGAGTACGTTTTAGTTTTGGTATTTCAGTCAAGTGAAGGTTTTCAGTGTATGTTTCTGTAATTTCCCAATATAGTTTTATCTGGTTGTGATCTTAATACTGATTTTGGGGTCGAGTTCAGATAAAAATGAATGTTGTAAACAGTAGCTCACTGCTGATCACTAGAATATTTGGATGTTAGAAAGCATCACAGTTATCTATTGAGTAATGAATAAGCCGGAAACTTAGTGGCTTCAGAAAATAAGGACATATTCATTCTCATGCTTTCTGTGGCTTGGAAATTTAGGATGAGCTTGGTTGGGAAATTCTGGATCGGGGTTATTCATGAGGTTGTCTGTCACCAGGAAGTTGCAGTGGGTTTCTGGGCAGAGCTACAGCCGAAGGACGGCTTGAATAGGGCTGGAAGACCCATTTCCAAGGTGGCTACTTATAACAGCTGGCATGTTGGTGTCTCTCCACGTAGGCCTCTCCCCATAGCATGGTGGCTGGCATCTCCCTAGAGCAAGTGATTCTCTAGAACAAGGCAGAAGCTGCAATGTCTTTTATGACCTAGCCTTGAAAGTCACACATCATCACTTCAGCCTTATTGAAGGGGTCACACTGGCCAGCCCTAATTCACTATTTCTTTACGACTCATGCAAAAAAATGTGAGTATCAGGAGACAAGGGTCATCATAGGCCATCATGGAGGCTGGCTACCAGACATGAAACATACAGTATATATGTACTTTTACAGATAATTTTTTATTGGTACTCATCCCTTAATTTTAAAGAGTAGGAAGCAAATCCAGATTTATTCAAGCTCATGTAACTTTAGGGAAGAATCTGCCTTAAATTGACTATTACACAATGTGTGTAATCTCTGTCTCTCTTTGAAAAAAATACACACTGGTACTGATTTGGAGGTTTGAGGTTGGCTTGTTTCTAGCAGAGATTCATTGTGAAGAGCCATTTACAGGTGCTGAGCTGGCTTTAGCCACCACAGAAGTCCAGTTACAGTTAGTCCTGATACTAAGTTACAAAAAATTTACAAAAAACTTCCTTTCCTGTGATGAGAACTTTTAGGATTTCCTCTTACGGCAACTTTCAAATATGCAATAAAGTATTACTGACTATAGTCACTGTGCTGTATGTTACATCCCCATGGCTTACACACTTTACAACTAGAAGTTTGTACCTCTTGACCCCCTTCACCCATTTTGCTCACCCACCATCTGCCTCTGGCAACCACCATTCTATTCTCTGGGTCTATTAGTTTTGTATTTGTTTTGCTCTTAGATTCTACATATAAGTGAGATCACACGGTATTTGTCTTTCTCTGTCTGACTTTTCACTTAGCATAATGCCCTCAGAGTCCATCCATGTTGTCGCAAATGGCAGGATTTAATTCTCTTCTGTGGCTGAGTAGTATTCCATTGTATATATACATATGCATATAACCACCGTGGCCTCCTTGCTATTCCTTGATTAGTGATATTAACCATCTTTTCATGTGTCTGTTGGTCATCTGTATCTTCTTTGGAAAAATGTCTACTCAGATCCTCCACCTATTTTTTAATCAGATTGTTCGTTTTTTTGGCTATTCAGTTGTATGAGTTCTTTATGTATTTTGAATATTACCCCCCTATCAGATATATGATTTGCATGTATCTTCTCCCATTCAGTAGGCTGCATTTTCCTTTTGTTGATGGTTTCCTTCGCTGTGAAGAAGCTTTTTAGCTTGAAGTTGTCCCACTTGTTTATTTTTGCTTTTGTTGCCTTGCCTTTGCTTTTGGAGTCAGAGCCAAAGAATCCTTACCAAGACTGATGTCAAGGAGCTTACTGCCTATGTTTTCTTCTAGGAGTTTTTTTTTTTGTTTTTTTTTTTTTTTTTTTTTTTTTTTTTTGTGGTACGCGGGCCTCTCACTGTTGTGGCCTCTCCCGTTGCGGAGCACAGGCTCCGGACGCGCAGGCTCAGCGGCCATGGCTTACGGGCCCAGCCGCTCCGAGGCATGTGGGATCTTCCCGGACCGGGGCACGAACCCGCGTCCCCTGCATCGGCAGGTGGCCTCTCAACCACTGCGCCACCAGGGAAGCCCATCTTCTAGGAGTTTTATGGTTTCAAGTCTTGCATTCAAGTCGTTAATACATCTTGAGTAAATTTTAAACGTGAGGTAAGATAGTACTCAGTCATTTGCTTTTGATGAGCAGGAGACTTTTCTGAGCTAAAAGAGGTTTCAAAACATAAGCCTGGTTATTCACCCCTGTTCAAAATGCTGTTGTGGCTGTCCATTTCCATTTTAAGTCAGAGTATTTAGAATGTTTGAGAAGACTGACCTGGGCTGACCCCCATCTCCTCCCTCACCTGGTCTTTCTCCTCTCCCCTCGTGTCTCTGCTCCAAACACCTGACCTCTTTGTTATCCCTTGAGCTATCCAGGGCCTTGGCGCTGCTTGAAATATTCTTTTATATATCGTTGTGATTAACTCCTTCCATAATTCAAGGCTTTCCTCAAATGTTACTTTTTCAATGAGATCTACCCCGACCATCCCATTTTAAATTGCTGCCCTCTGCCTAGAACAAGGAACGAAACATAGTAGGTGCTCAGATTTTTTTTTTTTTATTGAATGAAAGAATTATTAGTGAAGGTGTAGGGAGATGCCAGTACTGCTTTTTCTGCCCAAGGCAGTTTGGTACCTTTCACTTGGTTCATTTTCAAATACTGATGCTTGGTCTTTTACAAAGTCTCTAGAGACAGTAATCAAGTGTGAATGTGCTTTCTTTTCTGCGGGAGATGGGAGATTTCCTGTCATTCAGAAACCGGTGCTGTTTCCCTCCTCATATCTTTAGAGTTCTAACATAAAAAAAGAACAGAAGAAAAGAAAAACACTTCCACTAAGATGTGTTATAGGGGACAGGTTGATATTCTCTTAAGGGAGGAAATTAACTGAGCCATTGCTGTAGACATTGGGGAAATTGTTTCACTCAGTTAAAAAGCAGCTTGGGAGTATCGTATAGGGGTGCCTGAATGCGCTTTATGATGGTCTTAGCTTATGACCTTATATTGCTTTTATTTCTCTATTAAATCAAGATATATCTCATTGAGGCCGCCATCCTACATGACACGGCAGGGTCCATTTTGTTGCCTGTGAACAGAATTGTCTCCGATTGAATGGAAAGCTGTATCTTTGACATGTGCTTAGTGTGAGCCATCTCTAGGCTGGACTTTCCATTACTGTGGGTCTCCATGGAGTGGGAACAGAGTGCGTGGACCCTCGCTGTGTGGGCTGAGTGCTTTGCTGAGCTTCTGCCTTCCCAAACCCCGAACTTGTGTCTTGCCTTCTTCTCTATGGGTTTCCAGTGAAATGTCCCTAACTGGTCCTTCACGTGGAATCAGTGCAGCAGGAGACAACTGAACTTTTAAATTTTACAAAACATCTAAAGAAATCAAAACTTTATGAACTGTAACTATCATGGGTTAGATTGTGTTCCCCCCAAAGATGTTGAAGTTCTAACCCCTAGGGACTCAGAATGTGACGTTAATTGGAAATAAAGTCTTTGCAGATGATTAAGTTGAGATGAGGTCTGTAGGGTGGGTCTTAATCCAGTAGGACTGGTGTCCTTATCAAAGGGGGAAATTTGGACACAGAGAGAGACACAGGTAGAATGCCACGTGAAGATGAGTTTATACAGCCATAAGCCAAGGAACTCCAAAGATTGCCAGCAAACCAGAAGCTTCAGAGAGAGGACTAGAACAGGTTTACCCTCACAGCTTTCCAAAGGAACCGGCCCTGGTGACATCCTTGATTTTGGACTTCTAGCCTCCAGAACTGTAAGACAATAAATTTCTGTTGTTTAAGCCACCCTGTCTGTGGTACTTTGTCACAGAAGGCCTAGCAAACTAATACAGTAATTATTCACTTATGTATCGTAATGCAAGCATTAGGCACCACTCAGATGACACCACAACAATCCACTTAGCACATTTTACTTGTGAAAAGCCTTAGGTACAAGCAAAGATGTATGGGGTAGATTATGTTCATATAATGAGGTAATTATTAAACCCACATTTCCATGCAGTGCTATTTGTTAATTACAGTAGCTTGATCTTGACATACCTGCTCTGAAATGACTAGTTATTATCTGGGTATTAGAACAAAGGCATGTAGAGGCATTACCCCCTTTTAGAAGCAAACATGGAAATGATCTTGTCTAATGTCTTCATGTTACAGAAGAAGAGTTGAGTAGTTAGCCTTAGTGGGACCAGAGGAGCTAGGAAGGAGGCTTGATCCAAGATTCCCAACCACTCTTCTTTTTTTAAACCAAAGTTCCTCTCTTACGAAGTATGAATCATCACAGAAGAGCTACTCAACCAATGTTTGCTGAATGAATAAATGAAGCTAAAGATTTTGGAGCCAGGCTTAGAGTTTTGGTAAACTACCAGATCTTTTTCATTAGTTTACGTTGATAAGAACTTTACCTCTTAGAATAGGAAAGAAATCGGGCCCGGGCTGATCTTGAATCCCAGTGTGCCCACACTTTGCTGTGTGAAGTTGGGCAAATTCACCCTTCCATCATCTTCAGATGCTGTGTACACCTTGCAAGAGATGAGATGAGATAAGAATACCTTGGAAGGTTATTTTTAAATGTGAGTTAATGTAAAGCACCAAGCAGAGTTTTTCACGTTTAAGTGTTCAGTAGTGGTTCTTCTGACTTAAACATCTTTAAAGACAGTACACAGCATAGTATCTTTACATACCTCAACTATGCCGTTGATGTGGCAAGTGCATTTGATCCAGCTTTCTTTTAATTTTTTAATAATGATGAGGTGTGAACCCCGTTCCAGCTCAGACCCTCCCCTCATCTTTTCTTTATCCAAGATCTGGGCATTCTTATGCAGGTACTGGGGCTGTGAGGTCCAGAGAGGGCAAACCTGAATAGTTCACACAAGACTCCTATCCACAGCTTTCTCTTTTCTGACACGTTGTGCCCACCCACAGGAGAGAGTCACAGATAATCACAGGTAATGGGGCCATGCTGTGTGTGATTATTTGAGCAGCCCATAGGAGAGGAAGCAGCACCCTGGCTCCAGCCCACGGTTCAGGGGTCATACAAAGCATGTAAACGTGAATGTCCACGTTTGGTTATCTTTCCTGAAATAGGCTTCAAAGGGTGGATATCACCTAGGTTCTCTTAGTGGTCATTTGACATTTTTCTCCTGTATTTTCCATAAATTATATATATTTATCAGGATGCATTCTAAATCCATTTATATTTGTCTTACTTGTGCAGTAACTTGGGGTTTATGAGATCTAGGTGTTCATTTCATGCCGTAGGAAGGAATATTTCTACTTATCTCTTACAGAGTGATTAGGAGTATACTCATCTGTGCACACTGCTGAGACTAAAATCCCTGAAAACTGATGCTTAATTGTCATAATATAAATAGTAAAATGTGAGCAAAATGCTAAATTACGTAGGGAAAATGGAAAATAGAAATTATTGTAAGTGGCTTTATAGTTACAAAGATGAAGTAGTGTCTAGATAAAATATGCCATTTTCAAACCTAATTTTAGACCCATATTGCTCAGTGAAATGAGGTTAGCATAGTAAAATAATAAGAATATAATTGTCCCACATTGGTAGGCAAATGACACTGGCAAAGGTGTAGAAAAAGCATGTTGTTAACATCTGAAAGTTCATTTTTAGTCTCTTTCTTTTTTTTTCTTTGTCTAACTTTTTCCTGCAGCTTTAAGAAGTAGAGAGTCATAGACAATATTAGTATCTATTCTTCAGATAAATCATCTATTTTACATTTTAGATATTTAGCTTTTCTTGCATTTTATTGTAAGAAACAGTTGCTTGAAAACAGGGTCTTTGTTTCATAAGAGGTTAGCTGCTTCCACTTGAAATCACAATCCTTTGTGATATTACAATTAGCTCTTTAGCAGGAGCTCTGATGCCACCAAGGTGGAGATGCAGCAGCAGTAAGTAGCAAGGGGATCAATCCTTAGGAAACAAAGATCTTGTTTTCATGCAAATACCTTTAGTGATTAAAAAAAAAAAAGAGCATGGGTGGAAGAGCTATTGGTTTTACATTTTTAGAGAAATTGCTGAATGCTATTTAGCCATGCAGTCTTGTGACCTTTACAGTTCTCTCAAGGTTAATGGGGTCCAGGAAAATGGTAATGTAATAATTTGGGTTTCTTGGATGTCCCACTAACTTACAGTGTACGTCCCTCAAATTTGCTAGCATTTTGTATGGTGGAGGGTGGTGTTGCTTATAAAATGTATCTGGAATTCCTCTGTCCTTATTCGAAACTCCTTTCTGTTTCGAATCATCCAAAGTGTATGAGGAAAGACGACCTCAGTGGGGAAATTGTATACATTATTCTCTCTTTTATTCAAATTAAATAGGAAGCTACAACTTGTAGTCCAAATATAAAATAGTCAAGAGTATTTTTTCCAGGAAACCTCTAATGTAATATCACAACTCTTCAAGTCTAAGACATTTATAGCCAGCAAATGTCAAAAGTTGGGGATTCAGCAGGACCTTGTTACTGAAATATGCATCTAAAAGCTCTGGTTTCTGTATCCTGGTGAACAGCGAAGGGATGCTGTTTACTCCTGTGCTGAGGATCTGGGAAGGAAGAGTGGGACGTGGGTCTGTGTTTCTGTCTGCAGGGCTGCCACGTGAAGTGGCCACTGCCTTCCTCCATGAATATCCTCCTGGTGGCCGGCTCTGCAGGGCCCCTTCCAGGAGCTCTTGAGAGGCCATGTGTTTTGCTGTTATCAAGAGGGGCTCATTATACCAAGGGACTCAATTTAGAATGACCTTAATGGGATTGGGAGTCACGCTGCAGTCTAGCCCTATGACAAAGAGAATTTCAAGTACCCTGTATTTATTATGCTTTTCTCTTTAATGTCTGTCTTTAATATTTTTCTGTTAGCTCCTTCAGTGTTTTTCTTCTCCATGTTTTTGGCATTTTTATGATTTGCAGTTCCATTCTAAATGGGCACATGTTATAATGTCATCTAATTCTGTTGAGAAAGACGCCCCCATTTCCTGTGGCTTTTGGCCAAGCCACACTATTACTTTTGATTCTGATATATATATTTTTTTCACAGATTATGTAGGCTGTGCAGTATAAAGTAGAAGATTCTTTCCAATTTGAAAAGAGATTTAGTGCTTTCTTTTGCAATCTCCCTGGGGGCAGAGGTGATGTGTCTGACAGTCAGGTCCTTCACACCTAATACAGGGTCTGGCCGCTGAGAGTGCGTAGTGATTGTTGGTTGAATGAATGAATGATCGGCATTCTAATCACATTCTATTCTTAACATTAATATAAAATCGAGTTTTGCTCTCAGTTGAGTGGGCTGTGGATGGGCCCAGTACTTTGGGGGTGTAGTGAATACATAACATGATAGATTGGAAATCAAAGTCCAAATATTTTAAGCTTTTTTGATATTCCTTGACTTTTTCTTATTTCTCATTCATTCATTGATTTATTCAACTGTCAAAGTAAGGCCCCTACTCTAAGCAAATTACCATATTACACTGTCTCCTCTTTTCTTCTAGCCTATTCTTTTTCACTGCTTCTCTGATTTATCTGTTCATATCTTTTGATTTTCCCTCTTCTTTTTCCCTTGGGTGTTACCTCTCCCGCTCATCTGCTTTTACTCTTCTCCTTGCTGTCTCTATGCTTCCCACTTTCCTTCCTTGAGCTCCTTTAGTAGTTATCATTTCTACTTCCAATCCTCTGCATCTGTATATTTCTTATACTCTCCTTTTAGAAATATATCCTATCGTCTCCTTATCTACCCGTTTCTTCTCGTTTCCTTTTTTTCCTTCTCTGTCAGGTCCAAAGAAGCAGAGACATAGTCATGTGAGCAATAATTCTAGGTTCTTCACCTTCATTTCAAAACCTGGCTTAGATTTGTTTATAACAAACAGTGATCCAATTGATTCCATCATCTTCAGGTAAGATCTTGCCTAAAGCTCTTCAAGCACAGGATAAACTGTCCTTAGAAAAAAAAAAAAAGGTAAATAAAAGCCCTCCCGAAAAGGCTAGCCTTTGATTTTCCTTAGTAACCTACCTTTTTTTTTTTTTGCGGTAAGCGGGCCTCTCACTGTTGTGGCCTCTCCCGTTGCGGAGCACAGGCTCCGGACGCGCAGGCCCAGTGGCCATGGCCCACGGGCCCAGCCGCTCCGCGGCATGTGGGATCCTCCCGGACCGGGGCACGAACCCGCGTCGCCTGCATCGGCAGGCGGACTCCCAACCACTGCGCCCCCAGGGAAGCCCTAACCTACCTTTTGAATCCTGGCTTGGAGTGGAGTTCCCCTCTCCATTTCTGTTGTTCCCTGCTTTGTATGCAGAGAGGTCCATACCAAGGTTAAAAAAAAGAATAAGAATAGAATGTGCTCAGGATACAAGGTTGGTTTATAATAGAACAAAAATGATAGGAGGAATGTAGTCATGAGAGAGAGAAAATGCTATAAGCCATTCTTAAAATTC
The DNA here is from genome assembly GCF_003676395.1 of Aethalodelphis obliquidens. Lineage (NCBI taxonomy): Eukaryota > Metazoa > Chordata > Mammalia > Artiodactyla > Delphinidae > Aethalodelphis > Aethalodelphis obliquidens. Next base: position 11,176,687 of record NW_020837968.1, on the reverse strand, counting down.
TGAACTCATTTATTTATTCACCAAAATAGACTCCAGGTACCATATTAGTGACTAGGGATTCAACAGTGCACAAGACTCAGCTTCTCCTAAAGGGGATAATATTCTGCTGTAGTGTGGTGAGTGACATGATAGGGCTATATGAAGGCACCCAACCCAGAACTTGGAAGGCTGAGGTTACACCCCTGGGAAGAAACGACAGTCATGCTGAGTCAAGAAGGATGATTTAATAGTAAAGAGGAAACATGGTGGAAGGCAGCAATGCAGGCCTGGTTGATGGAAGCATCACAGGAACAACATGGCTAGGGTCTATGGTTTCTGTGATGTGAACACAGAGAAGGAGGCCATGGCGGTGAAATCATCAAGGTCTTATTGGCTGTGCTAGGAGTACGGACCTCGATATGAAGCAACGGGGAGCCACTGAAGGGTTTTAACAGGGCAGTGGTGATCTGGAATGTTCACAGAGAAGGCGTGGAGTAAACATCTCAGACAAGGACACAGGGGAAGGTTGCAGTATTCAAGGGGAGTGATGGTGGTCCCTAAGAGGGTGATGATGATGGTGGGAATAAGTGATGGATTCATGGTGTATGAAGAGTGGAGATGGACAAGCCATGATGATATGTTGGAGGCAAGAGATGAAGGAGGGGCAGCGGGGAAGAACGGCATTCAGTCTCCTGGGTTCTGAGGAAAGGTAGTATTTCTGAAGAGTCATCTCAGTTGTCTTTGATCTTTAAGTGCAGGCTTGTCCCTAAAAGCTTCCAGATGGACATCCCTGAAGACTAATGTCATGTTACGTTTCATCACAGTGAACAGCCAGGCTGGCTTCCGAAGGTGCTCTCATCCGTTTGCAGAAATCCTGCACACCAAGAGCAGGCCCCCAGGCGGTGTAGGCGCATTCTTAGGTTGTTGGAACAGTTTGGAGTGAATTGAGTGTTGGGAGATCAGTGGTTACAATATGTTTCCTACTGTTCCTTATGGATGAGTTCGGTCAAAATAGTTGTACCAGTATGTGTGTATGTGTGTGTGTTGATGTGTGCACACGTGTGTTTATATATGTGCATCCACAGTGTGCATGTGAGTGTGTCTGTGTGTCTCTACACAGATGCTTCTCTTCCGGTTCCCCCATCACTGAGAGGATCTCACTTAATGCCTTGAGATGCTGGTGGTCCCTGTGCTGTGGAGAACTAGGAACTGGGAACCGGAGGGGAGCCGCTGATCCATTTCCACAAAAGAAAGCCAAACTGTGGTCAGTTACAATGATTTTTGTTCACTGCCGGAAGTCTGGACTAAATGTGAACTGGTGACTCCGAAGTAGGTGACTCCATAGCCCATTACCAGTCCCCTGAGATGTGTAATCCACTTTAAAGATACATTTAAATAGCCTACTATGGGAAATGTAGTCAGCAAGCTCAGAGATACGCTTCCATTTCAGAACTCGCAGAAATGCACTTACAGATTTAAGAAAAAAAAATCTTTGCAAGAAGTAAAATGTGCATGATAGAGATGATTCATTGTATTAGAGCAATTAAAACATTGGCTCCTGTTTGCATCCATCATCCTCCTGAAATAAAAATATATTGGAGAAAAAGCTATATTTACCTGGAGATAAAATTTAAAAGATAAGGAAGATAAAAGCCCATTTTTCTGAAAGAAGTAACTGAAAATCTGCAGTACGTTATAATTCAGGCAGAACCTCATCATTATGGACCAGGAGCCTGAGTGAGATCATTGTGGAACTGGAGCCAGAGTGAGCACAGTCTCTACCCAATATTTTTTGAGGCACAAACGTAGCCAGGAGTGAGTCATTCAACAGGGTACCTCAGAGATGCAGCGTCGTGGATATAAATGGGCAAGACTTCGGTACCGGAAAATCCGTCACCTTAACCTTGGATGTGCCGTCATCATCTCCCGGTGAGTTCACAGAAATCAACTTCCCCGATTCCGGTTCATGCCTTAGGCCAGGTCTGTGCTGCAGTGATGCTTCGGGTGACTCAGAGAGGACTCATAAATCTGACGATCTCTGCTCCCAGACTCCAAGTGATATAACCTTTCCTTCTTGGGTTACAAATACATTATATAAAAGTAACATGGGAAATGGTTACTCTGTGTCGACTTTGCTCATTGCCTTCCTCTGAGAATGTGCCAGGGAGGACAGAACTGGGAGACTTTGGTCCTACTGAGGAAAGGTAGGAGAAGCAGGGGGGGCGGGGAGGGAGGGATGGTTTTCCCTCACCATGTTTGTTTGTCCAACATGTGTCGGTATGGGGTACCAAGAAGAGCGTGGGACTCAGGGAAATATAGTTGCAGTGTCTTGGGTCTAAACATAACTAATTTGCAGAGTTGTCTTAAAGGGTGAATGAAATCATTCATACATTCATTCACTAATCAACTGTTCATTGAGCTCTACTAAACTGCTAAAGAACCAAGAGTGAATAGTATGAAGTCACTGCTCTCCTGGAACTCACATTCTAGTGGGTAGAGCTAGAGTTAAGAAACAATTGAACAAATAAATATTTACAATATCAGCAGGTGGGTGATAAAGCAAGGTAAGGACTGAGAGGAACCAAAGAGTGGTGCTACTTTATTTTTTTTTAATTTATTTCTTTGAAGTATAATTGATTTACAATGTTGTGTTAGTTTCTGGTATACAGCAAAGTGATTCAGTTATACATATATATTCTTTTTCGTATTCTTTTCCATTACAATTTATTAAAAGATACTGAATATAGTTCCCTGTGCTGTACAGTAGGACTTTGTTATCTATCTTATATATAGTAGTTTGTATTTGCTAATCCCAAACTCCTCATTTATCCCTCTCCCCCTTTTCCCCTTTGATAACCATAAGTTTGTTTTCTATGTCTGTGAGTCTGTTTCTGTTTTGTAAATAAGTTCATTTGTGCCCTATTTTAGATTCCACATATAAGAGATAGCATATGGCATTTGTATTTCTCTCTCAGCTTATTTCACTTAGGATGGTAATCTCTAGGTCCATCCATGTTGCTGCAGATGGCATTATTTCATTTCCTTTTTATGGCTGAGTAGTATTCCATGGTATATGTGTACAACATCTTTATCCATTCATCTGTCGATGGCCATTTAGGTTGCTTCCATGTCTTGGCTATTGTGAATAGTGCTGCTGTGAACATTGGGGTGCATGTATCTTTTCCAAATAGAGTTTTCTCCAGATATATGCCCAGGAGTGGGATTGCTGGGTCATATGGTAGTTTTATTTGTAGTTTTTTAAGGAACCTCCATACTGTTCTCCATAGTGGCTGCACCAGTTTACATTCAGGTGGTGCTACTTTAGACGTGGTGATTAGGGGAAGCCTCTGAGGAAGGAGGTGCTATGATGCAGTGACCTGCTGGGTAAAGCAGAGAGTACAGGGAAGCATCTAGCACAGTGCTTGGCAGGTGGTTAGCGCTTAATCAGTGGTCACTATCATTATAACTCCTATCATCATTATCCTCAACAACAATGGGGCCTGTGTGCCCTTTCGAAATTCGGGGAGCCTGTAAAGTCTTATAGGAAGCTTGGTTGAGAGCGCATGTATAATGGAATTCTCTATCTGTATATATCAAGATGTTATATTTTCAGTTACAATTTAGCTTTGGAGATAGCTAATAATGTTGAAAGGAAAATCAGCAAAAGCTGATTGTTCTGTGTGGTTAAATATCTTGCCATGTTCCCCCTTCAGTACCATTAAACCTATCTTGCTCACCTACTTGTGTCGGACACTGCGCTAGGCACTGGGGAAACAAAAACGTAAAACTGAGTCTTTGCCTTCAGGAAGCTTAGAATCTTAATATTTTCCCTAAAAATTCAGGACTCATGCACTCTTTGTTTGACTCGAACCTGCAGGAGAGTTGATATGCTGACAAGGCTCTGTAGAGTTTAGAAAAAACAAGTTGCATTTGAGTGTTAACTTTGATGTTTGTTTAGTTCTATAAAATATGTAAGAGGCTTTTCCATTAGCGAGTAAGACTTTCAAAAAGCTTTCAGAATCTCATGTCACAAGTCGTCGTTAAGTATTCCTAAGGGGGAGTCACAAAGACTGACAGCTCGGAAACATAGCACAGTATGTGGTTTAGGATGTGTGGCCAAAGCGAAGCCCCCATTCCCATCTTAATTGAGGTCATGCAGGGCCAGCTGATTCATTTGGTCTGGAAAGTCCAGACTGCATGGGAATCTACAATCCACTTGGCAACACTCTATTATCCTTTGGCCTTTATAAGCAGCATATCACACCCTGTCTGGGGAAAGTTAGGGATAAAAATCTCAGCCTAGGTATATTTCAGTGATGGAACGAAGTGGGATTTGGGAAAAGTGATTTACACCTGAGAGACATATATGCGGTGCATTAAGTGGCATACATAAAACACACCTGCAGATTGCTTTCCAGAGTCTATTTTCGTTGTGAGTCTATAAGTTTACTTTGGGACCAAACATGGCATCTACTCAGAGAGGCCTATACTGACTCTGTTACTGAACCAAACTTGAGTCCACCCTCCTGCACGCAGTAAAGCCAATCTACTGACACCAGGTTGTAGTGAAGGAAAGTACAGTATTTCTTACAGGGCGCCAAGCAAGGAGTCAGGTACCTAGTGCTTAAAAGGCCCGAACTCCCCGATGGCTTTCAGGGAAAGGTTTTTAAAGACAGGGTGAGGGAGGGGCCTTCAGGGTGTGTGATCAGCTCACGGACATTCTTCTGATTGGTTGGTGGTGTGGTAAATGGGAGTCAACATCATCAACCTTCTGGTTCCAAACGGTCTGGGGTCTCCATGCTTGTGGGCAACATACAGTTAACTTCTTCCACCTGGTTTTGGTTTCAGTATCTGCAAAACCGCTCAAGGATATGGCTCAGAATATTATCTATAGCTCTTGAGGAGGAACTAAAGGACTTTGTTTAATGGATAAACTATTATTTTGTCTTGCTTGACTGTTCTCCTCTGCTTCTACATTTTCTCATTTCTCTGCCTATATTTATTCTTTGGAACTTGGGGAAAGCCTGGCAGGCTAACGTTCTTCTACAGACAAGAGGCAGGCAGAGGACATGGTGGGGGGGGGGGTCTGTCCTGGGAAGGCCCCATAGGGTCCTGCTCGGTTACAGCTTTTAACCACTGCTCTTCACACTCTACCTCCTTTCTCTGCTTTTTGGTCTTCAGGGGAACATTTTGTTCTATTCACCTACCCTACTCTATCCTATCCTACCCAATCCTATTCTGTAGTTCCCTATTGGGTATGCATTTGCATATTCCTTGGCTGTCTCTCCCATTAGATGTGTAAGCCTTGTGAGGGCAGGAACTTCTTGTTCACATTTGTAGACCCAGTGCTTGGTGCAGAGTAGACTCCCTATGAATATTTACTGAATTCATGAATTGTAGCAATGATGGCTGATGACAGCAACAGTAACAACAATAAAACCCTTAAGGTTCAGGAGAGCAGTCAAAACTGTGAAATCAGAGCAAGGTTTCTAACATTTGTTTAGATGGCAGAGAACTTGATGCTCTATGTAGGACCACATGATGTAGTGATGCATGAAATTAACTATCTTTCTAAACTTTATCGTATGAGAGCGGTACTATGGCCAAATGTTAAAGGAACTATAGGGACGAGGCTAGTAAGTTGTATTTCATTGATTGTTTTAAAATATGTATACTTTTATTAATTTTTTTATATTTTTTGCAATTTGGATAAGGGGTGTTATTATTCAGCTTTAACATTAAGACTCATAGACGCAGATTGCAAAACATCCATGTTCCGGGGTGTGGGGTACCCACTGATTCAACATACCTGCTGTTCTAGAAACATTTTCTTTGCCTTTCACGCTATCCTTCAGGTTATATGCTTCACTGACACTATGGACAAAACCTGGATGGTTTGACCTAAGAGTAGACCCATGTTGGAAAAATCTCCAGTGACATTCCTTTGTGAGTTCAGATAATTTTAAGAGAATTGTTGGATATAAGAGATTTTCTTAATGTTACTGTAGATTATTTACATAGCTTGTTAATCATCCAACTACTCCAATTACTCTTTCAACTACGAGTCATTATAAAGGGCTCAGGATAGGTCTTCCCTCCCTGAACTTCACCCCTGCACACACCATTCATCTAGGTTAAAGCCAAACCACCTTTCTCGGAAAGTAAATTTCAGGAAACTGTTCAAACATCTCAGTCACGACTGATACAGAAGAACTTTCTTCTCACCAACTCTTTCCAGTGGAGAATGTCTTGTAAACATCTACTACTGAAGCACAGGTAGAAACTCATGAAAATCAAGACATCCTGCCTGGAAGCAGAAAACCGCAGGAACACCTTTTACTTCTGAATATGAAGGAAAGTGTGAGCCATTGCTGAGTTATTGGGTATAAATGAATAATGACTGGGAATGCGACACTGCATGAAGGAAATCTGGTGCTGGATTTAAACACACACTCATCTATACATGTTATCAAAGATTTGAGTTGAGTTTTTTGATTGGTGGTATCTTTGAAACCACTGTTTTACCTATTGCACAAAGATTTTAACTGGAGAAAGGGTGATACATGACATAAATCTATAAATCTCTCTTTGTGAATAAAAAGATACTCATATCTGATGTTTAGTTTCATCTCATTGACAGAAATTACCCACTCCTCCATTTTCAGACAAGTAATTAAATACAAACAATAGACACTCAGGTGGACAAGAAAGACTCCATCTGCAGCTTCTGCCTTTCACGTCTCGTGGCAGAAGTGTGATTGTTGCCCTTCCAGTTAAAGGGCTATGTATGACTGAGGGGCTACCGTTTACTCTTAGCCTTCACGCTAGCAGAAGAGAAAACTTGAAGCACTGCAAAAACGCATAGAAGCCTTTTCCTTGTTCAGCAGGCACGTTTATCTTCTCATTCATTTTGTCTGAATAAGTACGCATAATAGACGTTTCCCTTGAGCATGTGGTAAATTACTAAGGATAAGCAGGAGGGCTGTCCAGAAGTGTCTTATCCTGCTCTCTGAAAGGCACAGGTCAGCTGGGAAGATTCTAAGAGTAGCCAAGTGTAGAGACCAGAGTCTGAGCCAGGGAAAGGTACAAACACGAGGTTACCAAACACAAAGTTACCCAAGAAGAGGAGACAGGTATGAACTGAATAGTCAAGCCATCAAATCAGAACCCACTGGATATGAGGGATGAGGTTCTCAAACAGAAGGGCAGCAGCTAAGAATGAGGCCAGAACCAAGTGCTAGCCAGACGGGGAAGCTGAGCCCCGTAAAGCAGTCAGGAGGTGGGAGACAGTGGGCTTGTTGCCTAGTTCCTGTGTCCACGGGCACAGGCATAGCCTGAGCCTTGAAAATTACAGCGAGGGAAGCAAAGGGCAAGTATGAGGGATCGTGGGCAGAAGTCGGGGTGAGATTAAAAAATAGTCTTTCACAGGTAGTCCAAAAAGTCTTTACAGTTTTCATGGAATCCCTAAATCGTATTGGTAAGTCATTTCCCCCCCTGAGTTTCTTATTCAAACAGAGATAATGATAGACACATACAGCCCTGGAGTTGGTTATAATAGGTAATGCAGTAGTAATTATGCAACTCTGGGTGTGTCTTTACTTTCTTCCAAATGTGTTTTCTTTCTAAAGACTTAACTATCTCAGAGCCTTAGTTTGAATTCCAACTGAAACAGACCCCAAGACAAAGATTCAATGGCAAGTAATTTATTGGAGAAGCAATATCGGTAGAAAGGTAAGGAAGTAAGACAGAGAAGAGAAGGCAGCCAATAAAGGTTTTCATTATCAAGGAAGTTATAACTAGATCTCAGTCCTGCTGGGAAACTGGGAGGCCTCAGAGTGATCCCTGTGATAGGTGATGGAAATGGAATATTTGTGCACCAATTCTCCGGTCACTCATTGGTCAGGGCTGCCATAGGATGTTCATCCCCTGGTACATCATCACTGCCATGCAGGCAAGCAGGCAAAAACAATCATGGCCGCCAGAGAATGCCTCTTGGCCAAAAAAAAAAACCCAAAAAAGCTACAGACGATGGCAGTTAAGCCAGGAATTGGTAAGGGAAGGGGTAGGGGCAAGGTGGCCTCTGCTATACCCAGGGAGTGCTTTGGCTAACTGTCCTGGTCTTCAGCTCATATAGCAAAAATATGGTAGATAGGAAATGAGTATCCTCATCAAACTCTTGACCTGGACTCGCCTGCTGGGTCTAGATGGAAAGCTTAGAAGAAACCTTCGAGATTCCTTCACCTGCTTTTCTCCCCTGAAATTAGATTTTGCCCTTCAAGAGGAAATAGGATTGTAACGGAATCCCATATTTTATTAAAGCACACACTCACTCAGAAGTTCCAAACCTTTAGCACTGGAAAGATATTTCCAAGCAGGAAGGGGAAGCTGGACCAGACAGCTTGGAATTCAGTCGTCAAGGGAGCAACATGGCCTTTGAAATGTTTGGAGAAATTGAAACTGCTTCCTCCTTCTCCAGCCTGGGTCTGAGGGTGAAGTTTCCAGTGTATTCCTCTGAGTCTTACCAGGCTCTTCCAGGGTGTGGAGGTTCTTTGAGGGAGGCGCATCTGTGAGGTCAAGAATCTCTTTCCTGCGGTGGGTGGGAAAAACCAGAAGGTGATTTAGAAAGCTGTCCAAAAGGACTTCTTGCCCTACCCCATCAGCCTCTGGTACTAATAAATACATTTTAAAGTTCAGAATTGTCCCCAGATCTCTCCAAGTGATCTTTTAGAGATTCGGTTTTGTGAAAGTAGCCTTGGGATCTGGAGCTGTCATAAAAGGCTTCCACCCTGGCAAACTCCACCATGATTTTGAAATTCGACTCTCGCTTTTGCCCGTGAGGAAGCCGTTGTAATAATAAGGAATAATCGTTACAGACACTGGTGATTTGTATGAAATTTTTCTTGAGTTTATTATTTAATAAAGAACATTCAGAAATAGGGGTGTAAAAAACGTCATTTATGTCACAGATGAAAAAGCCACATATATGTATTAATGGAATTCATTCACTGGTTTATGGACCCGAACTTCTCTTGGGACTCTACAAATCCACATGCATATAGACCCCTCTCCATTTGACAGGAGTGCAGATTAGTCACCAAATATTATGTATGACTAGCCCAGGATTATTCAGAATTCTCTAGTGGGCTCACTAAGGGACTTTCTTTGGTAGCGTAGAGCTTAGAAACATTTTGAAGGAAGACAGCTCAGAGGTTTGCGGCAATGTTGGTTGGTTGTGCTTTTGCTGAACAGACGATTTTAGAGACACCTGGGCCATCCTCTCTGCACAAAGAATCTTTGTAAACGTTTCCTCTAGTCAGCACTTTCCCATTATAGGAATGGTTAAAATGATCAGGTGTCCTCCCCCAAACAGATGTTTATTTCTGCCAAAACACTGTAAAGAGCATCCATCTTGAAGATGTTAGAGGAACAAACACTTGCAGCTGAAAGGTGTACTCGGCTTGTTAAGACTTGGCCACATAAACCTTTTATGTTTAGGGAGTTACTTTGCATGAAGCTAGTGCCTGGAGAGTGTGTGCGGGTCCTTCCCTACGTAGTGTGGATGCAGCTTGGGGAGGAGAAGGTCTTAAAGGGCTGGTAAGGATTTATTTTGAGCTCCCAGTTGTTCAAAAGAAAAGAATATACAGAAGAGTATATTCCTGCCAGAGGTTCAGAGAAACCTGGACATAGCCGTTGTTTCTTTTGTTTCAGGAAACAAAGCAGGAGATTTGCCGGAGCCCTACACACTGGGAAGCTCTAAATGTAGTCATGCTCTTTGGTTATTTATAGCCCATGGGCTCCGCCCACCCTCCCTTCTATTATCTCCCAGCCCTCTCCCCCCAACCATGCCATATTTAGATCTGAAGCGTCATCTTCAGACTCTGTGTGACCACAGCAAGGTTGTGCCTCTGAGAAGCGTGGCAGGATATGTTTTTTTTTTGCCTAGTGGAGGAGATAACCATTTGGGATATTTTCACCTTCTGGGGGATAAGGCTTGGCTCTGTGTAAGAAACCCAACTAGCAGGCAGGATCTCTTTGACATTATTTTATAGAAGGACATATTTTTGTCACAATCTGGTATTTGTTGCAAAAAAGCACTGCTGTCATATATTACCAACTTTTTTGGAGTAGATTCTTTAAAAAAATGGATGTCTGTCCACTAGAGAGGCATTATTTTATTCATATTTGGGTAAAATAAAAATTTTAGTTAACAACAACAAAATTTTTCATCCAGAAAGATCTATGATACCTGAGAAAGGAGATATTTGAAGATATATCAGGAAATTACCAAAACAAAACAATACTGGGTTTGATACTAAGTTTAATAATAGCTAAATAAGTGCTAAGCATACTTCATGTGTTACTTTGTTTCATCACCAGGTTCCATACCAGGTGTGTAGTAGCATTCCCATTTTACAGATAAGGAAGCTGAGGTTTAGAGAATTAAACAACCTATGTAAGGTCCCTGAGCTGGCCAGGTTTCAGACTCAGGTGGCCTGACGCCTGGGCCAGTGCTTGTAACTATTTTCCTAATGCCCTTAAATGCAGTTCTCTGATGGCTCATGTTATCTTGTGTGTGTGAAGGTAGCATTGATGATGATTGTGACCTAGGCATCTGCAGGTCACTGGAAAGGCCAGTGCACGTGATGTCACCCATTATAAAAACAGAGTCCTTATTGCTCATTAAACTCCAGGTCTTGATTCAGAAATATCAGCAGAGCCTCTTTGTCTGTTGCTTATGGTGGAACAGAGTTCTCTCCTACATTCTCTTGCTACTGAAAGCCAGTCATATGGCTGAAAAGAATAAGTTTGCAAGCCACAGATCGGTTTTAAGTAAGGCGTTCTTCTGCTATCTACGATTTTATTCCATTAGGATAATTTCCTTTCTTTCCCTTTTCTCCTGAAAGCACTTTATAAAACCACAGCTCTGCAGAAACTGCCCTTGTCACCCTTCAGTTGCATCCCTGCCCATGAGTACAGCATCGGGATGAGCCGACACTCTCTGTATGGCCGGAGTGGGGAAGGATACACTCCAGGTATGGCAGGGGGAGTGGGGGAGGGCTTTGTTTATGGGGGATAAAAAAAAAAGCAAACAGTGAGAGATAAGTTCTCAGGTCTTCTGTTGAGACCAGCATATCGTTGTTCATCTAGGACAAATAACTTTAGCCTTGTCCCTTTTCAGAGCTGAAAAAATACTCTTTTCTTAGAAAATACCCAACTGACACCTGCGTGTTTTCTTTCCAGCGAAAGGTGATACTGTGGGGTTTGTATTAAAGAATTTAACGTTTCACTGTTTCCTTCTTCTTCTTCAAGTGGTAGTGGGTGTAACTAAGCTGTCGCAGACTTGCTGTCAAGGTTGCATGTTTAAAAGGAAACACCCGTTTTCTTAAAACCGGGGCAAAATCCTGGCATTTTTAGGGACAGGTTTTCTCTGAAGGAGGGAGGAGAAAAATATGGGGAATAATGAATTCATCAAGCTGAAAATGCACGAGGCAGTGAAGCGCTCAGGCTTCAATACATGCCAAATGGAAAGAGAGCTCCCATTACTGTTGAGATGCACAGACACAGCCCCGCTAATCGCTTGGTCATGCTTGGGAGACACTAAGCCGTCACAGGCCATGACATGGTGAGAACAGGGTGCCAGGGGTTTGTGGTAAGAAAAAATTGTTGATTTAACATCCATAACCAGCAGCATTGCCTTCCCCGACCCTCATCCTCAGATGACAAGCCTTAGTGGGAAAAATGCTTGTGTGTCTGTATGTTTAACTCTTTAGGTTCAAGCCAATTGGAAATCACATGGGAGGTAGAAAATTGTGGAGTAAGTGACTACTTGAACTAAGAGATTAATTTCTGTTTCTTTTCACAATTTGTTGTTTCTTATATATGTAGGTGTGTAGTATTCAATGTAAAATCATAATAGTTAACATTTATTGAACAGTTGATTTCCTGCCAGGTACTGTTTTGAGTTATTTACCTGCCGTGAGGCTATCCTCACGACAGCCCTATGAAGTAGGGACCAAAATTGTCTCTACTCTATAGAAGATAAGTAGCCTGCCCAAGGTCACATAGCTAATGAGTAGCGGAACCAAATTTGGAACTGAGATTGTCTGACACTGAAGCCTCTACTGTTGACCACTGTGCCTTGTATTCGATTATGTCCTTTGAGAAATCCAATGAAACCAGAGGACAGATTAGTCAAAGGGACATCATAGTGTACTTTTTCATTCTTTCAACATACATTTTACTGAATATTGTGCTTATGGTAGAGTGGAAAGACAGACACACCCGTAACTCCAACGTAATGCTGTTCCTGCTGTAATGGAAAGGTGCATCGGGGCCAGGGTTGACATGGAGGAAAAGTCAGCTCATCTTTGGGAATTGCTTTCATGGGCGTGGCTATATAACCAGTGACTAGCATGTTATCTGGCTAGATCTTACTAGGTACTCAATACATATTATAGTCAGGAAAGGAAGCAAATACATAACATTTGAGCTGAGATTTTATGGGTTAAGAATAGTTTTCCTATAGACAAGGTGAGAAAAGGCATTACAAAATGAGAGAAGAACAGGTGTAAAGACAGGAGAGCACAGGGGCTGTTTTGGAAACTGTACTGGTTCTATGGAGCTGGAGTACACAATGGAAGATGGCTGAGTGGAGGCAAGAGAGGGACAAGACTGTTCACTTAACAGGCAGACTTGCTGCTGACATTGTGTACCATGCAATGGGCTGTGGGTGTACCTGGAGGAGTGAGGGATACCACTGAAGCCATGTGAGACTCTGGAGGAGTGGTCCAGTTGAGGTTAGGGAAGCAATGCCTTGGATGATGGATTGAAGGGTTGGGGGAGTGGTCAAGAATGGAGTCTATTGGAATAGTCTTGGATAAGGTTATGTGGGTGTGAACTGGTATGGTGCCTGCAGAGTTGGAGTGGTAGGATATGCTTAAGCACTCTTCAGAGAGACTGGTCATTCATTAGATATGAGGAAAGAGGAGATGGGAGGAACTGAAGGTTGATTTCTGGTTTGAAAAAAAATTAGTAAGCCATTAATTTTTTTATTGAAGTATAGTTGATTTACAATATTGTGTTAATTTCAGATGTACAGCAAAGTAATTCAGTTATACATAGTTTTTTCAGATTCTTTTTCATTGTAGGTTCTTACAAGGTATTGAATATAGCTCCCTGTGCTATATGGTAAATTGTTGTTTATTTTATAATATATACAGTGATGTATATCTGCTAATCCCAAACTCCTAATTTATCTCTCCCCTCCTTCCTCTTTGGTAACCATAAGTTTGTTTTCTATGTCTGTGAGTCTGTTTCTGTTTTGTAAATAAATTCACTTGTATTATTTTTAGACTCTACACATAAGGGATATCATATATTTGCCTTTCTGTGTCTGACTTACTTCACTTAGTATGATAATCTCTAGGTCTATCCATGTTGCTGCGAATGACATTATTTCATTCTTTTTTATGGCCGAGTAGTATTCCATTGTGTGTGTGTGTGTGTGTGTGTGTGTGTATGTGTGTGTGTGTGTGTGTGTATGCCACATCTTCTGTATCCATTCATCTGTTGATGAACACTTAGGTTGCTTCCATGTCTTGGCTATTGTGAATAGTGCTGCTGTGAACATTGGGGTGCATGTATCTTTTCCAAATAGAGTTTTCTCCAGATATATGCCCAGGAGTGGGATTGCTGGATCATATGGTAGTTTTATTTTTAGTTTTTTAAGGAACCTCCATACTGTTCTCCATAGTGGCTGCACCAGTTTACATTCAGGTGGTGCTACTTTAGACGTGGTGGTTAGGGGAAGCCTCTGAGGAAGGAGGTGCTATGGTGCAGTGACCTGCTGGGTAAAGCAGAGAGTATAGGGAAGCATCTAGCACAGTGCTTGGCAGGTGGTTAGCGCTTAATCAGTGGTCACTATCGTTATAACTCCTATCATCATTATCCTCAACAACAATGGGGCCTGTGTGTCCTTTCGAAATTCGGGGAGCCTGTAAAGTCTTATAGGAAGCTTGGTTGAGAGCGCATGTATAATGGAATTCTCTATCTGTATATATCAAGATGTTATATTTTCAGTTACAATTTAGCTTTGGAGATAGCTAATAATGTTGAAAGGAAAATCAGCAAAAGCTGATTGTTCTGTGTGGTTAAATATCTTGCCATGTTCCCCCTTCAGTACCATTAAACCTATCTTGCTCACCTACTTGTGTCGGACACTGCGCTAGGCACTGGGGAAACAAAAACGTAAAACTGAGTCTTTGCCTTCAGGAAGCTTAGAATCTTAATATTTTCCCTAAAAAGTCATTCATTTTATGAGGGTTATAAAAAATGGAACAGATTTGGGTTAAAAATTGTGCGTTTAATTTGGTCAGGTTTGAGCTTCCTTTGGGACATGTATCTGGAGTTATCTGTAAGACAGTTGAACACACACGACCCGAAGTTAGGCAACAGGGCTGTGTTTGAATAAGAGCCATCAGTAGACATGGAGGTCACAGCTAGTGAATTTTACTAAGCAAGGTTATCATCCCATGCATGGTGGAGTAACACAGCCGGCAGGCATTAGTATTACACCAACAGGCAGGACAGAATAGGGTTTAGTAGCCGATAGACGGGGTTGTTGAAAGGACTTCATGAAAGAAGAGATTTGGGACTAGAAAGTTAGACTTTAACTGGGTGGAAAGAAAAGAAGGGGAAATAATTTTGTATGGAAAAGTCCTCAGGTTTAGCAAAGTGATGTTTTAGAAGCTTCCCTTGGGAGGTACACATTTCAAATACTGGATTGTTTGGTTCTGGACGGTGCTTTAGGGATTACTTTAAAAAGAAGTAGGGCCTCAGTGAAACACATGCATGTGTATTAAATCACTATTAAACCTTTCTCTGAAATTGGACAGCTGACTATGTGTAATGCGTTGGTAATGGTTATCCTCTAAAACAAAATTTCAATTTTCATCCCAATTATGAAACATTTATTGTAGTTCTTATTACGGTGCCAGTCATAGTTTTGAGTACTTTACACCTGTTACCCATTTAGTTTTCACAACACTCCTGTGAGGTAGGGACTCTTATTGTCTCCGTTTTCCAGAGGAGGAAACAGAGGCACAGAGTTTGAGTGATTTGCCAAGTGACTGCTAAGTGGCTGGTTCTGGACTTTGAATCTGGAAGTTCTGGCTCCACTACTGTACCCTGTATTGTCTCCCTGATATCATGGCCCGAAGACCGAAGAATCTAAGAATCTGGCTGTGACTGAGCTTTCCATCTCTTGAGAACACCAAAGTGATACTTATCCTGGCAAATCACAGGCTAGTGGGACTAAGTAATACTGTATTGGGACGTATGTACGGTGCCAGATCTCAAAGCAGAACTCTGGGGAGTCCAGGGAGAGGCTGATTGCCCATAAGGCCAGTCCCGAATCACACCTTTACCACCTTCAAGGAAAGGCCCGTGTGGGACGTCCCCACCATGATCTGAGGGGCTGGAGGAGGTAGTGCCAGAGAAAGAGGAGTGCTAGAGGGACTTTTCCGTTGTCAAAATCAGGCCAGTCTAAGCTACATCTTCAGTATACCTGGCTAGCTCCCAGGAGAAAAGGAAGGAGGGAAGGGGGAGGGGAAGGGAGAGAGAGCAGGGAGGTGACTTCTCTTCTCTAAGGTGGGCTGGCTATTCAGACCTGACCAGTAGAGGAAAAGAGGCTCCAGCCCCTGTGTACTTGGTCACTGTGGCCTTTACCCCCCTGAATGTTTCACCTCTTTAAGCACATAGCCTAATCAGCCCAGAAAAAGACGGAGGAGAGAAGACAATAAAGGAAAAGGACTTTGGACTTGTTCAAGGAGCCCACATGGCCCACAGGGTCTCACTTCATCAATGGCTACACAGAAAAAAATTCCTTTTCAGTGCAAGGTACCTGTACATTAGGGAAGCAGCTTGGGGTTCATGCACCAGGATGGCTCTTTCTGCCCTGTCATCAAGGAGGTTGGCAGTTAGCCTTGCACACAGCGTTGGGGAACTAAGCCCAACGTGGGGTTGGCCACGGGATCCGAACTGTGGATGAAGATTAAAAGATGGATATTGGATGTGCCTTTGCAGAGCTGAGCCCACGATGTCCAGGAGATCTTTCTTGATCTTGGTAAAATTAGTGGAGCACATTTGAATAGATGCCATTTTATTCCCTGTGTGACAAGAGTTTGGAAGATGTGGGTTTTAATACCAAGTTTAACTCTAACTGGCTGGCAACCAGCACACTTGTTCTGTGAAGGCCAGATGGTAAATGTTTTCTGTTTCTCTTCAACTCTGCCATTGTAGTGCAAAAGCTGCCTTAGGTAAGTATGTAAATGAATGAGCTTGGCCGAGTCCCAGCAGAACTTTACTTTAAAAAGCAGGTGGGGGATGGGACTATGGAAGATGGGAGAGGCAGATTTGGACCGACTTCATAGTCTTGCCATCCCTTGTTTTAGGCAAACGACTTGACTTCCCTAGTGTCTCAGTCCCCTCATTCCTCCAGTTGGTTGATTATTCTCACCCAGCAAGTCAGGAGGTTGCAAATACCTAGCATAATAAATAGTTCATAAAAGAAGGAAGGCTGGATGCAGAGGTGCCAGCCAGCTGTGGGACCTTGGCCTTGTACTTACTCTCAGTTTTTTGAGGACTTTTTCAGCTCTCACATTCTATGTAGAAGAGTTTGAAAAAGTGCTTTGCAAATATAAAGTAAAATCAAAGCTATAAGTGTCGCTAAAACTTTCTTTAAAAAACTAGTCCACTTCGGACTTCCCTGGTGGTCCAGTGGTTCTGTGCTTCCAGTGCAGGAGACATGGGTTCGATCCCTGGTCGGGGACGTAAGATTCCACATGCCTCGCAGTGCAGCCAAAAAGTTAAAACCAAAACCAAACAAACAAGAAAGCTAGTCCACCTCATTCCTTAGGTTAAAAAGCATAATCCTCACTGGAAAATTAGTTTGTGTACTCTTTAATTTGTAATAATTTTTCCTCCTAATATCATTAGGTTGCATTAGAACTTGACTCCTATGAGCTTGACAGATAAGATCCAGTTCCCTAGCAGGAGGCAGAGGAAATGCGCCAGTCTGGAGGATGGCAAAGAAAGTGTCTCCTAAAAAACATTTAAGCCAATAATACATACTTGCTTCAATAGTATTCCTAGAATTTCTCTAAACAGTACAAGAAACAGACGTAAAAGAAAAAGAGATGACATTCCATTGCCTTTAACCCTTTTATGAATATAAATGTAAAAAGTACTGAACACAGTATAGGACAGATAATGATTCCATCTTCACTCTAGATACTGTATCCTCTGGGGTCCACCGTGATTAATCTAATAGAGAGAGGGGGTAGCTCCATATTCACTTATTTCCCCTCTAGTGCACTTGATTTAAGGCAGGATACAGAATGGGACGTGCCTACACACTCTCCTTCCTTATGAAAGTCATAAGAGTAATAAGGAAGAAAGACAGATTCATGTGAGTCCAATCCATCGTTTAAGCACAAAACAAAACACAAAGCTCATTATTGAAGAGTAATAAAAATGAGTCTATGTGGCAGTTAGGTTCCTACAAATAAATTTGCCACCAACGCTGCTGTTGCCTGTCTTTGTGACATGAAGAGATGAATGCTACCTTTGTTCAGTGAGCCCATAATTAAGAGGTGTTTAACACTGAAGCCTATTGCTTTAAAAAGATATTGCTGTGTAAATGTCAGACCAGTGGAGACGCTGGGTTATGAAGGTTACAACAGCCAAAGGTAAGCTTAATGAAACAGCCAATGGCACTGACATGGTTTAGCGATTCAGCCAATAGCTTAAGCGTTTACAGCCTCATGGAGTAGCATCCTAGTTTCTTTCCAACTTCTTTTTATTTTAAGCTGGGAGTGTTGGAGTGGATGGGGGAGGGGAGTAATATGTGTGTGGTATACACACACACGTACATGCCTTTTTAGGAGCATTTGCTCCTTGGATATACTGAGGGATACTTATATAGCTTAAAGTGAGTATTAATTTATAGTTATTAAAGTGATTTTTATTTTGCATATTTGTACATCTTTAGTTCCTAACAAGTTCTTCATACTTTTTTGTATTAGCACTAGCAATTTTGTTGGATACACTTTTCCAAGTAACTTGGATTGGATGTTTCTATTAGTTGGTGTTAGATAAATTGCAAGACATGCTCTGAAGTAGATTTCATCCCTGCGAGAACTGCAGAGCCAACGAACTTCCAAAAGATGGTTGGCTCTCTCATGGAGAGCAGTCCTTTTTGCAATATTTGTTGTAGGGTAAGATGATTTGATGTTGAGCTTTCGGGGTGGGAGGTTAAGGTGATCTGTTCCAGGAATCTGCTCCTTGAAATGGAATACGTAAAGAATCTTACAGGGGATGGTATACAGTAGATGCTCAACAAACGTGGTGCTTTCATATTGAGTCCTTATTCCATCAGTTGCCTGTTTTTGAATCTCTTAGGTTAAGGATAGCTCTTTGTAATCAAAGAGACTAGATCCCAGACCTCTGTGTCTCTGGTATCTCCTCTCAAGGCTTAAACATGGAGCGGCAGGATACAGAAATGTTGAGTATTGAAGTGAGTAGTTTCAGAATTCTGTGTGTGCCTTTTTAATGAGCAATGCGTATTTCCAATGTGTCTGAGAATCATTGATTTCTCTAAGTAGAGACCAGAGCCAGAATAAAGGAAGGCCCTCTCCAAGAGCCTCCTCCGAATTGCAGGACAACCACATCACTATAGAAGAATTTATGGCTTCCATCACCTGAGCTCAACCCTTGCTCCAGGCTTTCTGGTTTGCTTCCTTTGGGATCTTGCCTTTACCAAAAATTAAACAGAAGTTGCCTTTTTTGTCTCCCCCTTTCCAAATCTGCCCTGGATCTGACCATACTGTTGTATTAAAAAGGTGGTAAAAGGGTATGGAAAGAAGAATGTAGAACAATGATTATTCCTTGGGTGATAAAGTAATCCGGTCTCATTTCTGAGTCCCCACTCAATGTTTGTTTTTATTAAATATGTCTGTAAGGGCAACTGTTCTGAGTATATTACCCAAGATTCCAAGATGATAATTAACTAGCTTTGCTGCAGAATCGGTAGGAGGAACAAAAATATGCATCTGCTGACTAAGAATGACACAAATTTGTTAACTAAAACAGATAGTCTCGATAGTTTAAGCAAATATCATATGGTGTTTAAATCCTATCTGCAGTTATCTTTTTGGGGAAAAAAACACTATAAATTACTTTTTAAAGTATGTTGGTAGCCTGCTGAGAAAATTCTGGAAAAAAAAGGAAGGGTAACCCAGAAACTGCCCTCCCTGTCCTCGGAGGGGAGAGAAAAGAGAAAGAGAATGATGGGGGGTGGGGAGGGAAAGAAACCTGTGTACCTCGTCCAGGGGAAAGTAATTGAAAATGCTAATTCTGTGCCCACAGACTACAACTTTGAAGGACAGGTCCTTGTCATTGGACTCCTCGAGAAACAGCAGAGCAGAAATAAAAATAGATCATTGACCAAAAATATCCCTTTCCAACTGAGAAGTTTTAAAGTACTGCTGCCCATTTTTCTGTTTAAAAAATTATAAACCAGCTCTTTTATTCTTTATCATGATTTGGAGAGTAATGTATGTGTGGTTTAGGAATAGAACTATTATGAATCTCAGTTTACAGAACGTTGAAATACTTTTACGGCTGTTCTTTTTCTCTTTGGAAAAAGGAATTATCGGCAAGGGTCAAGTTCAGGTTATTGTCAAATAAGGAATTTCAGAGGCTCAAGTCAATTAGCAATTTTTGGAAAGATGAACATAGATGGAAGTTACCTACTTTTTTCTTTAAATAAACAGAAATGTTAATGATAATGATTGCAATTACAGTAATAATTCCTTTGCACTTTAAGCTCAAGAGTCACACTGGGGTTTATAACCAGTGGGGTGGGAATAGTCACGGCAACAGAGTTTTGGAAAGTGCACTGATCATATAGTGCATTAAAAACTACCCATATGGGACTTCCCTGGTGGCGCAGTGGTTGAGGGTCCGCCTGCCGATGCGGGGGACGCGGGTTCGTGCCCCGGTCCGGGAGGATCCCACATGCCACGGAGCGGCTGGGCCCGTGAGCCATGGCCGCTGAGCCTGCGCATCCGGAGCCTGTGCTCCTCAACGGGAGAGGCCACAACAGTGAGAGGCCCACGTACCGCAAAAAAAAAAAATTAATTAAAAACTAGCCATATGTTGACTGGTACTTTCATAGGCCTACTGGCTCATGAGAAACAAGGATGTTGTTAGGAACTTACGGTTACCAAAGGCGAAAGAGGGTGGGGAAGGGATAAATTAGGAGTTTGGGATCAGCAGATACAAACTACTTTATATAAAATAGATAAACGACAAAGCCCTACTGTGTAACACAGGGAACTATATTCAATATCCTGTAATAAACCATAATGGAAAAGAATATGAAAAAGAATATATATATGTATGTATAACTGAATCACTTTGCTGTACAGCAGAAACTAACACAACATTGTAAATCAGCTATACTTAAGTAAAAAAAAAAGACTGTTGTTAGAAGGCAGAGCTGGATTTGGAATCTGTTTCTTCTTTTTTTTCTTTCTTTTCTTTTATTCTTTCACATATATTTATTGATCCAGCGCTGATCTGGGTAAAGAACAGGGAATGTGAGAGACAGAGCCTCTGCTGGCATAGAGCTTACATTCTAGTAAGAAAGAGAACAACTAAGGAAAGATAGCAGACAGTATGTGCAGTGGAAAAGAATAGAGTGAGGGGAGGAGAGTTGGGATTTGAATTTACCCAGGGTGGTCAGGGAACACTCCATTGAGGTGACGTTTGCAAAAAGACCTGAAGCCACTGAGGGAGTGGTTACGTGGATGCCTGGGAGGGGTGATTTCAGGTGGTGGGAACAGCAGATGCAAACATTCTGAGGAAGGGTGGTGCCTGGATTGTTCCAGCAAAGCAAGAACAGTGATGGGACTGGAGTGAAGAGAACTCAGGGAAGAACAGTGAGAGGGGGTGTCAAGAGAGACATGGGGGCGGGGCTCCGTGGTCATTGAGGTCACTGTCATGGCTATGGCTTGTACTCTGAATGAGATGAAGCCAATTACAGGATTTTGAGGAGGGGAATGGCATGATCTGACATTTATAAAGGATCCTTCCAGCAGCTGTTGAGAGAAACAAGGGCAGAGACTGAGAAACTCCCTAGGAGGCCACTGTTACAATGCAGGGAGAGGTGACAGTGGCTAGGACCCTTGAGGTCCACATGGAGGCAGTGGGGGAAATGGTTGGGGGGGTCTCTGGATAGACTTTGAAGGTCGTGCCAATAGGACATGTGACGGTTTAGATGTGAGGTCGGAGAGAACGAAAACCTTTGAATTGCAGACTCTCATTCCACAACCATCAAAACCTTAAACAATTTCTCTATTATCAACTATAACAACAAAAACATATATGTGCCTTGGACTGTATTTTAAAAACTAAAATGCTTTTATTTATATTATCAGTAGGTATCCATGCAGTAGGTATTCATTCATCTTTTGGACTAACAGAGGCCCTGTGATGTTAAATAATCTGGCCAGGTTTATATAGCCTGTCAATGGCAGAGCAGACACTTAAACTCATCTCCTACAGAATTGCTCTCATAAAGATCATCTTCCTTCTTAAGTGCTGGGACCGTAGCTTATGGGGTTCCAGCATTTCAGTTATCCAAAGGGTCCTTTGAGGAGTTGAGTCAGTGCAAAACATCTCAAATACTGTTGTTAGGAGTTATTATAGTATTGAAAATATATAATCTTTTGTGTATGAAGAGAGAGGTGCTGACCTACAGAGAAGAACATTTGGCCATGCACTTAGCATTCTTTTTTTTCTGGCAGCTAGCGATTAATTTACCCAGTTTTGGCCACTTCACTCTTATCCACTGACTCTTCTGTAACCAACCCATCGTCCATTATTTGCGGCTTAGAGATGCCTTCTGAATTACTGGAATAGAGCAAGACTAATTAACCTAACCAACAATTAAAAATATGACTTCAACCCCTGACAGGTTGCTGACCAGCTGACTAACCAATCACAATTACAGTCTTTTACGGATGTGGACAACTGACATTGTTTTAGCATATCAAGTGCTTTGGCGCTTGCAAAAGTCAGCTGTCCACATTTATTGGTCAGATGGATGGAACCAAGGCTGAAGAGCAAGTTGGACGATCTATTAATAGAAAATAATGTAAATAGAAGAAAAGCCCTATCAATTGAATTCATCAGAGGTAATAATATCTAAATACCTTAACCTCAAATCATTAGTCTGGAATATCTCAATCAATATGGATTCTCTCAAAAATCAGTTTGCTGCTACAAATATGATTAATAATTCACAAGTCATGGGCCTTCAGGCTAGAAAACGTGAGCGTAGCTGAAGGAAAAGAGGTAATCTCCACCTCAGATAAGATTTCAATTAAAAGAAGAGAAAGTCTACAAAACATAGTTTAAACATTTTAGTTGAGCCATGACGATCTTTTACGCGTGTGTGTTTTGAGCTGGGTGTCCTACTGGGGAGATACCAATTGAGTTCAGTTTCATTGTTCACTTTCAGATCAGAGCTATATAGCTCTTTTCCTGAAGATCATAAATATTTTATTAAAATAAACCATAGCAGATTTCCGTTTTACTTACTAGATTAAAAACGATAATTTAAAATGGCTAATGACTGATGTCAAATCATACAGACATTCTTCTCTGTAGTACTAGAGAGGAAGGACATATGAATCTTATAAGGCATTTTGGTAACTGTTTCAAGCCTTTTCTGTTTTATATCAGAGAAGGTGATATCGTTTTGTAAATTTTGCTTTTGGAGTGGTCCTTGCCCATGGTCATCCGTTTGCATCGCGTGAATTCCCAGTCCTTGTAATTCTTCCTAACATGTCACTTTCAGGATCAATCTGTTCTCTGAAAAGATGTTTTGAAGCCTGGCTTCATGAGAGCTCTCCCCTCTCCTGCAGGTTTACAGTGTGGGCTAATTACAATGGCCAGTGGGTTTCCAAGAGTCAGTGGATAAGAGTGAATTACTAATAATTCTTATAGGTCGTGTTTTGATTCTCTTCACTCTCCATTCTCCATCAAGAGTCTTCTGTCCCAAGAATCTCTTATGAGAAGAAACTGTTGTTTATTTTTGTTGTGGTTGTTTTTCCCTCGAACAGCAATTTTTGCAGCCTCTGACTAAAATGTTCTTCTACATTATTTTATAACGGAATAGATAACTATTGGAATGGGGGTTGCCAGGGTCACTGCTGTACACCCAGGAGAATGTCCTGTCGCCTGAATGACTTGGTTCTGCCCTCACCCTGGGCCACACCCCCATGTAGGGCTGGGTGACCTTTCTGTCTATTTGCATAATCTTCCTTCCTTGGATTTATTCTCCATGCCTGGGTCAAAAAATGGGGCTCATTAATAAACATTTATTGAGCACCAACAGGGTATTATATTCCAAATATATTCCCTTCCCTGTAGGCTTGGAATCCACAATTTTAGCTCCCAGAGTCACCTCTGCCCTGATTTTGAGAAGAGTAAGTTATCTAAGCAATTGAAAGGACATTCAAATATTTGTGAACTTCAAAGGGAGATAGTCCTTCATCTAAAATGTCCTTTTAGATGGTCAAAATTTCCAAATACTCCACTTGTCCAGTAAAGTCCAGTGAACTGTGAGTTCCTGGGATGCAGATAAGCCCTGATAAGGTTAAAAATATTAACACTCGTAAGGTAATAATTAGATTATCAAGTTAAAAGCATCTGTGCAGTTAGGTGTGAGGACTGTAGAGAGAGAGAAAAAGAACCTCATAAAAATTACAGAACATCATCAAGGTCATTGGCATATAATTTTTAAAGTCATCCGAGCTAGGTGTCGTTGTGCTAAAAATTCGATCAGTAGGCAAAGTTGAAGAAGACAGTGTGCTGTTAGGATGTGTGAAGCTTTTTACTGAAGCATGATAAATAATTGAAAATGCCTTTAGGAAATCCCTGTTTTAATGGGAAAATACTTTGTCATGCCGTTTTTCAATTAGAATTCACTCCTTCAAATTGGTTTCTCATTTAGCCAACTGCACATTAGATTTTTAGTGATGCATTTTCTCATCTTCATTTTTATGCGTGGATTTTCCAGTTGATAGTAAAACTTCCGGTGGCTTCAATAACGTTTCTACTAGTGGTTCCCAGTATTTTTCTGATGAACACAATACCCTAAGGGTTAAATTAAAACTCACCATCAGTGATGATTTTTGAACCTGATCAATTGAACCTGATTTTGGTGAAAGGCTATAGATTGTAGCTGTTCAAATTAGAATCTGGGGTAGGGAATAGGATACACTTTAATTTGAAATAAAGAAAGTGGTGATTCTTTTAGGTGCCCACGCTCCTTCCCTTCAGATTCAAAGGAATCCACACATGTCAGTTTTGAAAGGCATTCTCCATTTCAGATTTAACATTCTTGTTTGCAGATTTCTATAGAAGAGCCAGGAGTCTAAAATGTGCTTCCTGAAACATTAGTCAATCAATTATTTAAGTATTTCTTAAGCACTAAATGTACACTCATCATTGAATTAGTTCAGGGGCTGCAGTCAATAGAAACATAAAACAGATCCTCTGTCTAATTTTTTTGTTTTCAATTTGTTGAAGGAAAAGTCTAACCAAAAATAAAGTTCCTTGGTCTTCATAAGGGAATTCAACATTCCTTCATTCGTTATTTAATGAGTACCTCAACAAGTGTGTTACCGCTATCAAAGAGATTTTTTTATGTTTACGTTTGTTTGTTTTGACCCCTTCCCATTAGACTATGTTCTACGGGGGTAGAGAACTTTATGTTTCTAACTTATCCCCAGAGCTTAGAATAACAACTGGCACGTGGTAGAAATTTTAAATATATTTGTTAAATGAATGCATGAGAGATTGAGTGAATGATTAAATATGTGCTTAAGAAAGCTTTCTCAAAATGACAGGTAGTCTGAGATCTGAAGGTTCATTAGGGGTTAGCCTAAGAAGAGGGCTTGAAGAGTAAAATTAGAAGGAGCAGATTCCTTGCAGAAAAAAAAAAAAAAAAAAGTGGATGGCAATTTACCTTAGCATCCCCCAAAATGAAATACTTAGGTAGAAATCTAACATACTATGTACAAGAACTCTGTGAGGAAAACTACAAAACTCTGATAAAAAGGAATCAAAGAACTAAGTAAAAAGAGAGACATCCCATGCTCATTCCTGGGGACTCAGGAAAATGCTGGAATGAGGAAACCAGAGCCAGAATCTTGAGCACGTGAGAGAGGAAGGGCAAGGAAGGAGACTGTATCTCTGGGCAGCTAGGTATCTACCTCACAAGTGAGCCTGCACCCATGGAAGGCATACATCTTCCCAGATAGGAGTGGCAACTCTCTGATCTCGTTCTCCCGGTTTCTGTGTGACAGGGCGAGAGAGAGGCCTGGACATATATACACTAACAAACGTAAGGTAGATAGCTAGTGGGAAGCAGCCGCATGGCACAGGGATATTGGCTCGGTGCTTTGTAACCGCCTGGAGGGGTGGGATAGGGAGGATGGGAGGGAGGGAGACGCAAGAGGGAAGAGATATGGGAACATATGTATATGTATAACTGATTCACTTTGTTAAAGCAGAAACTAACACACCATTGTAAAGCAATTATACCCCAATAAAGATGTTAAAAAAAAAAAAAAAAAGATAACTACTGAGAAGTAGAGATGCAGCCAAGGGCTTGTGAAGAGTGAAGATAACCAAGGAAGGGTGAATCCTCACATTGTTCACAGCGTCAGAATAGAAACTGTGGGCAGCCTGCGTAACTCGCTGGTGCACTGTTTGAAGCACAGTTATTAGAAGCAGTTAATCCTTGGTGGAGACTTTCTGTTCTTCATCCTAACTCTTCCCCTATGATGAGATTTCTAGGAAATCCGCGGGTCCCTGATGAAAGAGGAAATGCAGGCTTGTCTCTAGCATTTTCTGGGCTAGGACAAGAGAACAAATGGAGGCCCATGTACCACAATTGTTTGAAAGCTACAAATCAAGTTAATAAATTGTTAAATAAAACATCTTCTATTGTTCTATCTTGAGAAATATATCTTCACAATCCTTTTTACTTAAATTGTGGTCCACGTGCCAGCAGTGTCAGTATCATCTCAGAGCTTATTAGAAGTACAGACTTTCAGGCTCAACCTCAGGTTTACTGAATCAGAAGCTACGTTTAATAAGACCTCCAGTTACTTTGGTAGCACACTGAACTTCGAGAAGCACCGTTCAGAATGACCTGAAAGGCCAAGTTCTAGTATAGAACCCACAGATTTCTTGGAGTGCTGCCCCAGAACATGGCAACGTGACAAGAACTGTGTCTCAGCCCCGAACCTCTATCCCGACCCCCTCCTTTTCCTACCCCCAGCTTCTTCCAGCATCTCAAGGTGCCTTGTCTTCAAATGAATGGATACTCCAGTCGACACAATCATATCCCTTTAAAATAGCTGCTCTTTGGCCTGCCCTCGGGCCCAGAAAGTACCATTGGCAGAACACTCAGCCATTGTGAGGATGGATTCCAGCCTAAAGTAACCTTAGCAACATTGGGGTAAGGGAATCCAGAATCCCAAGACTTCCAGGGTCTAGAGGTGGAGTATGGGCCCTAGGGAGACGCATCCTCCTGCCCTGTAGACTTCTCATACTGCAGAGAAGGGCACGACCAGAGAAGGGGCCGCTAAAGTGCAGAGCCCAGGTAAAGGCTCCTCTTGCTCTGGTCTAAGGGTAGGAGTAGATAAATGTGTCTCTCTTTCTGCGTATAAGATGATTGTGGTGATGGCATTCGCGCTCGAGTGTCTTCATCCAAATCAGGTGTTGAATAGATGGACATTTGCATTAGAAAACTCATCTACACGTTGAAAACACATGCAACTGTGGAAAGGCATCCAGGGTCATAGAACACCTGAGGGGTTGACAGCTCTAACTGAGGTCTGAGATTCCTGCTGTTGGGGATGGTTTAGAGGAAAGATGTATCCTTAGAGACTTAGGACAATGACCCGGACACAGTGAATCTGAGGAGGGGGCGGGGAAAGCATATGTGCAGCTTTTCAGTTGCATAGTATTGGATGTGTCCAGAGCAAATTTGACTTGCATTTTCACAGTCAGTCAAAAAATCAGCTTCTTAAAAGGTATTTTGTACCCTCTTTCAAAAGCTGACTCTCCATCAAATGGAATTTCTTTTGAAAAAAAAAATGTAATGAAATGTGATTAGTGCAGACGTCTGTGAAATTCATTGTACTATTAAAATCCTATTGGGTCTTTGTTTATGGAATGTGTTTTACTGTATTTGAGGTTTAGGGAGGCTTGTTAATGAGGCTTTCAAGATTCATGGCCTCTTTTCTATGACTTAATTTAGGCTCTATATCAAATATGTAAAATAACATTATATCTTCCCACCACCTCTGTGGACCATACATTTTGTTATTATTTCCCTGCCAGATTTTTTTTCTTCTCTTCTCCTTTTATAAATACAGAACTACTAATACTAGGGACATTTTTAATAGAGTCATTATCTAGAGCAGAAAGGAGTAAGTTTGGATGACAGTATTTCCTTCCAGATCTACCTTCAGGGTTAGGTAGACACGTACTGACTCACATTCAGTGTCAGCTGCCCCCCTCAGCCTTCTGCATCCTCATTCATTCCACATGTATATTCCTACAGGTACTGCCAGCACATAAACTCCCCAGGGCCCATCATTCAGTTTCTGTGGGTGGGAGATAAATAACTTGCTCAGCAGAGCTGCCCATGGGGTACAAAAATCGAGATGATCAGGCCACATGGTCCACTCTGGGGGGAGATAAGACTGCTGGTGACTTAAGGAACCATCCAGAGCTTTTTGATCCTCCCTCCATTTCATCACAAAGCAGTTAAGGCCATTCCTTATCTCTTCCACAAGGAATTCTTAGCTCCTGTGATCTGTTTTTCTCTTAACCTCCATTGTACCAGTGGCTTCACCTTGTTCTAAGGATAAAGGCCAAAATCCTGAACATGGCCTAAGAGTCCTGGTCTGGTCTGGCCCTACCCACTTCTCTCACCTCATTTCACCCCAGGCTCCCTGCCCTGTGCGTCTGCCCAGCTGCTTTCTTTTAGATGCTTGGACTCATCATTTTCCTTTTGTCATAGGACCTTTGCACCTGCTCTTCTCTCTGCTTAGAAATCTCCAAGTCCTATGTTTGCTAGTTAATACTTACTGTGTCCTCAGGTATCTGCTGCTTCTTCTCATCCTTAGGTGACCCGACTTGGATGCTCTGAGTTGGTCACATCCATTTATTGTAGACTTTCAAGGCACTCATTTTCAAGAATGAGGCTTTGAGTAATGTCTGCCTCTCCCACTGCACTGACACTCCTTGAGGGCAGAGACTGTCTGCTTTAGCTCTTCCTCTGTCTTCCTAGCACTTACCACAGAACCCTGCCCAGAGTGGGCCCTTAATATCCCTTGTGGGAAGGATCAGAGAGCAAGGTGATCCTCCTCTTCCCTGGGTTGTCCTAAGGACAGCCCTGCATGTTTAATATTTGGCAAAATTCCATCCAATTACTTTTATTGGTTGGTGGCTCATTTAAAAATGCTTTATTTCGGGATAATGGAGGGGGACAGACAGATCTTCATTCAACTTTTACAAGAGGGAGCGAGCAAATGCTTTAGAATTACACAGTTTGATGCAGTTAGATTCTTTCGGGTCCCAGGGAACATGGTAGAAGACTGACTTTAGAAAACTGAACTGGATAAGGAATTTTATTAACTTTGAGCTCAACTTTTATCCGAGGTGGCACCAGAAGGTGTCACATACTCTATCACTTTATCACCAGGCAAGTTTGTTTTAATTCTCTCAAGCAGTGGTGCTTTTACCTCGAAAGTAACTCTGTTCCCTCTCTTACAATCAGTGTCACAGTTAGGATGCTTTTCCTGCTGCCTGATAGAAATTCCTCTTGCTATAATTTAATAAGCCCATTTCCTCTGTTCTTTCCTTGGGGAGAATCTATTTTGATAATTATTCTTTCTTTTTTTTTTTTTTTGCGGTACGCGGGCCTCCCACTGTTGTGGCCTCTCCCGTTGCGGAGCACAGCCTCCGGATGCGCAGACCCAGCGGCCATGGCTCACGGGCCCAGCCGCTCCGCGGCATGTGGGATCTTCCCGGACCAGGGCTCGAACCTGTGTCCCCTGCATCGGCAGGCGGACTCTCAACCACTGCGCCACCAGGGAAGCCCTATTTTGATAATTATTCTTTAAATAGATGAATCACATTTACGTAGTGACTTACAGTTTACAACGTGTTTTAACTGTGTCATCTCATTGAATCTTCCAGTAGCTCGGAGGGTTGAATATTATTTCCTGTCCTCTCACAAAGCAGCCCAGAGAGAGGACAGAACTTGTTCACGATCACATGGCTTGTCCATGACACAGATGGACAGATGGCTCTCACACTCAGGTGTTTGTGTTTTCAAACCCCAAGTTGTTTTCACAATATCAGGAACCACCATCTGTTTGTGAGAAGAGTGAGATTCTACCTAGTTTTTCCTCTGGCTTATCACCATATTGTCACACTAATGTATGTTTTCTCAGTTGCTGTTTTCCACACCTGTGTTTATTTTCACTGTTCTTTTCTGAGCTCTAAGTTTTCAATGTATAATATTGGTTATATAGACCTAAAATAGAGTGTCTTTGAAAAGAAACTTTCAAATGATAAGATTTCAGTGATTCCTTAAATAACATACTTCTATTCATACATTCTGGTATTGTGCTGGCTTTTTTTTTTTTAATTGAAGTATATTTGATTTGCAATGTTGTGTTAGTTTCAGATGTACAGCTACGTGATTCAGTTATACATATCTATATGTTATTCTTGAGATTCTTTTCCATTATAGTTTGTTACAAGATACTGAGTATAGTTCTCCATGTTATACGGTAGGACCTTGTTGTTTACCTATTTTCTATATCGTAATTTATATCTGCTAATCCCAAACTCCTAATTTATCCCTCCCCTCCTCTCCCCTTTGGTAACCATAAGTTTGATTCTGAGATCTGTGAGTCTGTTTCTGTTTTGTAAATAAGTTCATTTGTATCATTTTCTTAGATTCCGCATATAAACGATGTCATATGGTATTTGTCATTCTCTGTCTGACTTACTTCACTTAGTATGATAATCTCTAGGTCCATCCATGTTGCTGTATGGCTTTGTTTTTGTTTTTGTTTTTGCGGTACGCGGGCCTCTCACTGTTGTGGCCTCTCCCGTTGCGGAGCACAGGCTCTGGACGCGCAGGCTCAGCGGCCATGGCTCACGGGCCCAGCCGCTCCGTGGCATGTGGGATCTTCCCAGACTGGGGCACGAACCCGTTTCCCCTGCATCGGCAGGCGGACTCTCAACCACTGCGCCACCAGGGAAGCCCATGGCTTTGTTTTTTAATGAAAGGATTTATTAGCCTAACAATGACTTTTTTGTATTTAGCAAAAAAAAATAAAACCCAAAAACAAAAACACACAAAAAAACCAAGTAAACAAACAATCAAAAACAAAAAAAAGAAGGTTCCTAGTTGTGGGAACACAAGGTTTAATGGATGAGATGACAGATGCCAGACTTGACAGATTAAATATCTAGTCTGAGATGTGCATTCACACCCCTCTCTCTGCCATACTTTTAGGTGGGAACACGTTTTTAAACGTTTACAGACAAGGGAATTTTAAATACTTAGTAATACTAAGCCCTGTCTTCTTGGAATGAAAACAGAGAAGAAATCAGGAAAAGTCAAAGACTTTCCCAGACATCCCTAGTTGGGAGGAAAGGGCCTCATCATCCACCTTCAGTAGCACTTGGACAACACGCTGTGTGTTGCCCATCTATACTAAGAAGGCTGCTCCCCTTGCAAACCACTTCCTTCCTCTCTTGTTCTTTTCATTCCTTTGTGTTTATTCCATAGTTTAAAACTAGAACAAAGCTTAAAAATTGGAATTTTCTGTTTGTGGTCAAAAAGACAGTAGAAAGCACTGACAATTTTCTTTAGTTGGGCTGTATAAATTATGTCATGTTTGACTACTGTTTCAGAGTCATTAAAATTTTTATTAGGTAAAATAATTGCAATAATGATCTTGTAACAAGAAGTAGGCAATTCTTTTAAAATGAATAATCTGTACTACAGATTATGTCACAGTTTATTTCACAGTGTATATATGTGTGTGTGTGTGTTTTTCTCTTTTAGCCAAATGCTTTTCAGTAGCAATTACTGAAGTGTCAATGACCTTCTGGTTCAATTGAATTAAAAAACTTAAATGAAGTTTTACAAGTATCACTCTTTGCTGTCATACAGGTAGTTGAGAACATGATCTGTGCTACAACAATGCCACCTATAGTTAGTAGCCTTTGTTTAAAGCAAGGTAAAATTTTACGTGTACTGAAACAGAAGACAGCCTAAAATAAAAGTCTGTTAGTCAGAAGTGTTTATGGAGTCCCTAATTTTCTTTTTTTTTCTTTTTTAACATCTTTATTGGAGTATAACTGCTTTACAATGGTGTGTTAGTTTCTGCTTTATAACAAAGTGAATCAGCTATACATATACATATATCCCCATATCTCCTCCCTCTTGCGTCTCCCTCCCACCCTCCCTATCCCACCCCTCTAGGTGGTCACAAAGCACTGAGATGATCTCCCTGTGCTATGCAGCTGCTTCCCACTAGCTATCTATTTTACGTTTGGTAGTGGATGTATGTCCATGCCACTCTCTCACTTCATCCCAGCTTACCCTTCCCACTCCCCGTGTCCTCAAGTCCATTCTGTTTGTCTGCATCTTTATTCCTGTCCTGCCCCTAGGTTCTTCAGAATCAGGTTTTTTTTTTTTTTTTTTAGATTCCATATATATGTGTTAGCACAAGGTATTTGTTTTTCTCTTTCTGACTTACTTCACTCTGTATGACAGACTCTAGGTCCATCCACCTCACTACAGATAACTCAATTTCGTTTCTTTTTATAGCTGAGTAATATTCCATTGTATATATGTGCCACATCTTCTTTATCCATTCATCTGTCAGTGGGCACTTAGGTTGCTTCCATGTCCTGGCTATTGTAGATAGAGCTGCAGTGAACATTGTGGTACATGACTCTTTTTGAATTATGGTTTTTTCAGGGTATAAGCCCAGTAGTGGGATTGCTGGGTCATATGGTTG
Source organism: Aethalodelphis obliquidens (assembly GCF_003676395.1). Taxonomy (NCBI): domain Eukaryota; kingdom Metazoa; phylum Chordata; class Mammalia; order Artiodactyla; family Delphinidae; genus Aethalodelphis; species Aethalodelphis obliquidens. The sequence continues at coordinate 11,144,507 of NW_020837968.1, read as the reverse complement.
TTCTGTTTTTAGTTTTCTAAGGAAGCTCCATACTGTTCTCCATAGTGGTTGTATCAATTTACATTCCCATCAACAGTGCAAGAGGGTCCCCTTTTATGGAGTCCCTAATTTTCAGAGCACTAGGAAGAACTAGACAAAGACACAGTAAGAGTAAGGTGATCAAGTAGTGACTATTTCAGGGAAGATAGGACTATAATTTAAAAAGAAATCCTTAAGAAGAAATAGATAAATGCATTCTAAATATCTTCCGAGAGTTGTGGCTTCTCAATTTATTTTCTTTATGGTATTCTTTGATGAAAATATTTTCTTACTTTTAGTTGATAGAATTTATCAATCTTTCTTTATGGTTGACACTTTTTGTGTTGTCAAAAATATTTTCTTTTCTAACTGAAAGTCATGAAGATATTCTCTTATACTGTCTTTTTAAAATTTTAGAGGTTTGCTTTTCATAGTTTTTAAACCATCTGAAATTTGCTATTGTGAATATGCAGTATAAGCTAGGATTCCTTTTAAGGATAATCAGTTGTCTCAGTGCCAGTTACTATAGTTCATCTTTTCCCCACAGATCTGCAATTTACTTTTGTTAGATACCAAGTTACCATCCCGTGTGGTCCTGTTTCTAAGCTCTCTGTTTGGTTCTGTTGACTAATTTGTCTATCCTTGTATAAATATCGTACTCACAGTAGCTTTATAATATGTTTTGATGTCTACAGAAGAAGTCAGCAGAAGGCTGGACAAATAAATTTGGTATATTCATAAACTGAATATGATAGAGCAGTGAGATCAGTGAAATCATCTATGTGCATTAACACAGATGAATCATAGAAAGGTAATATTTAATGAGAAAACATAAAACAACCAAAAGGGACTATATACCGCATGATACCATCTCGAAATATCACGTAGAAATAAATCTAAAGAATATATTATTTAGGGACAGATTCTTGTGGTAAAATTTCCAAGGAAAACAAAAGGAATGATATGCACACAATTCAAGATAGTGTTTACTCCTGGTAAGGAGTGGAGCTGAACGCGATTGAAGAAGGGTCCTTGGATAGCCTTATCGGTTTTGGCATTGCTTATTACTTTGCTCCCTTCCTTTCCTTCCTGCGAAAGAAGGTTCGTGAAGGTTCATTTTATTATTATGTTTCATAATTTACATATATGATACATATATTATTTTATATTAACTATTATAAAAATAAAATTAAAAAACTATAAAAGTATGTACATTGTGATAATTTAATAAAAGCATATGCGTATTGAGGGACTAGAATTGTTACCTTTTCCCTTCTTTAAATCCTGGCTCTGTGATTGACTACCTATATAAATTTAGCAAGTTGTTCAAACACTCTAAGACCCAATTTTCCCTCATGGGGTTCTTGTTAGGATTAACACTTCCTGGTACATTGTAAGCAGTCAGCGAAGATTAGTTTATCTACTTTATTATTACTGTACTTAATAGAATCTATCTATCTGTGTAATTTTTCACTTTGTTCTAGAAAGTCTGTTTGGTTCATGTGTTATTCAGCCTCATTTAAAAAAAAAACATCATGGATTTTAGCTCTGTTTTAAGGTTTGTTTTTTTTTCTTTTAACTATATAATTGCAGCTTTTTAAGTAAACGTAGTTGAAAACTAAAAATTCATGTGTTTAAATTTGCAAACAGTCCAAATATACAGTCTTCTCAATACTTTTAAACAGTTAAAAATTTGTTCTAGGATCTGGGAATACAGTAGTGAACAGCATATTTGTGGAGTGAACGGACATACGGCAATGAACAAAGGCTCTGTGTTCTCATAGAGCTTACATTTTGTTAGTGGGAGATAAATAATGAACTACAGAGAGGAAGGAAGGGAGGGAGGGATGGAGGGAGCAGAAAGGAAAGAAGGAAGGAAGGGGAAGAAAGGAAGAAACAGGAAGATGAAAGAAAAAAGGCGAAGGAAGGAAAGGGAGCAAAGTGAGTAAAAAATAAGTTTAAAAATAATCATATATATATATGATTATTGTATGATTCATATATGTATATATATGAATTCTACTCAGCCATGAAAAGGAATGAAATAATGCCATTTGCAGCAACATGGATGGACCTAGAGATTATCATACTAACTAAAGAAAGTCAGACAGAAAGACAAATATCATATAATATCACTTTGTGTGGAATCTGAAATATGATACAAATGAATTTATTTACAAAACAGAAACAGACTCACAGACATAGAAGACAAACCTATGGTTACCAAAGGGGAAAAGGAGGGATAGGGATAAATTAAGAGTATGGGATTAGCAGATACACACTACTGAAAGAGATAAACAACAAGGTCCTACTGTATAGCACAGGGAACTATATTCAAAATCTTGTAATAAATTTGAATGGAAAGGAATATGAAAAAAATACATATATATATATAACTTAATCACTTTGCTGTACACCAGAAACTAACACAACATTGTACATTATACTTCAATGAAAAAATCACATCTTAATGCTAAATGTTATGGAAAAAATAAAACTAGGTACAGAGAATAGAGAACACTGGACATGTGGTTACTTTTTTAGTGGGAATATTCCAGAAGTTACTAAAAGAAGTGAGAAATTGGGCAGGCGGGTATCTGGGACAAGAAACTTCCCACAGAGGGAACAGCAAGGATGCTCTGAGATGGTCCTCGGTTTTTCAAGGACACAGGAGTCCGCAGTGGCTGGAGCAGAGGGAGGGTGACAGGAGGTCACAGGGTTCCTTGAGGGCAGACTGTGTTGCACCTTAGTGGATGTTGTTAAGATCGTAGCTTTTACAAAATGAGCTGACATACTGTTGAACTCTGAGCAGAGGAGTGACAAGATGTGACTTAGTTTTAAAAGATCACTTTAAGAGTGAGCAGAAGACTTGAATGGACATATCCAACCATAGACAAAGGGTCAACAAGCACAGGAGAATTTGTTCAAAACCATTAGTTATCAGAGAAAGGTGAGTTAACACCACAGTGAGATACCACTTTATACCCACTAGGATGGCTAAAACTAAAATAAACAACAAAAACAACAAACCCAACGGACAAGGATGCACTGCTTAGAAGTATGCAGAGCAACCTGACCTCTTATCCATTGCTGGTGAGTGTATGAAATAGAACAATCCCTTTGGGAAACTGGCAGTTTCTATGAAATTCAAAATTTCTATCCTGTGACCCAGTAATTCCACACCCAGGTATTTACCCAAGAACAATGAAAACATGGGTCCAGAAAAAGTTTGTACAGAGTGTTTGTGGCATCTTTATTCATAATGGCTAAAAACTGGAAACAACTGTAAATGTCCATCAACAAATAATGAATCAGTTATGGTATATTTATACAGTGGAATACTAGTCATCAATAAAACAACATGAACGACTAATACACTCAACAGCATGGATGAATGTCATAAATCTAATACTGTGCGAAAGGAAACCAGGTGCAAAAAATAGTGTGTAGCATCCATATGTTTTGGTCATAATAACGTCTGAAACAGGCAAAACTAAGCTTTGGTAATAGAAATCAGAAATTTAGTTGCCTTTATTTGGAAAGGAATCGACTAGAAAGGGACATAAGGGAAATTTTCTGGGGTGATGGAAATAATCTGTACCTTGATGGAGATGGTTTTAGGGATGTATACATTTGTCATAATTCACCAGTTCATACTCTTAAAATCTGTTCATTTCATTAGAGATAGTAATTAGTAGCAGTACTTTAATTTAAAAAAATTAGTATCGGGCATCCCTGGTGGCGCAGTGGTTGAGAGTCCGCCTGCCGATGCAGGGGACACGGGTTCGTGCCCTGGTCCGGGAAGATCCCACATGCCGCGGAGCGGCTGGGCCTGTGAGCCATGGCCGCTGAGCCTGCACGTCTGGAGCCTGTGCTCCGCAACGGGAGAGGCCACAGCAGTAAGAGGCCCGTGTACCACACACACAAAAAAGAAATTAATATCACTCTGACTTCTCTGTAGAGAGTAGATTGAAGAGGGCAAATGTGAAAATAGGAAGACCAGTCAGGGTGCCACTGCAGTGGTCCTGGAGAATGATGGTGGTGGTGTGGGTCAGGGAAGTAAGGATGGGGTGAGGAGAACTTGCCAGCCTCTGGATATATTGGTTTGGCCAAAACGTTCGTTTGGGTTTTTCCGTAACATCTTACGAACTAACCCAGTCTTTTGAAGGAAGAACCAAGTGGATTTCGTGAGCAGTGTTAGAGAAAGAAAGAATCAAGATGTCTCTAAAGTTTTTGGTCTGAACAACCAGAAGATGGAAAATACTGGGGACGTATAGATTTAGTAGGGTAGGGGTAATCAGTACCCATTTTGGAAATGTTACTTTTGAGATACATAATAGACATCCAAATGAATTGTCTAGGAAGTAGGAAGATGGATCGGTGAGTCTGAAGTTCAGAGGAAACATCTTGGCTAACGTCATACATTTGTGATTTGTCACATATGTACAGTATTTAAAATTATAGAGGCCAGCTGTGGCCACTTAGGGAGTGAGTGCAGAAGAGAAAAGAGGTCCAAGGATTTAACTTCTGTAACAATTAGGGGATGAGAAAATGAGGAATAATCAACAGAGGAGTCTCTGAGGAAGTAACCATTGAGGAAGAGAGCAGAAAGAAAGAGGTATCCCCAAAGTTCAGCAAAGAAATATAAGAATGTAACCGAGCCTTTCCACTTCTAGGTTCTTTGGAATGACTTTTTTTTTTAATTAATTAATTTATTTTTGGCTGTGTTGGGTCTTCGTTGCTGCATGTGGGCTTTTTCTAGTTGTGGTGAGCGGGGGCTACTCTTCATTAGGGTGTGCGGGCTTCTCACTGCGGTGGCTTCTCCTGTTGCGAAGCACAGGCTCCAGGTGTGCGGGCTTCAGTAGTTGTGGCTCGCGGGCTCTAGAGTACAGGCTCAGTAGTTGTGACTCACGGGCTTAGTTGCTCCATGGCACGTGGGATCTTCCCGGACCAGGGGTCGAACCCGTGTCCCCTGCATTGGCAGGCGGATTCTTAACCACTGCACCACCAGGGAGGTCCCTCTTTAGAATGACTTTTATCTATTGCTCAGTACTTTGGGCATCACAGTGATATGGTTCTTTTCATAATCTGTCTTCATAATCTTGTACTCTTTATCACCTTTAGGGTTGAAAGTATAATTTTAAGATTATTGTAGAATACTAGGGTTTCATCTGGTTTTTTTGTTTATTTTGTTGTGGGTTTTTTTTTTTCAATTTAAAATTTTGGTTTTGTTTATTCCTTTTTTTTTTTTTTTTTTTTTTTTTTTGCGGTACGCAGGCATCTCGCTGTTGTGGCCTCCCCCGTTGCGGAGCACAGGCTCCGGACGCGCAGGCTCAGTGGCCATGGCTCACGGGCCCAGCCGCTCCGCGGCATGTGGGATCTTCCCGGACCGGGGCACGAACGCGCATCCCCTGCATTGGCAGGCGGACTCTCAACCACTGCACCACCAGGGAAGCCCTGTTTATTCCTTGATTGAACGCTTTGGACAGATAAGTGATTGGCATGAGTGACACGGCAATTGTTCACACCCACATCTATTAACTTTCAAAATTTTATGATTTCTTCTGCAAGACTTGGCCATTTCTATTGTCTGTAACTGCGTTGTCAAGCGTGTGACAGGCCAGCTTCTATGTACACAATGGCTTTATTTCCAGAGCAACAGCACTGGGCAGGCTTTTTTGAAGGCATTTTAAGAGATTCAGATTTAAGTTAGAACCAACTCCATGTGCTATTGCGAATGCAAATAATTCCAGTGAGGCGACAATCAGAGGAACAGCTAACTTCACACATGCTCAGGCAGGATCACTCCTGAGATGTCATAACTTACTCCTCTGCCTGTCAGCTGGCAAGTACCTGAATTGAGAAAACACAGCTCAGCTTTTAACATGAACCACACCCACTTATAGATGACACCCTTGATATTCTGCAGCGTACATTAGCTATACATATTTAGAACCTGGTTAGATAGTCAGAACATTGTTCACCTGGTGGAATGCTCAAGCCATGATCATTGGCTCATGTTATATAAGGTCCCCTTATTTACACATGCCTTGATCAAGTAATTAGGAACTTCTGAGTGCATTATATTGGAAAATGCACAATACATTCTGCCCTTGTTTACTTAGAACAGGCCATGATTCACTGCTGTTAAATTAAGCAGCGAGAAGTAGAATAACAATTGAATGTCCAGAGTACAGAATGAAGCAAACTGAGCTTGGCTTTGATGGCCCCAATGCAGGCATAAGGATTTTTTTATTGGGTGTCTTCACAGAACTTTCCTGAACACTGCCTCCTGCAATGTATGACTACTTCTTCAATGGAGAGGAGCCTATGGAGGTTTTTAATAACTCAGTTATTGCTTATGGCATCATTTATCCATGTTGCCTTGTAATTAAAAAGGTTAGCAATGGACTTGCATTAAAAGTCCATTATCTCATAATTTTAGAAAAATGTCCAGAGATGAGATATTACAATGCAGTCTTACAAGCTAAAGAACCAAATGACAATTAATTGATATTTAGAGATAATTTCTCTTTCCTTGAACAATTAAAAAATAGAATTGGGCAGACTCTATAGAGAATCTGAAGTAATGGTAGTAAGATTCTCAACCACTGCGCCACCAGGGAAGCCCTGTGGGGGCTTTTTAATGTTTTCCTTCTTACTAGTGTTATGAGTTTTTCCCCACTGCCCCTCAAATTGATAAATAATTAATGATGGACCATATTATTGCTTTTAGTATTTATAATTTTATCTGTCAAAATGGCATGGCTTTATTCATTTATCTAAACATTTTTAAATATGAGATGAAAGAGTATTTGAGCCACATTTTATATTATTTCAAAATAACTTTGGCCATCTTTCTACTTTACAAGTGGAGCCTTTGCCGGGACAGCTCCTAGATTTATGATGAGATCACATCCTCTCAGAGACAACATTATTATGTCACTGAACCTCAAGTGGGGAGGTCAGCATTTATGGGCCTGGAAGACCAGGGTTCAGTTCAGAGAGAGAGAGCAGGGCTGAAAGTAAAGATGGAGAAGTCAGGGCAGAGGGGCAAGCAAAGAAGAAAGAGAGGAGCTAGCGAATCCTGAAATATGGTCATTGACGTGAGCAGAAATTTCACCCTCAGCATTTTCATATTGTGCTTTGGGAAATGAAAAAAAAAATTAATGAAGGAAAAAAAAAAGCCAGCAAGCCTTTAAAACTTTCCTCTATTTCATTATTAAGAAAAGCTTCAGAAAACAGAGGGGTTACATAAATGAGAGCAGGTGCGGTCGTGCAGAGGTAACTATTCAGCATATGTAAGTGCAGTTGGAAAATCACTGTCTTGCAGAGAATCCTCGAAATTGGTCCCTAATGGCCTTAGTTTTTGTCATATGGTCTTGTTTTAAGGCTAAAATTGCATTGCCATGCCTTTAGAGTGCACGAGATGTATGGATAATTATTACATGTGCTGAATACCTTTCGGCAAGGAAGAGCCAGGACATCCCTGGTCACTGGAGCTACCATTTCTCCCGGCTGTCAGAAAAGCTCTAAGCGGCCAGTTCATCGCCATATTTATGTGGAAGAGAAATGGAAATGTGCCTCTCTGGTTGGGTGTGCACACGCCCACATACATGCACATATGCAGATTGTGGACAAAGCAGAGGGCCGGGATGTGTGTGATTGTGAGGCCACGTTCAGAGAAGCAGTAGCGTTCATGGAAATGAGGCGTATGAAAACAAAATGGTGAGTTCTGTAGAAAACTGATGACTCTTGGTGGTGTCCGTGTGCTAGGAGCTGGCACCAAAGCCGTGCCAGGAATGATTCGGGGGCTCAGTTTGAAATGGTGCAGGAAGTTTAAAGTTACTGATGTTAGGAGCTGTCAAGTGAGCAAGAAATATTTACGGAAGACCAATGATTTTAGATACACTAAAAGAAAAATACCTTCCCTTCGTTCATATGTACTTTTTAAACTAATGTGGCTTTTTTGCATGCTCTCACGATTCTCTCAGAAGCTAGGTATAATGATAGTAACTAAAATGCCAGCTGTCCTTGCCGCTGAGAATAAATTTCATGTCTGTTTAACAGTTGCCACCATCACCCCTTCTGGCGAGGCCAGGTGTGCCTCCCCTTCTGGCACCCAGGGGAGGGTGCCCTGGGCGGGTGGTGAGGACGAATCCAGTGTTTCGTCCTATCTGAGTGGGTGAGATTCAGGACTGCACTGAGATCCCCAGTCACGAGCACACAACTCACTCATCACGGGGGTATTTATTATGGATCCCGGCCTTGGGAGGCGATGGCTTCCACTTTCCATGCAGCCCTTTGCGATATAGGGTGGACTAACTATGAGGGCCGCTCTCTCTTCCATACTGAGCCTTGAACTTTGGGGCTAAAAGGGAGGGGAGAAACAAATCACAATTTGCTGAAGAGCTCAGAGGAAATCTCATGTGAGAGCAGACATGGGTTTGAGAGGACAAGGCTCTGAGTTGGGAAGTTTTCTGATTGTGGTCTACAGTTTGCCACTCTAAGCCCACTGAGCGTGCATATGTGGAAAGGATGATGCAAGTTGGTGGATCACATAATTAGCCAGTCACCTCAGTTGACCTGCTGATGGTATTTTGGTTGTTTTGATGCAGGATGTATATATTGTAAGGTAAGGAGTAGTCAAAACCTTAAGAATGGAGGTTTCCTCGTAACTGAAAGAAAAAGAAGGGAAATAATAGCACAGAATCTATTCTATGTACAATAATAATAAACCTATATATACATATGTATAATTCATTCCTGTGCAAAAACATTTAATTGAAAGGATCAGAGAACCTGGAACAAGTATTTTAGCATATTTAATACCAGTTTTTATTTTCAGTGTGTATATAGTGTTACGTGGCATCATGATACCCTTCATTATGCTATGCCACATGGTAATTAAATCTGGGATTCTAGGGCAATAAGACATGAGAGTCACACTATTTTTGTGCTGTTCGTAACTTCCATTTCTACTGAAAAACGCTAAATTAGTAGCATTTTATGATTCCTGATTTAGCTCTTTTAATAAGAAAGGGAAGCTAAAAACAGTCCGACCAAGCAGCTGAAGTCTTATCACAAGCCGGTAAGATCAATAAGCTAAAAAAGGATGAAAAGTTTTTGAGTGACAGCTTAAAAATGGAAAATTTAAATATATATCGCTGCCTTCTGCTCCATTGTGTGATGCATAAAGCCCATTTTGGCAGTACATTTTTAAGCAGTCAAGAAAGTGATTTATCAGTGTCACTGGATTTGTGTTTATGTTCCATGCTGTAAACTATGCTTATAGCAATATATCTGTATTAAGGCATTAATACTAGGAGTGCTACCTAAGCTTACCATTACTAATATTGTTCAAAGCATAGTTTATTGGGCTATAAATAGTTACATCAGTATTGACACTTGCAGCATTATCTAAGTGCCTGGATAACTGTGTCTGATGCTTATATACTGTCAGCATGTCGCTGCTGACAGTATATAAAACATAAATAGTGACCACGAGTGCTATTTCATGACTACGGTTGGTGTTCCTACCTGCTTTGGTCTGCAGAGAAGGAGTCCTATGCGTGCAGAAACGTAGCTAGATTCTCCCAGGGTTTATTAGAGGGATGTGATGAGAGGAAAACCACATCTTGATTTTAAACATTCTTCTTTCATCTGACCACTCATTTTATGTCACAAATAAGAATACATAATCATGGTCCACAGTAAGGGAAGGATAGTTAGCAAATCAGGAGTTGAGTTTTGGTTTAACTTTCTACACCCAAGCTACGTCTTTACCTTGATACAAAACTGGTTGCTATTGGTTCATTCATTTAACAAGTTTTAGTTGAAGGTTGACTACGGTCTTAGTCTGTTGGGCTGCTATCACAAAATACCATACATTGGGTGACTTATAAATAAGAGAAATTTATTTCTCACGGTTCTGGGGGATGGGGAGTCCAAGATCTTGGCTCAGGAGTCCAAAATCATGGCTCCAGCAGATTCAGGTCCACGTCTTAGACGGCTGTCTTTTTACAGTAACCTCACATGGAGGAAGGGGCAAGGGAGTGCTCTGGCCTCTTGTAAGGGTACTAATCCCATCTTGGGGGGCATGTGTCCACTCTCATAATCTAATCACCTCCCAAAGGCCAAACACCATCACATTGGGTGTTAGGATTCAACATGTAATTTTCAGGGGGACACAAACATTCAGTCTGTAGCAACTACTATACAGTGGACACTGTTGCCATAGAAAGTATATGTGCTAAGTTTGATTCCTTTTGTTAAAAATCAAGACAATATTTCAAGTCTCTTTGTATTTGACTATACACATTCTCCTTTATTAAAGGCTGTAAACAATGAAAACGCTCTTTTTTTCCCCCTAATTTCAAAGTTTATTGACAGCTTTTGTTTGGGTTCCAGAGTAGAGATAAATACACAGAAGAATCTGGAACATATTAGTTTGATTCATGCTGTCCTGATAATAGGGAGGTGACAGACGATCTGATTTCTGAGATCATTTAGACATCCCTGATTTAATCTGTTTCTTTTTTTATTGCTAGTTTTATGAACAAATGGTTATCAAGAGTTGAGAAAATGGAGAAAAGAAATCATACTGCATATTCTCATCTAAAATATCAGTTGGTTCTCTTTGCTTGTTTGTTTTGGGAAAATGTTCTTTCTTAAGAGTGGTCTTCAGGAGGCAAAAAACGGTAATGTAAGTCATGAATATGCTAATTTAGCTAGGTGTTCCTCACTTTACTTTGCAAAGGCTAATGGCATACATTAAATTAAGGTTTGAGTTCATTAGATTTGGAAGAGAATAGCCATAGCTAGTAATTTATGCCTTCATTCATTCAGCATCCTTTTATTGAGCACCAGCTATGAGCCAAAAACTGTGTGGCTCTTTGGAGAATAAATGATAAATGATGCACATTCCTTATCCTAAAGACACAGTCAAATGATGTTGCCTTTTGCTAAATTAATCCAAGGAAATTATGGAAAAGGTTTTTTCCCTTAACTAATAAAAGACAGGAATTAAATGCATGGAATGATAATGATCAAACCCATTTTTGTTAGTTTGTAATTTCTTGCTAGTTCTTGCTAGTTGTTGTAGAATATGATAGAAGCAAGTTCACTGAAATGCTAAGATATTCAGGTACTTCTCCCGCCCCTTTCGCCTCAGATATCTTATTTCTTGGAACTGATTGGATGGTGACAAGAAGGATGCCAGTTTGGGTAACCCATAAAGGATAGACAGCTAGTGAGTGATGTAAGATACTAATTCTAGGTGTGATAACGATGCCAAACATCATTAATCTTATTAAGAATGAAGATAAGCAAGCATTGACTTATCTTGTCCAGAGTAGATGGGGAGCTAGAAGAAGGGGATTTTCTCATCCAAAATACAAGAAATATATGCTCACCTTTTCAAAGCCATTAAAGTTTGTGCCTTGAGGACACTTTTCATTCTCCCTTAAGGAACTTTTAATATTATTGGATTTATTTTGTGGTAAATAAACCTGCATCCTTTGCACGTTTGCCAGTATTGGCTATGTGGTTAATGCAGAGGAAACAAAGAATAGGGCAGCCGCCAAGGAAGTTTCCTTGCTCTCCTTTCACCCACTTCAGGAAGGAGGGAGCTAGAGGAGGATGTGGCTGGTGAAACAGCTCAGCTCCAGAAGCCGGTAGAAAACAGGGAGCACCTTAAAATCCTAGAGCTTCAAGATGGTTAAAGACGTTGGGAAGTCAGGGTGCTCTGGTCTTTTCTGGTTGGTCCACTGCCAGCATCCAGCAGCGCTGAGCCCGGGGTAGATATCTTCTTCCCCCAGAGTCTGCCAGAGTTCCATAAAGAGCTCAGAGCATGGGAAGCGTATGTTTTGTTTCTTAGGTCCTAAATACATCCTTGTAAAAGTGCACAGGACAACGGTGGAGTGAAGCCTAACAGTCCAGGGATCTGTGAAATCCAGGGGTTTCTCGTCAATTCCTCATTGCCTCCTTTGTTAGCTGAAATAACCAGCTTTGGTCTAAGAAGCAGCTAAAAACCTTATACAAAGAGCTTGTAAACAAACACCCACTTGAACCATCTGGTCTTGTAACACATACAAGTGATTAAGCTTCAGAGCTATGATTGTTAACTTTTTTTAAAACGCTAACTTTTTTAAAACACAGCAATTCCAAACACCCCCAATAGACTCCTTATACAAGCTTACAGGGAGGAAAACCTGAGCTGCTTTATATAGTAAATAATATGGGGAAATTAAAACAATTTTTTTAAATTTCCCTACTTTCCTCCCTCCCTCCTTCCTTTTCTGTCTTCATCATGAGTGTTAGAGAAAGAGAAAACCTTAAGATACAAACATATGGACTAAAAATACACTTATAGTTCCACTAAGCCTACATGGTCAACGACTTAGAATGGCCCCTTCTCTTTAGCTTAATTATTATTTTTACCCTTGATAGAGACAGAAACTTGCATGCTTGAGTGTATGTGTGTGCATGTGCACTCAAGGGGGTGTCTTAGTTCCTTCTAGAATACATTAAGCGATCTGGACTATTTGCAAATAATGAATTCATACTTTTTGTTCCTAATGAGTGAAGAAAGTCAGGTCAGGGGGAAATGAAATATGTTAAGAGCTCTCATTTTAATTGTATAATATCGACACTGTCTTTATAGTTAATTTCCTTGACAAGGCGTAGGGCATATGGATTGAATTCTTCATATATTTCTAACATGGAAATGATTCTAAATTGGAATATTTCATTTAGGTGACATCACTAAAGGGAAAAAGAATAAGCCGCACACGGCACCACAAGCACGTGGAAATAACACAAGTTTCTAGCCGTTGACTGTTGAAATGAACAACACATAGAACCCAAAACTCTTAAGTGAAATAAAAACTCTAAGTGAGAAATCAATATTATATTAGGACTCCTATTTCTGTCTTCATCTTGACCAGTCCTCCTGCCTAGATTTATCACATCAGCTGGGGGGAAGAAAGACAATGGTTGAAAGAAGAGTTGGAAGAGGGTTTAGTTAACAGTGATGGTGACTGGTGAAGCAAACAAACCGTCAAATATTAAGTAGTTCAAATAGAAGAAAAATTCATTGTTCTCTCACATTTAAAGTTCACAGTGGGTACTCCTGATGGGGGTGAGTCTCTTTCTGGTGGGGATTTGAAGGTTGAGCTCCTTCTATACTCTTGCTGTCTGACTTCAGTGGATGGCATCCAGGGTTGTCCATAGCATCTGCAAAAGCCCCCAGAAAGGGAAATACTGTGGAAAATATTGGTGGGCGTGGTTTCCAGCCAAGTGTGGAGAGGCTTCTGTCACTTCTAGTCTCTTCCCATGAGGGAAACTCAATCACATGACCATACCTACCTGCAAAGGTGGCTGGGGAATATGGTTTAGCCTTGTGCCAAGGAACAAGAGGTGGTGAACTTCTGGCTAGCCTCCCCCAAAAGAGAGAAAGAGAAAAAAAAAAAAGATGGGTGTTGACACAAGACACTCTATAGTACCTTTTATTTGCATAGAAGAAAACAATAAATTAAATCCTTTTTCAGTGATGTGCTGATAAACTCTCTCTCTGTTGTACCTATACATATATCCATTCTTTTTTAGATTCCTTTCCCATATAGGTTTATAGGTTATTACAGAATATTGAGTAGAGTTCCCCATGCTATACAGTATGTCCTTGTTGATTATCTATTTTATGTATAGTTGTGTGTATATGTTCATCCCAAACTCCTAAGTTATCCCTCCCTGACCAGCTTTCCCCTTTGGTAACCATATGTTTAAAAAACACCTGAGTTGTACATTTGCTGATTTCCTTGGTGTAGATACTCCCGCTGTGGGTGACTTCAAGCTACCAATGTGAAGTCACTCGACGTGGATTTAGAAGAGAGGTACAGACTGCTCTAGCAAGCTGGAGCAAGGCAGTCTAGCAGGGCATTTTACTAATGAATTCTGAGAAAACACATCAGAGGCAGCCCATTTGTGGGAAGGAAGTGAGTGTGCATTTTCCCTTTCGTATTTGACACAAGGAAAGGTTCACTTCAGAACGGATTTATCAGCGAAAAAAACATCAATGTGATGATGTATTCCTATCAAGAACAGATGGGGTTGTACCATTTTTGAGTTCGAGAAAAATAGCACCAAGGGCACATGGAGTCCAGGCTGAGCATCTGTACTCAATCCTGGGTCGCTCTCAGGTAAAATTGAAAGCTTCTAGAACAACTTTCCAAAGAGTGGACCAAGACATCAGATGCCACTTCTGGAATTTCATGTGATCGTTCCCGTAGTTGTTTTCCAAAAAGAGGGAACGATTTTAGACATGGAATGGATAGTGGTGATGACACAAAAGAGATGCCAAGGCTGTTTTCTTTGGTTTCTGTCTGTAACTCAGGTTGGATGGTGGTGTCATTCCTTGTGAGAGAAGCAAAGGACTGGTACGAGCTGGTTTGTGTTTCAAGAAAACAACTTTGAAAATTAAATGGATGCTCAGCTCCCAGTCGGCTAATTAATTAGGATTGTTATTAACAGACCAGTGGCTGTATATCCTTCTGAAATTTTTGGTTTCTGCTTGTCTACTTTTACTGTCCAAAGAATCAGGCCATATAATGATCAGTTTGATTCTGTCTTGCCATTCGGCTTTATCCATGCAGGTGTGGTGCCCTTGAATCAAAGGCCAGTGGCCCAGATGGAGGATCAAGACAATGTAATGTACTAGGCTTCAGCCCAGTGGTTTTTGCTAAGTGTGTGTCTGTTTTCAAGTGTTAAAGTCTTTCAAGTGTTAAAGATACAGCACCTCTTGAACTGATGGTGTAGTCTGAATCTATACTGTAAAGGCTCAGCGTTTCCTGTTTGATACTTCTTGCTTTGTTTAATTGGGAAGGTTTATAAAGACATCACTAAGGGCTTCCCTGGTGGCGCAGTGGTTGAGAGTCCGCCTGCCGATGCAGGGGACGCGGGTTCGTGCCCCGGTCCGGGAGGATCCCACATGCCGCGGCGCGGCTGGGCCCGTGAGCCATGGCCGCTGAGCCTGCACGTCCGGAGCCTGTGCTCCGCAACGGGAGAGGCCACAGCAGTGAGAGGCCCGTGTACCGCAAAAAAAAGACATCACTAAGAGTCCAGTCTCCATACTTTTTATTTGGAACACAAGCTCAGGCAGATCAAAACCTAAAAACAAGTTAAATCTGTGATTTATTGGTTTTAGTTGGTTACTGGTTTATTTGAGGTCAGTCACTATTTTTGGAAAGTACTAAAACTGATAATGACAGACTTAGGTATTGAGGTTTCTCTAAAAGCTAATCCAGTCACTTAGTAAATAATGAGCCCTTACAGGGAACAGCTCTCCTCCTCTCATATTTTTTAATGATGGTGAGAAGTGAGCTCCTCTGAAACTAACTTTCCCCATGCCAATCTACCCTATTGAATTTTTCTCTTAACTGTAGTCTGCCAAAACACAGGACTAGAGCTTGGCACACCAGTTTTGATCAGACCAACCATCAGAATCATAATGTCCTAAGTACAAAGCTCACTAATTGAATTTCATTAGCTGGACTGAAATATAGCAGCCAAGACAGAGAACACCGTTGGCTGCTTTTTATGAGGTCCGGAGTCTAAAGTCATTTTTTAAATGTGAGTGATGCAATTTCTTGTATCTTTCATTTAAAATGCTGCTTGGTAGACAGTGTTTCAGATTAGTGTATTTGTAATTTAAATGAAGACAATACATCAAGCTGAATCTGAAAAGGAAGGGGAAGTTTAGGAAATGATTCATCCCCCTTTTTGTGATCTACTGTAGAAAATAATAAATAAATAGGTGAGGAGAGGGGGGAAAAATGGTTTGTGGATTTTGGAGACAAAATTGAACTATTTCTAAAAGGAGTCCGTCCCAGTAGCTAAATCTTTGTTTTCTTCAAGCAGACTAATACATTCTGCCTAATTCATTTTTTATTTTCTCTCGGGGTCTGCTTGCAGATTTGCCTTAACAAAGGAGGCATCACATTACATCTTTAATAATTGATGGCTCTCAGTCAGAGCCAGCTTGAAGGAAATTCTGAAAATAGGTACTGATTGAGCAAATGCCTTCTTTCTCCCCCCATCTCCCTCTTCAACGCGCCCCTCTCATCTTTTCCATCCCCTTTTGTTTCTTTGCCTCTGTTTTGATGGGTAGAGGACAATGATATCATTTGGGCTTAGGTTTTACCTACTGCATGGTCTCTCTTGTTTATTTCATGCTATCTATTTTATTAAAGACAGGGGGAGCTGTTAATTATAAGCCAAGTGATGTATGAAAGGCTCTTAATTAATCTTCAGAAATGTTATGGCATAATCACCACCAGAGACAGTTTGTTGGGAATGTAAGAAATTGGACTTGGGGCTTGTACTTCTAAATTCAGAGTGTGCTGTCTCAAAGGGTCAGATTACCCCGGAAGCTGGGTCAGCTGTGGCGTTGCCCAATTCCAGCTCTTCCTGTGGGTTCAAATACTGTGAGCTGATCTGTGTTTTCCCCCCCCAGAGAGAGAAGGGCATCTCCATCTTACCTCACTCCTGGGGTCATTAGCAATTGTCTATGACTCGGAAAAGCCTTTATGACTTTCAGACAGCTGTGGTCTGTAGAACCTTAGACTGGTCCACAGTGAACCTGGCTTCCTGTCCTGAAGTTACCTGTCCTTCCAGGGCCTCATTTTCCTCACTGGTGACATGAGGACTTTGGAGTGAACCATCTTCTAGATCTCTGCCAGCAATGGCGTTCTTGCATCCTCCAGGGAAAGGGGTGATAAACTCAGGGGAAGTTGCCCTCCATTTGATTTTGACTGTGTTAACGGTACTCCGAGTTTGAGTGAATGGACCATGTGTTCCCTCACATTTCATCTTCCTCTTTCCTTCCATTACTTTTCTTTTCTCTTAGCTTTTCACATTTCTTCTCTTCTGCTACTTATCCTTATTCCTTTCCCTTTCTGACTTTCCATGTTTCTAGGGTTAAAGTGGAAGAAAAATGATCAGCAATGTGCTAGAATCCAGGATCTTGGTCAATTATTTTAAAAATATTATGTCCTTCTCACAGAAGAGCTTTCTCCTTCAGAAATTGCATCAGAAGATAGCCAGTATTAATGAACGTGTGAAAACTAACTGTAGAGTAACAACCATGGGGACATCTAACTCTGGAATTCTAAGTTGGAGTTCAGTTTAACTGGGGGAAAGCCTTACCTTGTATCCATCACTGAAAAAGCTGTGTCTATTACATTGCTGGAGTATTATCCATTTTCAAAACTATATCAGCCTCTGACCTACTCTTCCTTTCAAGGGTCATTTTTAAATACCATGTTAATTATATTGTTCCCTGTTTCTCTTTTATTATAGCAAGCTTGGTTGTATGTGTGTGTGTGTGTGTGTGTGTGTGTGTTGGGGAGTGGGGTAGGGTTTGAAGTCATCTTTGCCCCAAATCTTCCCATTAACCAGTAACTTGTTTGTATATCCTATGCCTGCCCAGGATAATCTTTTCTGATTGCTTTTCTAAAAATCTTGAAAAAAATCTTCAAATAATCAAACTTATTTAGAACCACATGAACAAACCTATGGCAGGGAATCTAGAAAGCTTAGGAATTTCTTCTGTTTATCATCTACTATCTGACTGTGCACTGAAGTCATATTCAGTTGGATCAGTGGAACCATTTTTGTTCCCCCTTTTAAAAAGCTTTTGCCATCCATTTACGTTTTAGCAGTGTATGATGCACAGGCTTTGGTATCTGTAAGTAGGTTACAGGTGACTCCTCCTAGCAAGACATACTCCTAAGGTTTTGGAATTGAAAATGTGCTTTTCATCAAGGATAGCCAAGCTGTTAATCGTTGGGTTCCACTGTAGCGCCACCATGATTCTTGAACATTATGTGCTAAATGGCTTCTCTTTTTAATGGAATATCCATTCCTAGTTCTTGGGACCTGAAGAACAGATCTCTGTCCCTCTGAAGGTAGAGAGGTAATTCCCCATCTTCTAAGGAGGTGACTGCAACAACCCAGAGGCTGGTAGGGATGGGGGTGGTACCAGTCCTCTTGCCTTGGCATCAGTGACTTTGTGAGTAGAGAAACTGGTAACTTGGTTCTCTGGATTCCCTTTAAAAATATACTCTGGATTAGGGAAAAAATCCAGATGCTTCCTTCCCCAACCGTATACTATGCAACCGTGGTAGGGTGGCACTATTCACACATTATAATGCGAGTGAAAGATGCCCAGTGAAGTTCTGCAAAGCAAAATCTATGTGAGTGTATCTGGTAGTTTTCCATCCTGGAATGAATTAATTTTTTGTCAGTTCATATGTCCAATCTCAATAATGAATTGGGTATAGGCAGCTCCTAGTTTATAAAACAGCAGTGTCCTAGTGTACATTTTAAAACTGGTTGGTTGTAATTCAGACTATTTGCAAACAAGAAAAAAGAAATGCGATACATGGTAGTGAGTTTCTAGATTACCAGAAAAAGTCTCAGTCATGCTGTAACTCAACTTCTAAAGGTCTGCAACAGTCTTGCTTTCTATTCTTTAGTACATTATCTACTATATTGAAGAAGAAATCTTCCACCTGGGTTGGTTGTCACCATTTAAAATGAAATTGATCTGGGGAGGTGTATATTGCATTTTGTAGTAAGAGGATACCGTTGAGGTAATAGGAGCAAATCCCACATACCCTTCTCATGCCCATCTGTCTTCCCTCACTCCCAGTCCCTGAGTGGTACAGAGCCTGAAATGGAATGGGCGTGAGGGGTTTATGGCAAAAATATGCAGAAACTGGGGTGGGAGAAGAGTAGTCAAAGAGCTAAGTTCTAACTCCTCCTTTACCCTTTCCTCCTGAGAACTCCCAAATAGCAGGACCCCAATTGCCCGTGGACAACTAGCTCATGTCCCTTTGGGCTCCAGATTTTTCCGTCAGGAATTCTAGAAGCACTAGGCAAACATCTTTTCTCTTCTTGCAACAACTCCTAAAGGTTTTGTGCATGTCTAAAAGGGAGGTGAGTGGCGGGACTTCCCTGGTGGCGCAGTGGTTAAAAATCCACCTGCCAGTGCAGGGGGCATGGGTTCGAGCCCTGGTCTGGGAAGATCCCACATGCTGCGGAGCAACTAAGCCTGTGCGCCACAACTACTGAGTCCGCGTGCCACAACTACTGAACCCTGTGCACCACAACTACCGAAGCCCATGCGCCACAGCAAGAGAAGCCATCGCTATGAGAAGCCTGCACACCGCAGCAAAGAGTAGCCCCCGCTTACCTCAACTAGAGAAAGCCCGTGCGCAAAAACAAAGACCCAGCACAGCTAAAAATAAATAAATAAATAAATTTATTTTTAGAAAAAGGGAGTTGAGTGGCTAAGGTAGTAATTCTTCCTCCCCAAGACTTTGAGAGCAGGGTCCCACTGCCCCCTGACCTGAGCTGCCCCTGCAGGTGTGGGAGGTCACAGTAAGATGATCCTGAGTTGAATGCCTCTGCTCAGAGATGAGTGCTATACGTGAGGTCAGAGGAGAACCTGTTCCCAAAGCTGTTACTAACAGTGTGAATGTTAGTTTGAATTTTCATTGATTTCAGAGGTGGGCTTTGACCAGCTATGTATTTTAAATGTTAACTTGAAATCAAGCCACATCAGTCATGACCATTGGCATGATTACCTGGACAGTAACTTATTATCTGATGAAATCAGCACCTGAAGGATTTTTGTTCCTTCAGATCCTTCTTTTGTACTTCTGGAGTCCTAAGGTTTCTTAAAAAAAAAGTAACAACCTAAATTAGTTTCCCTCAGGCATCTTACCCTGTAGTGTCACTTGGGTGGGTTCTTTCCTAATGCTTCATTATACTTATACAAATTGCAGGTTTTTAATAAGGCCTCCTATGTTCACAGTCCTAGAAAATAAAGAGTTGGATTCTCACATTCGAGTCATCTTGCCTTCTTTTTCATTTATGAGTATACCAAATACACCTATTTTTATTTGCAGAGCATCTTCCTTTTTTTTGGGGGGGGATTCTTTTTTTATTGAAGTATAGTTAATTTCTAATGTTGTGTTAGTTTCAAGTGTACGGCGAAGTGATTCAATTATATACGTGTATCCTTTTTCAGATTATTTTCTGTTAAAGGTTATTACAAGATATTGAGTATAGTTTCCTGTGCTATACAGTAGGTCCTTGTTGTTTATCGATTTCATATATAGTAGTGTGTATCTGTTCATCCCAAACTCCTAATTTATCACCCTCCCCACTGATCCCTTTGGTAACCATAAATATGTTTTCTATATCTGTGAGTCTATTTCTGTTTTGTAAATAAATTCATTTCTATCATATTTTTTTAGATTCCACGTATATGTGATATCATATGATATTTGTCTTGCTCTGTTAGCATCTTCCTTTCTTGATTCTAGACCCTATCAAATTCCAATCTGTACTGGAAGCCTCCTTGGTCTCTGGGCTTAGTTGATCTTCAGCTCTCCCTCTATGCAAGAACTTTAAAAATGATCCCTTTATTTTCTCGTACTCTAATAGTTTATCTTGAGCATGAAAGCAAATGATCAAAGTTTGATTCCAATTGCTTCTTGTGGTCTTAGGGTATTAAGGCGAAGTTGAAATTGAAACCTCAGTCTTGTTTAATTGTCAAGCATTTTACTTTTAACTTCATTCTTTAAAGAAAAGGGAAAAAGCTGTGGGTTTGAAGGGTGTCTTGAGTGAATACGATTTAGAGCCCCTCTGAGAATCTTCTAATCACAATACAGGCATCTCTTTGAAGTGTTCACTCCCCAAAGTCTATGGTTACCACATTCGTGCCTCAAGGGGTGTGATGGAAATGGCCAGGTGCCATCAGATTAATGAGTTTTCCCACAATTTTTTACCGAACAAACTGCATGAGAGTATGCACCAAACAAATTGTTAGGGCCTTTCAGTGATCTGTTGGTCACAACCGTTTTTTTTTTCCCTTCTCCCTTCCCTAGGCTGCAAGTCTGGCACAGAATTCCCCTGGATATCCCAGGGATCACTGTGTTGCTCTGAACAGTTTTCTTTTACATAAGGATAAAGATGTGAGAGGTATTAAGTTAAATCATATGGAATTGCCATTTTTGTAAAATACTGGCAGTTTCCTGAGGTTCAGTCTAATAGTTTTCCTCTGATAAACATTCTACCAAAAACAGCATTTTGAAAAAAAAAAAAGCATATTTTGTGAAAATCCACTGTGGGCTTATTTAAAACCGAAGCTTTGAGTTTTTCCAATCAGGAAACTTGTCCTCTACCTGCTTCCTTTTTATCTGTTTTTGAGGATCGGAGAAATAAGAAACAAACCCCTCTGATTTGAAGAAACTCGAATATTTTGAGACCCAAGTGCAATAAGTAAAGTCCCTTGATCCCTGTGATAGAAGAATTTTTTTTTCTGCAAGTTATAAATGGGTGTTATAATGGAAAATGCTTTCAAACCTTAACCAGAGCATGCACTATAAATAAGAGAGGAGCGGAAGATTAATAAATGTGATAAAGCTGAGAAGGAAGAAAACTTAAAATAAGTAATGAGGACTGTCCCTTAGCGGGAACGTTAATACAGCCCTGAGTATATATATAGGAAAATCAAAGACTTGCAGAAGGCAGCGCAGACTAAGTCATAGCTATTAATGCGTACTTAACTCTCTTGCCTGGGAGATTTTATTCAATTCAGCAGCCAAGAAAATTGACCTCACTTTTTGTTGTTTTTTTTTTTTTTCCTTTTTTGGGTTGGATCCTTGCTCACGTCACACAAATGAATAGAGCTGACAATTTACTGGTTCATCAGTGAAACAATATTACATTATGAAGATGTAAGGAAAAAATCCTACGCTAACGTTGTTGCAGTTTGAAAGGTAAGCCGTTCCCTATAAGATTAGGAGACATTCATGTTCCTTTAACACTTACAGAATATAATGCCATGTGTTATATGCTAAAGAGTTAAGTGGCCTCTTGACATCTTTGACTGTCCCTGTGGTCCTGGCAAGGATTTCGTTAGTATGTGAAGAGGCTCCCATGTTTCCCTCATTCTGTCTTTTAAAATGCAAAAACGTCATTTTGAAGCTTTTCACATATTTTATTTTATGGGATATTCTGACAAATGGGACTTTATGGAGTGTGTGTTGCAATGATCATGTGATTCTTTCTGAAAAGTTTTACTTTTGTTTCTATTAATTCCCTGTATTGGCCACTAAGCCATGGTTGTCAGGGTCAGACTGTTTCTTAATTCTTGTCTTTTGGTGATGCACAGGAAGTAAAATATTGTTGTTATTTCCGTCTTGTCCTGTACTTAGGATAGGAAACGGTCTCTTTTCAGTTCTACCTTCCGTGAACTTACTAAAAGTTCTCGGCATGCTGTCAGTTACCAATTGGGTGCCTGTGGTCCTTTCCAAATATATCTAAATGTTAAGTCTCCTTCACTCCGTTTTTGAAGGAAAGTCACCTAGTGCCTACTTTTCTAGGCTATCATCAATTACTTAATTGGTCTCCTAAACCCAGGTCCTCCCCTTGGATGTGTGAACCCCTTGGTAATGATTGTCATATGAGTATCACAGTATGGAGGGGTTCTTAAATTGGAAAGTCTGTGCTTCCATCAGACTTCCAAACAGGTTCACATCTCAGGAAAGGAGGCAAACCACTGCCCTGCATGGTTAGCTCCTCCAAGGCAGATCGGTGAGTCATCCGTACCCTCTTCCCCCATCTGCTGCAGTACCAGAGGCAGAGCAAGGGTGCAGGAAATCATGCTCTCCATCCTGCCTGGTATTGAACCCTCTGGAGTCAGTCGGACTTTCTGAACGGCATTCAGCAGATTCCTGCTTTCCTGCGGAAAAAAAGCATTTCAGAATTGAATTACCTTTTTCATGACACCCCAGTTGCTTCGCTTGCAGCCTGCGAATCATTTAGGCAATGGGAGAGTACTTTTCCATGTGCCAAGTGGGTTGAAATGAGTCTGGTGTTTTCTCTGCTCCTTCAGGTCCAATGACCATGTAATGGAGTTCTGGCCCCAAATCATTCAGTGACATGATTCTGGGCTGTCACCTGTTGCTTTGTGTGACATTGGTTTAGTTTTAATTATTGGTGATACTTCAGTTTGTGCTTTTTCAAAACTGCAGGTGTGCCCTGCTTTAAGAAAACTGGAAACTGCCTCAGATGCATGCTTACGATGGATGCCTTTGCACGAAGGGGCGAGTGTTTGCACTCTAAAAATAGGTTGGCTTTATAAAATAATTTATCACAAGATTCCTTTAAATAACTAGCTCTCTTAGAGCATTTAATATATGATTTGATTTGAAAAAATCGATGTCCACTCACTCAATTTTTCAACAACGCGCACCTGCTTTGTAACGCGAGGCAGGAGAAGGGAAAAAATCAAGCAACAAGGAATGAGGGGCTTAAGTGAGCTGAGGAGGAATTAATTTTAATTTAGAGAAGAATTTGCTTTTCTAGAGTTTCCCAGGGAAAACACCTTCACCTTTATCACCGCCAAAGTACATAAGAGAGAAAAAAAAAAAGAGAAAAAAAAAAGGTCAATTTGAGTTTGGAAAAAATAAATCTACTTTTTCGACGGGTCGCGTTCTGCATTATGCATGTGTGTAAAAGTGAGGTTTGCTTTGATCCTGACTATTAAAAGTTTATTTTTAAACTCAGGCTGGGCAGGAATCCAGCGATGCTCTTTCCCCCCATAGTACATCCTGGTTTCAGGTCCCTAGCCTGGCGGAATGCAGCTAAGCAGCAGGAAATAGTTGAAAAGTGTGGAGACTTGATGGGTGCTGAGCGTTTTTTTTTTCCTTCCCTTCTTCCCCTCCATTTTTGAAATTCAAATTGAATGCAATTTTCAGCTCATTTGAGCCAGAATATACTGTGGCTGAGCTTCAGTGGCTCTTAAATTCAAACTCACAGGAGAAAACAGATATCATCTGTCACAGAGGGTGGGAGAGAGGACAGTCCTGCATCTTATTCATGGGAGACGCAGCTCTAGTAACTAATTCAAACCCTTCTGACTAATCGACTCATCATTCACCAGCAAACTTATCAACTAATCGATGAAACCTTGAAGACACCTGTCTTATGAGGTCTGGGAGCAGTTTCCCCCTCCCTGTAAAGAAGGTAATTGTTCAAGTCTATTTTTGTATTGTTGGGATTTTAATACCTTTTTTGCAAACTGAGACAGAGGATTATGGCAATCTTTTCTGCTGCCCTTCCTGACTATTTTTATTGTTTCCATCTTTAATGTCTTTGTCAATGTTATTTATTTATGACTGAGAATTAGCAGAAAGCTTACTGCTGGCCAAGTGTGGCCAAAATTTTTAGTTTTTTTTCTTTACTAAACAGACTGCCTGAAAAATATTCTTCTTTCTTGGGGCAAATGTTTAAGTACCAATTAAAAGAGAAAGATCCACTTATTTACAGGGTGGCTGTTTCAGGATGTCTCGAGAATGCCTCTCGGGAAACTTCTGCCACTGGGTGTGTGCCCAGGGAATCCAAATGGATTGGGACACAGGATAATCTGACATCTCTCCCCTGATTTCGGAAAGGATATGATAAAGCAGTTCTGGTTCTGAAATGTAGCTTTTATGCTTAACCACTGGTGCTTATCTTTGACTGTTTTAGTGTTAGCTAAAATTTCCATGGGAGCACGAAGGCCATGAGCTTTCCCTTGCTTTTGTTGTTGTTGAGGCTCATGAGAGACAAATTAATAATGATGCTATTTCAAAGTAAGTAGGAGTAAAACAATTAGATCTCTAAACACTATCATTTCTAATGAAGTTAGTTAGTTCTAATTAGCCCTCAAACTTGGAGTTTAAAAATGTTTTGCAGTAAGTGTATGATCAGGCCACATATATTTATACTCACACCTGCGTGCAAGCACATATGTGTGTATGTGTGTTTTACATGTCCCCAAGGTCTCCAAGAATGTGACAGCAGGCATTTCCAGTCATTTTTACATTAATGAAGGCATCAACCACTTTACCCTGTTAGTAGCAATGTGCTTATGCTTTAGGTTTCTGATAGAAGGCATTTATTTCTCTTCCTTTATAAGAAAGAAGATCCTGAATTTTTAACCTGTTTTCTCACTATTATACCCTAATATAACTACCAGGACTATACTGTTATTTCTTTCTATAAGAAACCAAAAACCTACCTTGACAGGGAATCCAAATTTTTAGATAGCTATTAAATTAGTTAATAGAATTTGTTTTTCTCCTAAAATAGCTGATCTCTTCAATTTACAAGTATTATAATTACTGAGTACTTACTATGTGCCAGACATTCATTGGGCTCAGATTTGCAAATATAAGATGGTAGCTCTCTAGCCTAAGTGAGGTAAGACGTTGGAGATGGAATTTCAGCCTCCATTGGCTGGGAGAAGAGGCGTGTAAAGGTACCCAGGTTCTCAAATGATTCTCAAATATGCGGTCCCCTCCTTTTCCTCGGTTGATAATCACTCGCATAAAACAAATACGATCTAATTTGGAGGTGGGAGGAAGGATGATACTCAAAATAGTCAGTGGAAAAGATAATAAAGTATGCACACTGGGGTGCTAAATGTACAGTGTTCCTTAAAAATGTTTATGGCATTGGGCAAGGGAAGGACCAGAGGGGTGCTGTCCTCCTGCACTGTAGGGTGGGTAGCCCAGGGGTCAGTGGAAGAAGCAAGGAGGACCAGTTCAGGAGGGACGCAAAGGTGGAGTCAAAGGGAGGACGCTTGAGGGAGGGGGCCCTTTGGTGTGCAGGAGCCTGCCCATCCCAAGACAACTGAGCGTTACATTTCTAGGAATTTTGTGAGCCAGTTTTTCATGAAATATTGTGAAAAATTAAATTATATAAACTTACAGTAAAGCAATTATCTTAAAAATAAAAGTAATAAATACTCAGAACTTACCTCTGGGGATGGGGCTAAAGAACTGGGACGTGTTGAGTGGAAAAAAATGTCAGAAGGTTGGGTTATGTAAGGAGAATGGTTTCATCTCCATGGAGAGCAGGGCATTAAACTAGCCAAATGGTTTGTGGGTGATTTAGAAATCATTGGGAGCTATTGACTAGTTTTAATACTTTTTATTATTATTATAGCATATGTTCACTCTGGCATATTTGGAAAATAGAATAATAGCTTACATTTCTATAATGCTTTCTATGTGCCCCACACTTTTTCAGTGCTTTAAATATAATAAATCATGAAATCCTGGAAATAGCCTTATAAAGTAGTTGCTATTATCCCATTTTAAAGAAGGGGGAATTGAGGTACAGAGATGGTCAGAAGTTTGGCCAAATACAGGAGCTTTGATTTGAGGGCAGATGCTGCCATCTTGGAGTTTGCTTTGCTGTACTCCTACTTGATGGAGCAAACGACTGTACCAGCATATCTCTGCCGCCTGGAGCATCTCTGAGAAACGACCAAGAGTGGGATCATTTAGGAGGGAGACGGGAACTCTTTTCGTTGTAGGCAGCTAGGATTTGAGCTGTAGGGAATCTGAGGCATGAGGCTCCCATAGCAGATCAGCCTGGAAAAGGAGTGATACCCGAGCCAGAGACAGACAGCCCTTGTGTGTGATGGTGAGAAAAGGTTGGTCATTACAGGGATGAAGCATAGAAAGTAGAGCCTTAACGAAAACTAAACTTCAGGAAGAGAAACAAGAAAAAGAGGTAGTGAATGAGAGAATGAACACGTAGAAAGGGAGGGGGCATAAAGGACAGTGTCATGAAGATAAGGAAGGAGCATTTGGGGAGGAAGTAGTGAATTAACAGTGCCAAGGGCTTCAGTGAGATTTTATAATGGTGACCATATAATTTATTGTGAAAATTGAATCGCTTTGTGAGTGAAGGGGGGAGGAGTACTACTGATAATCGGACCGGAGACAGAGATAACCAGCAAACAGTGACATATGACCAGGCTAGGCTTTCAGATACACAAAACTGGCAGATTTCTAAGAGTTCATGATGGTCGAGAAAGGATTCTCTGTAACCAGCATTTACTGAGCGTCTACGATGAGGACTGCTAAGGGCTGAGGATAAAGAGACATATGGCAAAGTTAAAAAGTATTTTGTGGAGGGAAAAAGACAGAAGCATAATCCATGCCTACCCAGTAGTCACTCTTCACAGTTTATTAATAGCTTTTTCTACGAATTCCAATGTTTATAGAGATACTGATCTAACTAGTTTCGTTTTCAACGAAAAAATGCAGCCGTGCCACATACAGGTCTTCTGTTTACTTGTTAACATATGTACTCTTTTCACGAGTATGTATTTAGTACCCCTTAGATGGCCATATCATAACACATATCATAACATATATGACCATTCCCTTAGTGATACGCATTTAACCCTTTTACCTTTTTCTGTTTCCAGTAATGCTATGTAATTTTTTTATTCTTGTGTTTTTATTCCTGTAGAATAGATATCTAAATTAGGATTGCTGAGCCAAAGTGTATCTACCTTCTCAATTGTATAAGAAACTGTCAGTGGATCATTAAAAAGTTACATAAATGATATATATACAACTTATACAATGTTATAAAGCACTATAAACATTGTATAAATGAACACATCTACCAGCATTGTATGACTATCCATTTCCTGGTTAGCCATGGTTCTATCAGACTTTCAAACTTTTTGCCAATTTACTATTGGGAAAAGTGGTGTCTTAGAGTTATTTCAACTTGCATTTAAAAAATTATGAATGAAGTCAAGCATCTGTTATGATTTTTATTGGTCATTTGTATCTTTTTTAGTGAATTTGCATGTTCATATTCTCTTGGCAATTATTTCTATTGAAATCGTCATCATTTTCCTTCTTTGTTGTCTCTGCTTGCACACTAAGAATATTAACCCCTCTTCTCTTAAATGTGTCACAAAAGTCTTTCCCTGTTTTATTTTACCTTTTTATTTTGCTTTTGATACTCTTTCATCTAGGAGAAGTAGTCAAGTATGTTTATTTTGATTTTCTTGTAGCTTCATCTAGCTTAGATTGGATCCTTCTCCAAAAGAAAGAAAAGCAATATTTATTTTATTCTAAATCTTTTATACATTTCTCAGTGTGATTCTGGAGCCCTGTGCTCATAGACTAGTTGAAAAGATGGCTGCAGAGAATGGGTATTTCCATGTCATTCAGTTAGTGCTCTGGGCGATGCCCAAGTGTCATGGGGCCCCAGAGGTGGGCTCTTAGGACATTGGGCGGAGGGGGAGGAGAGGTGTGGCTGGGCTTCCCGAGGGGTTGATATCTAAGCTGAACCCTTAAGGCTGAGGCAGCAGGGGTGGGAGTGTTTCCAGCTGAGGGAAATGACAAGCCAAAGAGACTCGAAAACGTTGAAAAGTCAGGAGGCTTTACAGAGCAGGGAAAGAGATGCCCCGTGGTTTCTCAGGGTGGGTCAAGGGAAAGCATTTTCAATATGAGGGGGGAAGTGTTTTCCTGAATTCTTTAAAATTTCCACAAAGCACAGTTTTACTTTCATGAGAAAAAGGAATTTTAAGCTGAAGGAAAGGAAACTCTAAGAGTGGGATTAAACAAACTAAATAATAAATCAATACAGATAAGAAGCCCCTCCCCCCAAAAGTATGAGGGATGGGACAAAGGGGGAGAGGGATCCTTGTTTGAAGATTAAAAATATCGTACATGTCCTCCTTGATCTCTTTATGCCTTACTTTGGGACCAGCTGGTGACAGGTACCTCCTAACTGAACTTGGCCTCCAACCTCTCAACTTTCAAGCCTCACTGCGGGCCACTCTAGAATACGATCCTATTATCTGTAATGAGGTCCTTCCTGACTAACTGGGCAGTTGAAATCTCAGCAGCATTATCCCATACACACTTCTAGTTCTATCACACCATTGTGTTCTTCCGACCTTCACTTTAAAAAGTATAACTGCGTTCACAATATATACAAATATCAAATCATTATGTTGTACACCTGGAACTAATATAATGTAATGTTCTATTATCAAAGATATCTCAAAAAAAAAGCGTAACTACTTGTGTGCTCTTCCCACATGCTTCACACTTATTCCTTCTATTTGGGTTGCCCTCCATCACTCTTTGCCAGGCCTATCGAGATCCCACTTATGCTTCAAGGCTCAGCCTAAACTTCACCTCCTCCCTGCAGCCTTCCCAGACCTCTTCAGCTAGAAGAACCCTGGATATTGAAATGTGTACTGGTACCATTTAAGACTCATCCTCAAACAACAAACTATAGTGATATAGTCCTCCATGTTCCTAAGTAGATGAAAATTTCCAGAAAGGCAAGAACCACGTCTTACCTTTCTTGGCAGTTCTCAGGGCTTTAACATGGTGAAGTTCCATCCTCCCTAAAGAAAGACTGGAAGACCAAGCCCATCTGTAGAAACAGACCCATGGACCACAAAGGCAAGGACAGATGAGAGGTGAGAGTGCCCACTGAATAAATAGTCAGAATGTCAAGTCATTTCCTGAAGATAGGGGTTAGGAACTTGAGGAGAGAGTAATTCTAAAGAAACCTCCAAAGGAAGTGAGCCTGGGAATGCACAGGGGACGAGCAAATGGATTACCTCGTATTCTTGGTGGACGGCCAAGTTGAAGGTAGACAGAGTGAACAGCTGATGAGCCACATTCACATCTTCCTTCAACTTTGGTGACCCAAGAGTGATATGCTAACAGAAGAGACCTGGGAATATCTAAAGCAGAAAGAAAGGGGTGAGAGTTTAAAGATGCAGGAGGAAAAGAAGGGTGAGAGTTTAAAGATGCAGGAGGAAAAGAAGGATGCTTGCTCCAAGGGAGAAGTGAGTCAGAGAGAGGTTCTTCAGAGGGCATGTGAGTCAGAAAGGAAGATTACATACTAAACTTGGCAGTGTGTTGTGAGTGAGGATAGTGGTGACAATGTCAACCCTGGACTTGGAGGGGAAAGATGTCCAAGGAAGCCACGTGGCGCCTAATAATCTGAGTGAGGTCTGGGTGACGTGTGGGTGGGGACGTGTTGGGGGATGGGTCGCAGTTTCTCGGAGGGCATTGGGAGGATGAGGGCGTAACAGGCGAGGCTTGGACAGAGATCACAGATTTAACACCTTCACGGCTGAATAGCAGCCCCAGTCCAGAAGGGGGCTGGGAGATCTGGTGTAATCTTCTCGTAGGAAAAAATGTCTAAAATGCTTCATGTCATCTCCCAGGCCCCCCACGGTCCACTCTCTGCCTGCCTTGCAGGCCTCATCACCTGCCTCTCTGTTCTTTCTCTAAACTTCAGCCAAGCCAACCTCCATTCTATCCCCTAAGCCTTATGTCCTTTCTCATTCACTCCTGTGGTTCTCTCTGGAATAGTCTTCTATTCTTTGCCTAACTCCTCTTCAAACCCTAGGTCTCAGCCTAAAAGCATCCTTATAGCATCCCTCCCTTCCCCTTTCCCCACACACTAAGTAAAGCCTTCTAAGCATTTCTTTCCTACTTCTTAACATTTGTGGGACACACTGTTACTTCTTGACTGTCTCTTTTCTCTTCTAGATTGTGAGTTCTATTCAGTCTCATGTTCTAGCACTGTACCAGTCACAGAGTAGTTGCACAGTAAACATCTCTTGAGTGAGTGAAGGAAGGAAGAAATATACCTTTAAGTGACAAATTTTCACCACCAATCGTTGACCAAGCCCACCATGTGTCTTCTGAAACTAAGTACAATCAGATTTGATTCCAGCGTGACTTGAACATTCCTATGCAGATTTGGGAGACCGGGGGTTAATTTTTTCCTAATATTTTAACCATTTCTCAGTGTACATTTCATTGGCATTAAGTCTATTCACATTGTTGTGTAGTCATCATCACTACCATCCATTCCTAGAACTTTTCATCGTCTCAAACTGTAAAACTCTGTATTCGTTAAACAATAAT
The DNA here is from genome assembly GCF_003676395.1 of Aethalodelphis obliquidens. Lineage (NCBI taxonomy): Eukaryota > Metazoa > Chordata > Mammalia > Artiodactyla > Delphinidae > Aethalodelphis > Aethalodelphis obliquidens. The sequence goes on along the minus strand of NW_020837968.1, from coordinate 11,113,653 downwards.
TCCTCATACCCACCTCCACCCAGCCCCTAGCATTCACCATTCTGCTTTCTGACCCTATGAATTTGATTACTCTAAATACCTCATGTAAGTGGAATCGTATGACATCGCCTGACTTATTTCATTCAGCATAATGTTTTCAGAGTTCATCCAGGTTGTATCATGTATCAGAATGCTCCTCCTTTTAAAACTGAATAATATTGCATTGTATGTCTGCATCACATTTTATTTTTCCATTCATTCATTGATGGACATTTGGGTTGTTTTCATAGGAGAGCAGTTTTTGTTTTGTTTTGTTTTTTGTCCACGTGGCACGTGGGATCTTAGTTTCCCAATGAGGGATTGAACCTGTGCCCCCTGCAGTGGAAGTGAGGGGTCTTAACCACTGGACCGCCGGGGAAGTCCCAGGAGGAAAGTGTTTTAAATCTTGAAATCATCTATCATGTAATCTGGTAGCCTGGCGGATGGTCATTGGTGCAGAAGATAGTGTTTTCAAGCAGGGGAGGAAGGATAGATATTAAAGAATCATCAAGTACATGGCAAAGTTAACAAAAATACCCAAGAACATGGAGATTTGAACAGGAGGGAGAGGAAGTGTTTCAGTTGGACCATAGCAGCCTTGATATGAAGTGGGTGATGAAGATGGATGCCATAAATTTCAAATGATAGTAAATATTGAGAAGTAGATTTGAGAGAGATTCATTTTTTCCCTCTTCCTTGTTATCAAGATGGAAGGACAGGATGAATGCAAAGGGGAAGAAAATACTGAGGCTTCATTTGAGAGGAGAAACTGGGGGAAAGAGGTGAGAGAAAGATGGAGGATAAAGGGGAATTTGGCCAGTGTAATGGCATTCCACAGGGCACAGGGGCAAGATGTAATGGTGAAGGAGAGCAAATCAAGTCTTAATTCAAAGCCATCCTACAATCTTCATGTAGGAAGGAGATCAGTGAATATATCCTAGCTAATGACAGTCTGAAAACAGTGATTCCACAGCCGCCATTAGGCACCAATGTCTCATGTTCAAGGCTTTCTTCTTTTCAACCAGACTAGTTCAGAAATCTTTTCTTCTTCTTGACTTTTCAGTAGCTGGAAAAGAATTATTCATACTCATTCCATCAAAATCCCTCACATGCCTGAATTCTTTCTCAGTTCAAGATCAGAACTGGATTAAACTCTTTTCCCTTAACAACTTCTTAGTTACAGTTTTCTAAGCCTTTAATGCCCTTTGAATTGTCTGCTCTAAGTTCTCTTGGGTAGAAGTACAGTCAGCCCTGTGTATGCATGGGTTTTGCATCCGTGGATTCAGCCAACTAAAGATCAAAAATATTCCCAAAAATTCCAGAAAGTTCCAAAAACCATAACTTGAATTTGCTGCACACCAGCAACTATTCAAATAGCATTCACTGTGTATTTGCAACTACTTACATAGCCTTTACATTGTATTAGGTATTATAAGTAATCTAGAGATGATTTAAAGTATACGGAAGGATGTGCGTAGGTTTTATGCAAATACTATGCCATTATATATATGTGTGTGTGTGTGTGTATATACTTACGTGTATTTTATATAAGGGACTTGGTATCCGCAGGGGTCCTGGAGCCAATCCCCTGCAGATACTGAGGGACAGCTGTACACCAGCGGGAACAGGCAGATTTTTCTCGTACGCTGTTTGGTGCCGGTACCCAGTGCAGCACTGGCCTTGCCGTGGAGTGAGAGGGTGCCGCATTTTTGAAAGCAGCCTGATGAGAAGGAGCCCATTGTGTGCCAGGCCCATCAAGCCCAACCTCTCAGCCTAGAGGCAGAGCAAGGAACCCTCTGAGATATTGTTGGCCCTGAGACTGTATTACCTTTCTGGAAGTGTTATTTTTTTTCTTTCCGCTTCAGAAGTCCAGCTCCTTGGTCCATTTCAAGTGGCCTCTGATCTTCAGCGGCTGCCTCTCAGCCCCTTGAACCCAATCCTTCTGGAGAATCTCACTGGTCACCCTGCAGAGCCCCCTCAGGCCAAGAATACCTCCCTCACTTTGTTTCTCCTTAACCCTTGCCCTTCATGGGGGTGAGGGGCCACGTCCCTTGTAGTCTGTTATTACTTGCAGGTGATTAGCAGGTGGCTTCTAAGAGAAAAGGAACATTGCCCCAGGCACCACGCTCCCATAGGCTCTTGCCATTTTGCTACAAAAGAGAAAGATCGAGCCTTTGAAGAGTGTATATACGCTATTCATGTCCTTAGAAAGAGAGGAATGTCTATAAAATTTCAGGAACAGTATTAGATTTTACTCAGTTATCAGAGGGCAGAACTATTGGGTTACGGCTCAGATTGCTTTTGGAATTAAAGAGAAGCAGTTGCCGCAGCTAGGCATCTAATCTTTTAGTAAAAGCTTATTTGAGAGTCTCTCTCTAGACACTAGTCCCCCCAGCAAGTTGTATTCCGGTAAGACAGAGTGTCCATGAAATATAGTAATGGGGGCTGTGTTGAGCTACTCTTCTTGCAGGGGGAGCTAGCTTGGTGACAGCGTGCTGTGTCCACTACTCATTTGATCAGATGAAAGCTCCCTTCTCTACCTCAGTCCTCCAGGCTTTTTTGTCACCTACACTGCTACCTTCAGATCCCCCAGGGGAAATATTATATGCTTCTTTCAACATATTGAGCTACTGTCCCCAGCATTAAGTGAAACATTATACTTTTTACTTCCCCCCCACCCGGATTTCTAAACTATTGCTGCCAGGGCAGTGTCCCACTCCGACTACCCCCGCCAAATCAATCAGTCAATAAGTAACCAGTTCATTTTCCTGAATTTTAAATCGCTAGTTTCTCTCCTATTCTATTCAGTTGAAAAATCAAATTAAAAGCCCAACAGAACTTCCTCCCCTCCCTTCCTCTGCCACATTAACATGACCAAACCATTCAATATTTGGATTCAAGGTGTGTTAGAGCCACAAGAACATACATGGAGTGATTTTTTTGCCCATGGGTATTCTCAGTATTCCTGGGAGGGAGGTTGGCTGTGTTGCAGTAGCCGGTTGTGTAGCAGAAAAGGCCAGAGACGAATCCTCTACCTCCTCGGGTTCTTCGCCTCTGGATTGGATCCTCTACACAGTTATGAACGTGCGACGTGTCCCTCAGAGCATCTGGCCGAGTTCCTCTGTACTGGTGTTTCCCAAATGCGTTCAGACCTGCTGTAGCAGAGTCTCCAGGCCAGGGGGCTGGCGTGCTGTGGTTTAACAAGTGCCTGAGGTGCTTCTTTGGGTCTGGCCAGGCTGGGAAACACTGGCCCGTTCGTTCCTGCTTCTGGCTGGCAGAGGTGTGCCGGATCTTGGGGTTGTCTGGGGAAGTGGGGAGTTGTTTGTGTGGCCTTTGGCTCTTGCCTGGCTCAGACTCTTTTGTCCTAACGAGATCATGAGCACTGAACAGCAGGCTCATTTTGAAGGAACCAGGAAAAGAGGGAGTCTGTTTTAAAAAAAAAACAAAAAACCCAACCCCAAAACAAAAACTGAAGGGTGTGTGCTCTTTTATTTGAGAATAACCTTAGGAGGTATAAAGTTGAAATACTCCTTGGGGCGACTGCCGCTGTATTGCTTGTCCCAACGTGTTTTATATGACAACAGTAATAAAGGCTGTTTCGCCATCCTGTTTAAGTCCCCAAACCAAGTGGATTCTTTGTTTCCCTGCGTGAGAACGGCATGTGGTTCCTATTCCCTGATACGGTGGCTTAGAAAAGTGACCTGTTGTGATGACCTGGAAATCTTCTTGAGTATAATCCTCTGGATACTGGGAGATGATAGAGAAGAGAATCAGGAAGCTTTGGGGTGTGCTGCGGAGAGCTGCTGGATGTAAATATACATAAGGAAGGCAGTGTGCTTTTATTACCTATTGAGTAAGGCAGGCCAGGGGCTGAGGAACAATTGCAAACAGTATCTTGGGTCCATAATTGAGTTTTAGATTTTCTTACCTGACCCGATGGTTCCTCTGCTGTTTGTCCAAGTCACATTTCTGCGCTGCCATAAATAAACCCAAACTGGGGCTGCAAACAATATCAACAACCACCAAAAAGCCATGCCACTAACCTTTTGTATATTCGTACCACTCTTTGGATTGCTATGGCAACAATAATTTTAATTACGGAGGGCCCAAGTGACAACTTGTCTATCAGATGGGGCTCCCTTTTCCCTGTGGACAGAACTCTGATTGGAGAGAAGCTTTGTATGTGGATTTTCCTTCTAGGCTAGATTTTATTGTCTGCTCTAACAGACAGCGCTTTTGCTCATGGAATGAACCAGAGGAAGCTGCAGTCCTGGCTGAAGGGGCTACTGGACAGAGGCCCTCGTGGAGATGAACTGGACCTTTGTGTCCCAGAGGCAGCCTGACCCACTCATCCCTTGTGAACTGAAGAGCCAAACGAGCCATTGCTCTCAAGGGCAGCTTTTGGCTTCCCCTTTCAACCAGTGGAAATGCGCATGTTAGGATAGAGACTTGCATGAAGTATCATCTGGTAATCATCTTTGACAGTGTTCAGGCTTATGCTGGAGGGGGCAAACAAGTCATTCCATTGCAGTAGCGGTCCTGGAAGTAAACAAATCACAGCAGATTTCCAATCAGAGCCATGGAGGGGAAGATTGCAGGAGAGAGCACATCACCCTTGGCGTGTGTCCCCCCTGCCCTCTGTTTCTGGGTCTGCTTGCCTGTTCCTTGAGTTTCTCTCCAGGATTGGAGAGGTACCACACCATATCTAAATATTTCTGGGCTCCCTCCTTCTGAAAGCTCTTGCAAAGCTAAATAATCTTCCCCCAGGTAAACATAAATCATCGTCTACCTTCTTTGCTCCTTGGGTAGACCTTCTGATACATTCATTAATTATGGCTGCTGCCTGGTGGCACAGTGATGGCTGAGTCACTGCCGTGAGCATCTTTCCTGGAACGCCCCCCATTTCTGACACTGAGCCTTAACATCCAATTCAGCATTAAAGAGACTCTCTTGGGCTTCCCTGGTGGCGCAGTGTTTGAGAGTCCGCCTGTCGATGCAGGGGACACGGGTTCGTACCCCGGTCCGGGAAGATCCCACATGCTGTGGAGTGGCTAGGCCCGTGAACCATGGCTGCTGAGCCTGTGTGTTCGGAGCCTGTGCTCCACAACGAGAGAGGACACAATAGTGAGAGCTCTGTGTACCGCAAAAAAAAAAAAAAAAAATAAAGAGACTCTCTTCTCTGCGATGGACAGCCAGATGGTAGCAAGGAAAAGAAATACACCTGGAAAAGGCAGCAGTGTGTTCACAGGAGTGAGGGTGGGAGAGGGAAGATACATAGAACATTGCTGGAGTGATGCTGACCTTAAACGTGATGCAACTGTTTCTAACCTCTGGCAGCCCCCGCAATAAGACCTTGATCCTCTGCTCAGTAGATCTGCTGCCAGATCTCGTCCAGTTAATCACCATCCCAGCTTTTGAAGGCCAGAATGCCCATGCAGAACTGTTTAGAAATAGACATCATGGTTCTGATTTCTAATCCTTTCCCACATTATTTTTTTTTAAAAAAAGGTCCCAATTTTTGGTAAGTCTTGCTTAACTAATGATACAGTCTCTGTTGTGTTTGTTTTGCTTCCACATTCAGGAAGCTTTGCGGCTATGATTGTGATTTTGGAGTTTAGGCATGTTAATTAAGCCTTTGTATGAAAGCAGAAGGGTTCTGTTTCTTGTTTGTTAGCTTAATAAGATTTCGTGTTAAGAATGGCCCTGAGAATCTGTCAGAATGAGCGTGGCTGCATATGTGTAGCTCAGCGCTCTGAGACCCTTGAAATGGCTGTTTTTAGGACATCAGCAGGGGGCTAATGAAAAGGCTTTGTTGATTTTAACGAATTGCAAGCCACTGTAGCCAAAATAAATATAATCTGCTTTTTGGATTAGTTGTCACAGATGATTTTACCTACTAACAGTGATTAAAGAACCCGAGTGGACCAGACGCATAGCTGCTCTCCAGTGACTCCTGCGAAAATAGCAATAAACAGAAGTAAATAAAGACTTAGGGCATTAGTTATCTTTAATAAACAGTGACACCAAATACGCTGCGTGCGGGTGTGAAGGGGTGGGAGTGGCAGCTTAGGGAAGATAGGGTGGCAAATACCTGCATGGCGCCCGATGGTTACAAAAACTCGAGTGTTGACTGCCAGTGTACCTGTGTTGTAGTTGTATCTCATCAGGAAGTGGTTAGAAACCCAGAGAAACTCTCCTGGCTTCCCCGCTCCAAAGCCAATGCCATTCATCGCCATTCTGCTCTCATCTTCCCGTGGACTCTGGGACCAGAGGTCGAAATCCTGAAACTATAGGATTAGAGTAGGAAAATCAAGGAAGTGTTAATTACTTGTGTAATTATTAACCTTCTCGCTGCAGTAATTCTACCCAGTTAATGAACAGACGACTAGCATCTATCCTTCCCTGTATTTTACTACCTTGATGAAAAGAATAACTTGCCCCAGCTGGTAAACCTGATCCTCAGATGTCCCCAGAAAGGTCTGACTGTGTTTCCCTCATCACTGCTTCATTTTAACCTGAAGAAAAAAGGTTGTGGCTGAAACCCTCTTCGGTGGGATGTGTGAGTGCCAGCTGAAAGATGGCTTTCGTAGGCAGAAAAACTCCGATGTAAACGCTATGGTTTTTTCCTTTTTTTTTTTTTTTTGCGGTACACGAGCCTCTCACTGCTGTGGCCTCTCCCGTTGCGGAGCACAGGCTCCGGACGCGCAGGCCCAGCGGCCATGGCTCACAGGCCCAGCCGCTCCGCAGCATGTGGGATCTTCCCGGACCGGGGCACGAACCCGTGTCCCCTGCATTGGCAGGCGGACTCTCAACCACTGCGCCACCAGGGAAGCCCAGTTTTTTCCTATTTTTATTCTTATCAAATGTTTTAAATCATGGTGTGGATACTTCATCACAGATGGCTAAGCAATTGACAAACAGAGCTTTTTTTTTTTTACCTTCTTCCTCCCCTGGAGTGTAGATATCATTGTGTTTGTTTTATAGATGCAGACACTGGTGTGCCCAAGGCCTACAGATGAGTCATGGCAAGGCCCACCTATAGAGCAGTCGCCTTCCAGTACCCTGGGGTAACCCAGGTGTTAGTTGCACTGTTGACTGGCCAAAAGCACATGCCCCCTCAGGATTCCAACGATCATAATCTTACCCACGGTTAGACACCTGCAAGAACCCATAGCTGTCATTTATTAAGTTCTTACCATGTGCCAGGCACTGTGCTCTGTGCTTTACAGATAACATGCTGATACCTTACAACAGTTCCATTTATCCATAAATATGTATTGAGCATCCCTAGTACCGGGCTCTGCAGTAGAGATATAGCAGGGAGTAAAATCGCTACAAATTCCTGCCTGTGTGAAATTTTTATTCCTGTGAAAGGAGTTAAGACCATAAACACAAATACATTTTTAAAAAAATGATTGTATTAGGGGATGGTCGGTTCTACGGGGAGAAAGCAGGGGAGTTGAGAGATGTTGCAGCCCTTCATAAGGGCTTTGCTCTTACCCGGCAGAAGATGGGAAGCCCCAGGGGAGTTGTAGACAGAGGAATGAGGATCTGCCTTACATTTTCAAACCCTAAGAGATGGAAGCATTTCCTCATTTCACCGATGGAATGCAGAGCGCAGAGTCAGTTCAGTTAAGTAGTTGCAAGAACTTACAGTGTGACTAAGACGCAGAGAGCATGCTGTGTCCTACACCTCAGCACAAATACTGCCCACCACTTCCTGATAGAAGACGTGCCTGGTGTCTACGCGATGTCTTTCTTACCATCAGATGGGAAAAATTTTGTCAACGTTATTATATATATAATCTGGATTTGAAGTCATGAGTCGAGGGGCCATTCCGGATCCCATTTGCATCTCTAAATTCAGTTTCCAAACAAGACAGCAGAATATGGTGAAATCTGAAAACTGGGTAAACTGAGCAAAGCCACAGAAGAAGGACGTGTCAGATCTGGGATTTGAATCTAGTTCTGTTGCCCGACTCTGACTCTCATGCCCTGCTCACGTCATCCTGCTGACTGTCTGGCATTTATAACCTCAGACACAAAGCTTCATTCAACATATACAGGAATGAGGTGCTGTACTCTACTGGCCCTGAGTAGATGCCCGTAATTGTGACCTTTCTGTGCGGCTCCTTCTTTGAACCTGTTCTCCTGCAATCCAGGACAGATCTTTTTGGGATAGATTTCCAGTTACCAGATGGGCGGCTATGGAAAGCCTGTAGCTGGGGAAAGCAGCAGTGTAATAAGTGACATAGGGTTGCATAAAAGCAGACACTTGAGGGCTGTCCCTAGATTTCATTTGTCTAAAGGAATTTCTTTTCCAAATCCTATAAACCACTGCTAAGTAATATTGATCTCATTGGATATCAGCAAAGGTCTCTTCTTTCTTGGTGAATTTGAAAGGCACATAGGCATCATTAAATATTCTAAACTAATGCTTTTTTTTTAACTTTTTATTTTATATTGGAGTATAGCTGATCAACAATGCCGTGTCAGTTTTAGGTGTACAGCAAAGTGCCTCAGCCACGCATATACACGTATCCACTCCCTTTCAAATTCCCCTCCCATCTAGGTTGTCACATAATATCGAGTGGAGTTCCCTGTGCTATACAGTAGGTCCTTGTTGGTTATCTATTTTATATATAGTAGTGTGTATATGTCAATCCCAATCTCCCAATTTATCCCTTTCACCTCACCTTTCCCCTTTGGTAACCTGGACATGTCTTTTAAAAGAAGCCTTTACATCTAAAATCCTTAGAATTTCGCTGGACTAAATAAACAATAGTTTTATAGCACAAGCACAGCATTGCTATTTTCCTTCTCTAAATAACCTTGGATTTCGACCTTGTACTTTTTTTTACCCACAATGCACTGCTACAGGAATGAATGATATACAACTTCATCTTGCTTCCTGCAAGTTTTCCCCAAGTATATTTCTGAAGTCATCACACACTCTGGTTCTACCTCTTTGTAGGGTGTATGTGGCATCTGCCACCATTTCTGTGAATCATATAACAAGATACCGGTGAGACTTAGCCTTAGACTTATTAGAATAAAATTTAATACAGCCGCTCTCTTCATTTTCCATGGAAGTCTTACTTGGGTGTCTGGCATTTTGAAATAAGAGAAAGTAATTATCTTGTTATACAACCATACGCTGACAGGTGGGACGGGCACAAGGAAAAGCTCGATTCTGCTTAAAATTCAAATTAACACCCGGGTCAGCTTTGGCGTGGTATAGAAACATGCTATTTCTCGTCCATGCAGGATGAGTTCGGGTGTGCAGTAGGAATTGCTCTTATCTGATTTCTAGAGAAGAGGCCAGGCTCTGTGATAGCCTATTTGTTTTCTTTCCTTGCATTTTTAAGAGAAGAATAAAAAGAATGTATTCCATTTTAACAAGTTATTGAGAAAGCAGACTTTGTTTACTAGAAAACACTGTTAACCTAGCAACAGATTTACACTGGTTGGTGTTCAAATTTCCAAGCTGCTTTTCAGCCTGAGCAGAGAGGTCTAGCTGTGTGATTGGTCTCCTCGCCAAAGCCTGGGAAATAGTGTATTTCTCAGTTCAAACCCAGAAATGCTGTTCCTGTACTGATTGACGTTGTGACAAACTGAAGGTAAAAGTATCGGGGTCACGCGGATGACGTTTCCGTTACGGAGGGACAGAATACCATCCTTTGCTTATTAGCAGGTGACTTGGAATTGGCGAACCGTTGGCGCTTGGACAAGTAAGCACACAGGCCTCACACTTGTGATCTTCAGAGTTATGCCAGGCTAATTTTCTTTCGTTTCTTCAGTGGTTCGATATAAATGTTTTACTCTTACATGGAAACGTTAGAGAAAAAGTGAATTTACACCAGCTTATATTTGAAACAGAGAAAAAAGTAGGTCACAGCTCGTACCAGATATTTCATTATTATCATTAATATTGTTTGTGGCTTATGAAATGTTATATTATTCATTTGCTATTCATGATAAGTCTGTGATGGGGGGGAATACAGCCTTCATTATCTTCATGTTACAGATGAATAAATTAAACCACAGTTTGATTGGTCTAAGGTCACAGACCCTCCTCTGGTTTTCAGATTCCCTTTTCTTTTTTTCCCAGATTTTCTTATTTAAAACATAGGACTTGAAAATCTATAACATTGAATTTTATAGATTTTTTTTTTTTAGCTAACACTCTGCTTTATGGTATGTATTTATTTTATTTTAATTCAAATTACAATTGGCTTATCACAGAAATTTGAGTTATGGCGAGGCCCCTTAGATTGCTATCATTTTTTAAAAATCTCCTAGTGAAAAATTTAAACAATAACAGAGACAAGAAGAAGACAGGAAGAGGGTTTGATGAAGTTTGAATGTCAGGAGTGAGATGAGCCTATAGTGTGTCTGTGTCAAGAAAGGTACACAGTCTAGCACTGTGGGGAGCAAAATTTGCGCTTTGTTTTACTCTTACAAATAGGTGACAATGGCAGTCTCATTTTTTTATTCATCAAGATATAAAGTTGAGGTAGAATGAGATGATAGAGACAGCAAAGTTTCCCTTCAAAGGGGCAGTGGTTTTCCAAACTCTGTGTACACATAGGTGATTACATTCATTAGTACATTTAAAATTAATACCTTTTAAATGAAGTACATAAAATCGACTTTAGAAGTCTATATCTGAAAATATGAATTTGCCAAGAGTAAACAAAATGAGCTCTCCCAGAAGCCGATGTTTGGAACACAATTACAAATGCCTTTGTAGATTTTGCAAACCATGTTCTACCATCATTTAAAAATAACAACTTGCAAGGGCTGATAAATAAAGACATAAAAGGCATTTTGACATTTAATACAAAAATGGAATTTTGATGAACCGGGTAAAAATGCATCACAGACATATGGATTACATAGTTCTTATGGTGCCTGAGTTTTAAAATTGAGGCAGTGAAAAATCTGGCAAAATATTTTTGGGGAAATTGCTATACATACTATATTTAAAAAGTGGTGAAGATGAACTCCAGACTGCTATGATTGCTCATGACATTGAATTTGATAACTTTTGCTTTGCGTATAAGAAATTCTTGAGAAATAGCTGAATCTGTCTGTGTGTTGTGGAAGTGAGTTTTAGGAGACAGTGTATACCAATTCATTTGATCACAGAGTCAATCAGCACTCATTACCAGGTACTTGATGAATGCCTGGCTGTGTACAAGGCACTGAGATGACTTCTCAGATGGCTAATGTGAACTGTGGACTCTACTCTCATGGGAGGTTACACAGTGGTAGGAAGGGGCTTGCAAATTCCTGGGTATTCCAAGTACTTTGGGATACACAAAAGAGACTATTTACAGAGTTTATTTACTATATGTCAGTCACTGTGCTTACCACTGTGTATTCATTGTCATATTGAATTTTTACATCTCCATAAATATAGGAATATTATTATTCCCTCTTGACGGATACGGAAACTGATGTTACAACAGAACACATCAAAATGAAAAGATGCAGTGCTCTATCAAGTGGCTGTAGTAGTTGGCTACTGTAGTCGGCTATGTGAGTGTCTCCCAGTGACTCACACCTTCTATATTCACAACATGTGTAGTTACTATCCTCCCCCAAATCTGGACTGGCCAGATGGTTCCAGTTCCAGACTTAAGCAGGCCTGGCAGCTGCTACTTTCATGGGCTTAAAAGCCTTGAGTCACCAATAAAAAAAAGTCTAGTTACCCTGCTGGAGAGACCCTGTGCTGAGCCTGTGAAGAGAGACACATGGGAAGGGAGAGGCCCTGTGACTGCAGGGAGAACGAGACAGAGAGAGAGCGAGATGGGGAGACTGAGATATACAGCTAGTTCATCACCCCAGCTGAGGCCAGTCCATAGCCAACAAGCCAGCTGAATGCATCCGCATGAGTGACTGGTAGTAGGAGCAACAGAAGAACGGTCCAGCTGAGCCCAGCCAGATTGTAGAGTTGTGAGGATATAACGGTGCTTGTTTTTAGTCATGGAATTTTGAGTGGTTAGTTACACAGCAAAAGCAGAAGCTGTGCTTCGCTGCACAGCGAAGCAGCGGCTGAGCAGGATTTGAACCCAGGTCTGTCTGACTTTAATGTATATTTTTTCTCACTGTTTGCTCATGAGTTGGTGGGGATAGGGGAGAGGAAGGAATCCAGTGATACTTGAGCATCTCTCAGAATGGTTCTGCATCTGACACTCCTGTATTGTGGAAAAGGAGAAAAAGTTAGAAGACCTTTTAATTGTATTTTAGAGAAAAAGAGAAACATACCAGTAGTACAGGACCCACCTCTAGGGCCATTTTGCTGTGTGTACTTCTTAGTGCGTGTATCAGAAAGAACATGTGCAGATGGCCAAAAATTCTCATTCCTGCTACTCTTCCTGGGCAAATGCCATGTAAATGTTTGAGAATTATCAAACTAATAACAGATGCTAATGAATTCCTTTCTTTCACTTGGGAGTTTATAAAGTGAACATGGACAGGAGCTTTAAAAAGTACACAGGTGTAACACACACATATACACACAGGGGATGTTACAAACGGTGACATAAAACAAATGGTGATCAAAAGATATGAAACAGGGGCAGCATGCAGCGGGTCAGGGAGAGTTGAGGGTCCCCGGCTGGTCACACAGGGGAGCACTTGAAAGGATTATTTTCTGGCAAGTCCGCGTTTGAAGTGATGTCATCTTTTTGATTCTCTCAACTCAATTGCTTCTCTGAAGCTCATTCTTTCCATTCTGATGAGCAGCAAAAATGTTATGTCAAAGGTTAATGCTTGAATTGAGGCTGAAAGGAAGAGGGAGGTGGGTGGGCACATGTGCTTGCGTCACACACACACGTGAGAGGTAGACAGAGAACCACAAATGACTAAAAGTTCTGAAAAGTATGATATAAAGGAAAATAGCTGTCTTCCATCCCTGATGAATAGCTCCCAAGGTCGCCTGGACCGGCACAGGGCATACCAAACGAGGGTACGGCTACTGGCTGTTTCCCTCGGAAGCTTGTGATGGTAAAGAGTACCATCAGCCCTTGCGGTCTACACGGCCAAGGTCCTGCTTTGCCAAAATAGCCATTACTAGATCTATTCTTAGCATTACCATGATACGTTAGTGTTGTTTTTGTTGTTTTTCCAGTCCTCCTTTGGAGGTGATCTTGAGTAGATTACCTGGGCATCCTGTGTGTATAGTACAATCACAGTAGTTTAGATTCTCTTTGTAATCAAGTACACATTTCCAGGTGTTTGGGGTTCTTTTTGTTCGTTTGTTTTTATAAAGCTGCATTGGCCGTTTGGGGCTGGATGGTAGTTCAGCTTACTTGTGTGCTAACACAATCTGCATGTTTTGAAAGCACACTCTCCCTTTCTTCTTCTCCACCCATCCACCTCCTTGAAGGTAGTAGAATGTGGTGGTTTTTCTCCGAGGTGTTTCAAGGTGTGGCATCCTACATGGCCTCTTCGTGCCAGCCCGGGGATGAGAGGGTAGGAAGCAGCTTTCCTCCTGGCATTCTTCCAGAAGCAGGGCAGAGGGGACCGTGCTGCTTTGTGCGGCCTGTCTTTTCATGCCGCCCCATGACATGGTGAGCCAGAAGCTTCCTGCATCACGAGCGATCCCAGGCTACTCAACCGTAGCCCTGTGGGGAGTGGTGGCAGCCTCCAGCTGCCAGACTAAACTAGACTGAGCAGATGAAACAGGTTCTGAGGAGCCTCCCGTGTTCACTGATGGAAATTTGAATATACATACGTCTTCACACTAGTGGTCAGTCCTCTTCCGCCTCCAGGTTCTTCAACTTATATATGAATCTTTGAACAGAGATCTAGGAAACAGCACTTGGAAATAAATCCCTCCTGTTCTCTGAACATTTGTTTTAGGACTGGAGTTTCTGGGTGGGGAAAGGTAAGGGGTGAACGATTTATCCGTTTATTTATTGAATCCCTGTGTCCTCCAGGGGAGCAGCGGTTCTGGCTTCCCGGTGCCTGACAGGCTGCCTTAGGGCACAAGAGGCTACCTTAGGGTGACCTCCTGCATGGGGTCACCACTGCCACGCTATTAGTTGAGCACCAGGAACGCTGGCATTGGGCATCTTGCCAGTTTTACAGAGGAAGTATCAAGGGTTAATGTGCCCAAGAGCAAGCCAGTCTCACTGCTAGCTAAGGGAGCCCTCATGGAAATTGTACAATTCAGTTTTCTAGCAATTTCAGCTGACAGTTAGACGTGTTTACATGGTCAAAGCCCTTTTTTTTACTGAGACATTCTATGTGAGCATTTGCTTCTGAGAAAAGTTGAAAATTTTAGAAAATTGCAGGGCCACTAATGGTTTGAGAAATGACCGCTTAGCCATGTGTTTAAATTATGGTAGGGGACGAGTGAGCATTTTTATAAGTAACATTTTATTTCATTTGTGTAACGAAGCTCATACAGTAATCGGTATTAAATATGTGATGCTATGCTGAGACCAAGTACACATAGGGATATGCTGCTAATACTAATAAAAACACCTAAGAATTTTCCTCTTCAGGAAACATTACAAATATTTGTTTATTAATCCCCTGTGTCGGAGCTGACATTAGAACTCAAGCTCTCGCCTGCCAGTGGACTCACTTTATCCAATGATGATAGCAGAGCTCGTGGAAATAGAAGTGTACGAATATAGTGTAGAGTTTTTTTAAATGGCAGAGAGAGTTGATGTGATTTTTAAGGACTTGAAATTGATTTTTCTTGACCAAGACCTACTAGAATGAACTTTCCTGGTGCTTTCCATATTGTCATTTTCTGTTTGAAGGTATAGCCTTGTACTGGGCTGTTATTAGTATATAAACATAATGCCTTGTGCCTTTATTTTTTCCTTTTCCTCATTTCTCAGCATATAACTGTAGTCCTTTCAAAGTCATTAAAGGGCAAAACCCATACAACTGGTGCTTTAATATCAGCCTCCTCAAGGTTTATAATTTTTGTATACATTGTAAAATGCTTATCACCTGCATTATATTATTTGATATTCACAACTGCCCTTTGAAGTTGACAGACAGATATTTTTATTCCTATCTTAGAAATAGTTAACAGACTCAACACGCTTGAGAGATCCTCAAGGGCCACAGAGTGAGTAAGCTTGAAATAAATAGAGTCAGTGCTTGAACCCAGATCTCATGACTCCAAAGGCAGAATCCACTGACGATTTGGAGCAATAATGGCACATTTTAAAAGAAAACCCTAAATACTGAATATAATATTCTATATACTTTCCTTTGGTCTGAGTACAAAAATATAAATGTGAAGGGTGCATATGTAAACACTGTACCAGTATTTTAATGGACATACCTTATGATTTTTAATAATTATTAAAGAAGATATGGTACATATATACAGTGGAATATTACTCAGCCATAAAAAAGAATGAAGTAATGCCATTTGCAGTAACATGGATGGACCTAGAGATTATCATACTAAGTGAAATAAGCCAGACAGAGAAAAACAAATATCATATGAGGTCGCTTATATGTGGAATCTAAAAAAAAAAAAAAAGATACAAATGAACTTATTTCCAAAACAGAAAGAGACTCACAGGTATTAAAAACAAACTTATGGTTACCAAAGGGGAAAGGGGGGGGAGGGATAAATTAGGAGGTTGGCATTAACAGATACACACTACTATATATAAAATAGATAAACAAGGACCTACTATATAGCACAGGGAATTATACTCAGTATTTTTTAATAACCTATAAGGGAAAAGAATCTGAAAATTATATATATATATATATATATGTATATATATACATAGGTATGTACACATAACTGAATCACTGTGCTGTACACCTGAAACTAACATGACATTGTAAATCAACTATACTTCAACTTAAAAAAGTTATTGTAGTGTCATCAACAGTAGAGAATTGAACATGTAGTAGGTGCTTATTTAATAGAATGTTATTATATATTATTTACCAGGATGAATATAATTACAGTGATATTTGGGAGAGACAGACGTCAAAGAGGTTGACTTGAATAAAGATATGTGTGTATCCTCCATGTATTTTTAAAATGTAAACGTGCAGAACAGCATAGGCCTTGAACTTGTGTAGGCCTAGGTTTGCATCCCACTTCTGCCACATATAAATGTAAGACTTTGGGTCTATGAATATACTTTTTCCATGTTTTTTTTTTTTTTCCCAACTGTAAAACGATGACACAAAACTTACTAGGTAAGATGATTTATATTGGTTAATGAATGCTAAATAAAGTGCACTGTCCATAAAAAATAATTCAATAACTGGTTATTACTAATAAATAAAAGCAACCGATGTATAGAGCTACCATTTGTGACAAGGGATATAGTCAAGGGTGCCTCGGTACCTGCTTCTTAATGTGGACATGCCTCCAGTCTCACAATTTTCTTAGCAAATATCTTTGTAATTTATCTTTTTTTCAGGGCTCCATTCTTATAAATATGTGTATGTGAGTTTTTAATAAAGTTAGAATCCTGTTGAGGAGTGCCTCACTTCACACATTTGGGTTTGCTCCAGGTCAAATAGAGCCTCTGTGCAGTCAGTGATGTATAATACACCTCACCATAACAAGGAAAGCATTGTCTGCCCTGTTTCCTGACATCAGGAGTAGAATAGTGTTCTGTCAAACTTATTCAGTGATGTCCTATTTATTAGAAATGCCAGATTTTCATCCTCTGTCCAGTCCTGTGATTTGTGCTGAATGAATGTGAATTGCTTTTGTAAGGTCAAGGCCTTTGTGACAAGACAGTGAAAGTTTTTCAAGGAAGGTGGTGATGATGGATTTTTCTTTAATTCATTGGAGTGCTTATAATAAAACTAATGAATGGAAAGCTTGAACATTTTCAGTTAGTTGCATATAGTAAAATCCTAAAAATAATTAGTGGCTGAGATGGTATGTAGTTATTTTAAAATACTGTTTCTGGTTTGTAAAGATCTTGGTTTAGTTTGCTTTGGAATCAAGCCATTTGGGAGAGAGAGAAAAACCTACAATGGGTGTGTGTGTGTGTGTGTGTGTTTCAGACAGCTTTTCTTTTTAATTTAAATTTTTGAATTTTATTTTATTTATATTTTTATACAGCAGGTTCTTATTAGTTATCCATTTTATACATATTAGTGTATATATGTCAATCCCAATCTGTCAATTTATCACACCGCCCCCCCCCCCCCCCCCCCACTTTACCCCCTTGGTGTCCATATGTTTGTTTTCTACATCTGTGTCTCTATTTCTGCCCTGCAAACCGGTTCATCTGTACCATTTTTCTAGGTTCCACATATATGCGTTAATATATGATATTTGTTTTTCTCTTTCTGACTTACTTCACTCTGTAGGACAGTCTCTAGATCCATCCACGTCTCTACAAATGACCCAATTTCGTTCCTTTTTATGGCTGAGTAATATTCCATTGTATATATGTACCACATCTTCTTTATCCATTCGTCCATTGATGGGCATTTAGGTTGCTTCCATGACCTGGCTACTGTAAATAGTGCTGTAATGAACATTGGGGTGCATGTGTCTTTTTGAACTATGGTTTTCTCTGGGTATATGCCCAGTAGTGGGATTGTTGGGTCATATGGTAATTCTATTTTTAGTTTTTTAAGGAACCTCCATACTGTTCTCCATAGTGGCTGTATCAATTTACATTCCCACCAACAGTGCAAGAGGGTTCCCTTTTCTCCACACTCTCTCCAGCATTGGTTGTTTGTACATTTTCCGATGATGCCTATTCTAACTGGTGTGAGGTGATACCTCATTGTAGTTTTGATTTGCATTTCTCTAATAATTAGTGATGTTGAGCAGCTTTTCATGTGCTTCTTGGCCATCTGTATGTCTTCTTTGGAGAGATGTCTATTTAGGTCTTCTGCCCATTTTTTGACTGGGTTGTTTGTTTTTTTAATATTGAACTGCATGAGCTGTTTATATATTTTGGAGATTAATCCTTTGTCCATTGATTCATTTGCAAATATTTTCCCCCATTCTGAGGGTTGTCTTTTCGTCTTGTTTGTAGTTTCCTTTGCTATGCAAAAGCAAAATATTAAGTTTCATTAGGTCCCATGTGTTTATTTTTGTTTTTTTTTTCCATTACTCTAGGAGGTGGATCAAAAAAGATCTTGCTGTGATTTATGTCAAAGAGTGTTCTTCCTATGTTTTCCTCTAAGAGTTTTTTAGTGTCCGGTCTTATATTTAGGTCTCTAATCCATTTTGAGGTTTTTTTGTGTGTGTATGGTGTTAGGGAGTGTTCTAATTTCATTCTTTTACATGTAGCTGTGTATTTTTCCCAGCACCACTTATTGAAGAGACTGTCTTTTCTCCATTGTATATCCTTGCCTCCTTTGTCATAGATTAGTGGACCATAGGTGCATGGGTTTATCTCTGGGCTTTCTATCCTGTTCCATTGATCTATATTTCTGTTTTTGTGCCAGTACCATATTGTCTTGATTACTGTAGCTTTGTAGTATAGTCTGAAGTCAGGGAGTCTGATTCCTCCAGCTGTTTTTTTCCCTCAAGACTGCTTTGGCTATTCGGGGTCTTTTGTGTCTCCATACAAATTTTAAGATTTTTTATTCTAGTTCTGTAAAAAAGGCCATTGGTAATTTGATAGGGATTGTACTGAATCTGTAGATTGCTTTGGGTAGTATAGTCATTTTCACAATATTGATTCGTCCAATCCAAGAACATGGTATATCTCTCCATCTTTTGCTATCATCTTTAATTTCTTTCATCAGTGTCTTATAGTTTTCTGCATACAGGTCTTTTGTCTCCCTAGGTAGGTTTATTCCTAGGTATTTTATTCTTTTTGTTGCAATGGTAAATGAGAGTGCTTCCTTAATTTCTCTTTCAGATTTTTCATCATTAGTGTATAGGAATGCAAGAGATTTCTGTGCATTAGTTTTGTATCCTGCAACTTTACCAGATTCGTTGATTAGCTCTAGTAGTTTTCTGGTGGCATCTTTAGGATTCTCTATGTGTAGTATCATGTCATCTACAAACAGTGACAGTTTTACTTCTTCTTTTCCAATGTCTATTCCTTTTATTTCTTTTTCTTCTCTGGTTCCCATGGCTAGGACTTCCAAAATTATGTTGAATAATAGTGGTGAGAGTGGACATCCTTGTCTTCTTCCTGATCTTAGGGGAAGCAGTTTCAGTTTTTCACCATTGAGAATGATGTTGGCTCTGTGTTTGTCATATATGGCCTTTATTATGTTGAGGTAGGTTCCCTCTATGCCTACTTTCTGGAGGGTTTTTATCATAAATGGGTATTGAGTTTTGTCGAAAGCTTTTTCTGCATCTATTGAGATGATCATAGGTTCTTCTCCTTCAGTTTCTTAATATGGTTTATCACATTGATTGATTTGAATATATTGAAGAATCCTTGCATTCCTGGGATAAACCCCACTTGATCATGGTGTATGATCCTTTTAATGTGCTGTTGGATGCTGTTTGCTAGTATTTTGTTGAGGATTTTTGCATCTATGTTCATCAGTGATATTGGCCTGTAGTTTTCTATCTTTGTGACATCCTTGTCTGGTTTTGGTATCAAGGTGATGGTGGCCTCGTAGAATGAGTTGGGCAGTGTTCCTCCCTCTGCTATATTTTGGAAGAGTTTGAGAAGGCTGGGTGTTAGCTCTTCTTTAAATGTTTGATAGAATTCACCTGTGAAGCCATCTGGTCCTGGACTTTTGTTTTTTGGAAGATTTTTTTTTTTTTGGAAGATTTTTAATCACAGTTTCAATTTCATTACTTGTGATTTGTCTGTTCATATTTTCTATTTCCTCCTGGTTCAGTCTTGGAAAAATTCTTTCTAAGAATTTGTCCATTTCTTCCAGGTTGTCCATTTTATTGCACTTGTTTTAGAGATGATGAGCCTAAGGCTGTGCAAAGTCAAAGGATTGGGTCTCATTTTCCTTATCTGTAACGTGATCCAGTTGAAAGTTTCTGAAAATTTCTACCCATGTACTGCAAAAGCAGAGGTCAAGAAACATGTCCGTGTGATTTTCCAGTGTCTTAGTCAATTTGGGCTGCTGTCACAGAATACCATAGACTGGGTAGCTTAAAAAACACGTATTGATCACATTTACTTATTTAAAGAAAGTTAATTTAGTAAATTTAGTTATTTATGGAGGCTGGGGAGTCCAAGATCAAGGCACTGATGGATTTGATGTCTGATGAAGGCCCACTTCCTAATTTATAGATGACCATCCTCTCTCTCTGTTCTCTCATATTGGAAAGGGGTGAGAGACCTCAACGTGTTCTCTTTTATAAGGACACTAATCCCATTCCTGAGGGCTCCACCCCCATGACCTAATTACCTCCCAAAGGCCCCACCTCTGAATACCATTACATTAGGGGTTAAGCTTTCAACATACGAATTTGTGGGGGACACAAATATTCATTACATAACAGCAGAGGTCTAGCCTGAAATGGCCAGTAGCAACCAAAACTTTTTTTTTTTTTAAAGTCTTTGGCTTATCTTTACTGTGTGTGTGAAATTTGCATTTTGCTCCATAATATATGCTTTAATATAAAAACTTGTTCCCCAAACCCAGATCAGAGTAATATCTATGCTACGGGATGCCATGGTCTTTTCTGGGGAGAGTTCTGTGGCACACTGCCTTGCACTGGGGGTACCCAATCAGATCAGGTAAATCCCCAATCCTTCCAGTTTCAACTACTCTATGTTAGACTTAATAATCTCATGTTTAGCCAAAGGTTTTACAGTCTGTTTTTCTTTCGCTCTCTCTCTCTCTCTTTTTTTTTTGTCTATCTAATTTGTTACCTACTATTTTATTACAAAAATGATTTGAGGGGATTCTCTTAAGGACATACAATAAAATATGAAAACGTCTGAAAGAGTGAAAGAAAAACCAGGCTGTCCTAGCAAGATTGAATTGGAATGTGTGTTGGGGAGAGATGCCTATGTTATGGTCCTGCAGATTTTCTAGAAATAGACAGTTGATTTAGCTCTCAGCTTCCTCCCAGCCCAGATGCTCTCAGCCTGAAGTTTTGCCTTGTCTGTATAACCCACACTTAGGAGAAGCCCAGGTTATCCTAGCCCTGAAGCCTGATGGAAATGTCTCCTTTGGGTCCACATAAGGTGGACGCACTTCCACCTTGTTGATTGCCAACCATCCTGATTAACACTGTCATGGCAAACCTCACCTGGAAAAAGCAGGAGGAGACAAAACCAAAATACTGTGTGACCGAGGCAGGCCTCAACCCAGGTTTTCTGCCTGCAAGTCCACTGTGATTTCTGACGAGGATGGATTACACTCTTGTTTCTTTTCCATCCAAATTGCATTTTGTATAGCGCTGAGAGAAATGTATAATAATATTTTCAGTGTAGTGTTTTTCTCATTAGGAAAGAAAATGAATCAGTTGACATTTTAATGGTGAGCCTTTTTTTTTTTGCGGTACGTGGGGCTCTCACTGTTGTGGCCTCTCCCTTCGTGGAGCACAGGCTCCGGACGCACAGGCTCAGCGGCCATGGCTCACGGGCCCAGCCGCTCTGCGGCGTGTGGGATCTTCCCGGACCGGGGCACGAACCCGTGTCCCCTGCATCGGCAGGCGGACTCTCAACCACTGTGCCACCAGGAAAGGCCATTGGTGAGCCTTTTAAATAGCAATCCTCATGACTTATTATTCTCCTTGGGATTTTATTCACAGTCTTAAAGTCTTAATAAAAATATAGGTAAAAAAAACGAGGAGCTGGTTTCTGCCTGTGGAACAAATTTTAACATGAGAGAAGGAGGATAGATGTACACAGGAGAGTCAGAAAGGGTGCTCTTGTTTCCTTGTGCCTTCCTTCATGAGATGGATGTGAATGAGAGCCAGGGAGAACAAGAAATATATCAACCGGCATGGTTCTAATCACATACTTATTTGAAACTTCTGATTCCAGGAGGTTTCAGATTATGCACTGTTTAAAAAGATGCATTTCCAAAGTTTATAAACGTCTGGTTTATTCTGGTTTGTGTACATAGTAGGGAAGCCCATGCGATCCCAAGTGTCTGAGCTGTCCCAGTGCAAAGGGGGTCTTCTCCTGGGGTGGGCGTACAGGGATCACTGGTCCTTGGCGATGCAGGGTTGCCAACAGTAGTGATAAAAAATGAGTCTGGACTGCTCGCGCCATACTTGCTCATTTTGAAAGAGACTTACAAATGGCTGCGAAGCCCCCACTGTTTCTTTATGGCCCTTGCCTGGTTCCAGACGTTTGATCACCAATGCAGCATTTCCCCAATGCTGTGCAGGTTGATAAAACAGTTGCCGAGCCAGAATCCCTAAAGAAATTATTAATTATCTGGTTAATGGGCATCGGGTTGGGGGAGTGCGAGATTAATCACCAGTCGTGAGATGAGTTGCTGAAGTGGATTTTGGTTTTTCGTCTCCTGTCACTCGGTAATGGCTTTTCCTTCTTTCACCATCAGGTGAACAGGTGCAGAGATGCTGTATTTTCATTTTCCCAGAGTCAGTAACAGCCGGTGGCTAGGTGAGGCCTTTTCCTCAGTCCTGCTGTATGAGCAGTTTACAACATGGAGTATTACCTACTCAGAATGTTCCAGCTCTCAGAGTCCCTCCCAGTGTGACAGGTCCCACATCAACTTTTTCAGTGTTCCTCAGGGGTGCACGTGGACACACACATCCCCCCAAAAATACGTACTTTCACATAGACACATGCACACGCGTATGCAGACAGTTACAGGTGCACAAGAAACATTTGGGGATATTTCCAGATACAGTGCATGAACCTGTGCTTGACTCTTTATCTCATTTCTTTGGGAAAACATTCCTTATCTCTAAATGTAAAAAAAAAAAGGAAACACTATACGTAGCTACTTCTTCCAGAGAGGAAGAGAAGTCCCCCACGAGTCATTTGGTAGCGGGTGATATAACAGAGATATGGCAAGAATTCTCTGGATCTTTCCTTCCCTTTCTCTCTTCTGGGTACTGGTCCCCTATCCTAGGAAGTTACCTTCATTCAGGTCCATCACCCATGGGTAATATCACCTCTTCATTTTGAGAAGCATCATTCTGGCATTTGAATCTTTTGTTTCCAGGATGTTAATGTGTCTTGGAATTTGTGAAGTTGTTGAGGAAGGTTGGCTAGTATCATGGGTTGTAGAAGGCGGTGCGCATCCTCAGAGCTGGTTACAGGAGAAATTTACTATTCAGTTAAGGCCGTACTTCCCAACCCACTGCGCAGTGACAGAGGTCCAAGTAGACCATGGATGCTGGAGGTTTCTGTGTATTGAGTGAGCCCATGTCAAATTTAGCCTCTCTCTCTCTCTTCATTTCACCTTAGACTGGAGGCTGAGCCTTCTCCAGAGAATATTCTGTTGCTTCACAATGATGCTACGGATATAAAACTATTAGCAGCACTGTTGATTTCAGTTTACTGTGTTTATTCCAGAGTTTGACAGTTTTTCTCTTTCAGGCTGAATAAATAAAATGGAATGGGGGAGCGTATATACTGGGAAAGCAGGGAGAGGTAGCCTGTTGAAACTAGTAAGAGCCTGAAGTGTAAAATGTTTGAAAGTATGATGTTTTATTACTCTCTAGTACATACTGTGCTGCTTCTCAGTTGTTTCTAAGTAGACGTCTTTCAGAATCTCTTAAAACAAATATATTAGATATTTTTAAGCTAATTTTCCTTTAATAAATGTGTGTTTGCTGACAGCCCCAGATGCTAGGGCTACAGTGGTGATAAGACAAAGTCCAAGTGTTCACTGACCTTCAAGTCTAGTGGAGTGTTCCACTGTTAAATAAATATACAAAGAAAACTGTGTAGAATTCAGATGGTGATAAGTGTTAGGAAGAAAATAAAATGAAGGTATGATGGAGAATGACTAGACAGTCAGAGAAGGCTTGAACTTTAAGGGATAATCTTTGGTCCAAGAGCATAGTAATGAGAAGAAACCCATCCTATAAGGATTTGATGGCAGAATATTCCTGGCAGACAGATCAGCAAGCACAGGTACAGCCTCTATGGAGAACAGTATGGGGTTGTTTAAAAAACTAAGAACACAGCTACCATATAATCTAGCAGTCCCACTGCTAAGCATATATCCAGAGAAAACCATAATTCGAAAACATACATGCAACCCCAATGTTCATTGCAGCACTATTCACAATAGCCAAGACATGAAAGCACCCTAAATGTACATCAACAGATGAATGGAAAGAAGATGTGGTACATATATACAATGGAATATTACTCAGCCATAAAAAAGAATGAAATAATACCATTTGCAGCAACATGGATGAGCCTAGAGATTATCATACTAAGTGAATGAAGTCAGACAGAGAAAGGTAAATATCATATGATATCACTTATATGTGGAATCTACAAAATGATACAAATGAACTTATTTACAAAACAGAAACAGACTCACAGACTTCAAAAGCAAACTTATGGTTTCCCAAAGGGGAAGGTGGTGGGGAGGGATAAATTAGGAGTTTGGAATTCACATATACACACTACTATATATGAAACAGATAATCAACAAGGACTTACTGTATAGCACGGGGAACTCTACTCAATATTCTGTAATAACCTATATGGGTAAAGAATCTGAAAAAGAATAGATATATGTATAACTGAATCACTTTGCTGTACACCTGAAACTAACACAATATTGTAAATCAACTATCCTCCAATATAAAATAAAAATTAAAAACAAAAAAAAGAGCAAGGACCTTCAGGTGGGCATGAACTGGGCTGGCTCAAGGAACAGAAAAAAGACTGAAGCAGCCAGAGCCTAGTGAGCGAAGAACCTGGCCTTGATGTTGAGGGTGAGTGAGACCATGACATTGAACCCTGGGGCCCCCGTGAAAAGCCCACAGTTCATCCCTTGTGTGATGGACCGCCTGTTTGTATACAATATGTTGAAACCTCTAAAGTTCATTTAAGTACACTCCCTGCAATATCCCTTGCATCTTTAATTTGTTTGACTAATCTTTCTTTATGCATAGTATGAAGAAAAAAATCAGCGTATATTGGATTTTCATGAGAATTCTGAAATGATTCCAGTTTGAGTGACATAAAATGTCATTTTGTGCAGGATGGCATTGAAATGGATGTCACAGACACTTATCTGTGCCGAGCCCTTAATCTCATTTGGGGTGAGGAATTTTCCTTGAGCAGTTCAGAAGAGGGTGGCTTTCTGTTACATGTATTCTCTTTATATCTCCGCTCAGTGCTAAGATCCCAGAAACTGCTTAGAGTCCCAGAATATCTGCCTTGTCATAAACTTCCAGGCAGTGGCTGGGCTTTGCAGCCACATCAAATGCAGATGGCCCATTTGTGTTTCTAAAATCTAAGCCTGCCTAGTAGTCATGGAGCTGCTGGGGGTTGTTGGCGTTAAACCATCTTCTGGGCTTCTTGTAGAGCGTAGCATCTCTGGTGTTTGGGTAACTCCTTCTCTTAGGGGTTCCTGAGCTCACTCTGATAAGTAAAGCCAAGTTTGCTTTGTTAAGCTCAGCAGTTCCCAGCAGTAGAGATAAGAGAGAGAAAAAACATAAGTATCTTTGGGAGAAAAGAAGCTGATTCTGTTTATAACAGGCACTAAGTACACTTGTTTAATGACTTAGTTTAATTTTTTGCAGTCTCACACTACATTTAACAGGTATCTGGAGTATCCCATAAACTTTGAAGTTGAACAAAGGGTTTGACGTAGCTTCTTGTCTCTGGTAGAACCATTTTATCTGTAGGTAGCAGGCTTTGAGTTGTTTTAGGAATGGAAGTTGCAAAATGTCATCCATGAGCAGGGTGGTTGTTGTTTATCTTTTTTAGAGAATTAGGAAATAAATGTAACTAACTATTAGTGGGGGAGTGATTGTATTCAGTATTTGCAGTAAATACTCTGGAACTCCCAGCCCTCTGTTGAGTTTCCTAAGTCCCTGTTTCCTCAGTCTTGCCTAGTTTGTGCTAGGTGCTTTGCTGAAATCATCTTTAATACTCACTTCGGGGACTTCCCTGGTGGTGCAGTGGTTAAGAATCCGCCTGCCAATGCAGGGCACACAGGTTCAAGCCCTGGTCCAGGAAGATCCCACATGCCGCAGAGCAGCTAAGCCCGTGCACCACAACTACTGAGCCTGCACTCTAGATCCCGCGAGCCAGAACTACTGAGCCCGCGTGCCACAACTACCAAAGCCCGCGCGCCTAGAGACCATGCTCCACAACAAGAGAAGCCACCGCGATGAGAAGCCCGCGCACCACAACAAAGAGTAGCCCCTGCTCGCCACAACTAGAGAAAGCCCACATGCAGCAATGAAGACCCAACGCAGCCAAAAATAAATAAATAAATATTAAATTGTAAAAAACTGCTCACTTCGACCCCGCAAGGCAGGCACAATTACTATCCTTGTTTTGCAGGTGAGAAAACGGAGCCATCAAGAGGTTCAGTAAACGCCTAGGCAGGGAGCTGAGGCCAGCCTCTGCACCAGACCCTCTGCTTCCTTCCCGTGTGCTCTGCGCTTTGGAACACCCTTTCTGAAGTAAACATTCAAGTGTCCAAGCAAGAATTTAATTGCATCCTGTGTAGAGTTACCTCTCGTCTTGTTAATAAAATAATGATTAGTACCTGGGAGGATGCATCCGAGTATGGAAGATGGTAGGGGTCGATGGCATGTAAGTGGCATTTAATTTAGCTGGGACATCTACTGTCCTCAGCCCCAAGGCACTTCTCACTCTGTCGGATGGAGTTGACCTGTCCGCATCTCTGGATGTTCCTCTCCATGAGGCTCGGTCTCTCCCCTGAGTATATAGGCCAGCAGGGACCAGCCGTGCAGGGTTCTGCTGCCTGCTGTTGCCTCTCTGAGTCACTTTCACAACCTCTGTGCCTTACAGCTGGGGAATCAGAGCCTAAGCCTACCCTCCAAACCTATAATCTTGTTATTTCCATTCTTTCCTCCACAGCCCCTCCCCCCATGCACATATATATACACACACACACGATTGCACATATACACACGTGCAGCTGGTCACTCTCTCTCTCTCTCTCTCTCTCTCTCTCTCTCTCTCTCTCTCTCTCACACACACACACACACACACACACACACACACACACACACACACACAGAGATCTCTTTGCCTAAGTGCCTTTTAGCTTAAAAAAGAGATTGACCCTCATGCTAGTTAAGTCATAGTCTTTCAAAAAAAGCACTCCATGAAGAATTACATGCTGTGGACATTTCCTGGGGCAGGGATTTGTCACTGTACAGCATTCTGTAGTACTGACAAGGCACGCTTGGTGACATGGGCCTTGGACACACAATAGACTAAGAGAATGAGTGCACAATTCTAGGTATGTTTTGCCAAGCTCAGAGACACGTGCATACACAGACACACAAATAAGCAGACACACACACATACATACAATTATACCCAGAGGATTCCCTTCACATTGGGCTATGGAAGCGACCAGGACACGATGCTCTTCATACAAAGGCTATTCATAAACGCTTGATGAGACAACGACAGCCTTGTACTGTGTGGGCAAGTGGGAAGATGAAAACAGAATGAAGTTGCATTGGCCGGTGATCACTGTGGACCTCAGGCCAAATGTGATGATAATAGAGAACAGTCACCAAAAAGGCTGGCAGATCCCATGCTGCTGCCCGTGCAGTAATATCTCAGCACGTCCTGGGAGGTGGAATGTCTTGAGTACTGTTTCAGCCAGTAGTATTGTTTTCAGTAGGGGGCCACAAAGCCATTTCAAAAGCTCTCATGTTTTCTTAGCTGCTGAAGTATCGGAAGAGATGGGAACCTTCACCGACTCACCTCTGAGCTCTAGAAGGAGTTCAAAATAGGTCTGGTGTGGAGGTGTGTGTAAGCAGTTGTACTGGAGAAGGCACAGAGCGGACTCACGTTTCTCCCCCTTCTCTCTCCAAGGAGGCAGGAATGATTATCATTATATTCAAGGTCAGAACCACCCTGGACCATGAAACAGGATGCTATCGAGGATGAAGCGATGGTTCAGGAATTAGAAGTTTAGAAAATAGCAGCTGGGAGATAAGCCTTGTGAAGATCATGCTGACAGACTTCAGGTATAGAAACGGTGTTCGTAGGCACCTCGTCCCTGATTGGTTCGTGAGAATTCTGCTGCATAGCTAAAGAGGACGCATTCACATTTTAGCAAGAGGAGGGATGACTCAAATTATATACTGCGAAGAATCTCTCGGAACCAAGACATAGTATCCTCTGTGAGGGGAAGTGGAGGAAGGGGGATTAACAGTTCCACGTGGGTGACTCTAGCTTTGCTCGGAGCCTTGCATCAAATCGCAAGGGTCTTCCTAGCTCCAGACGTTCTGGTCTTGCTCCTTCCCCTTTGCACAACAAGGTAGCTGCATTGCTTGGCTCTCCCAGCCCACTCTCACGTGCTCTTTCAATTCCAATCATGTTTTTCTCACACAGACACAAAGTCACAGGATTAAGAAGCAAACCACAGCAGCGGTGAATCCGGGAGGGCTTCTCACCGTCTAGCTTTAGTCTCCTCTGGCGTGACAGCGGGAGCAGGGGAGTGAGAAATTTGGGCTCTCTGCATGAATATTCTGGAAGCATATTTCACTTGGCAGTGTGACACCCTGAGTGCACTTCTAACTTCTGCTGTTTCTCTTCATTGTCATTATCTGAGATTCACGAGAACTGGATATGGTTACATATCCTCGAGTTCTCTCCAGTGTACACTTTGCAATTTAAAGATACAGATAGAGTAAATGTATTGTGATTACCTGTGAGCCCTTAGTGTAACTAAAGGACATCAAGCTGCCATGGTTTAAAATTTTATTACATAACCTACCCTTGGTCCACTCAAAGTGTCAAGGTCCTTATGATTTGGGACCAAGAGATAGAACATGAGGCTAAGTCCTTATGTAAAGGTTTGAAATAACATGGTGTGTATATTAGGATAAAATTTATACACTAGGTCACAGTTCTTTCCCCTCAAACCAGACCGAACTGTTTCAGACCACGCAGTGCAACACACACACACACCCACACACACACACACACACACACACACCCACCACTCATGCACCCACACCCCATATATAATTTTAATTTTGCTCAGTTCTCTTACTGCTGCTGGGAGTTCTGTTCTCATTATTGCTTTACTCTGGGAGCTTTCCAAAATGCCCACAACCTGAACACGAACTTGAGTGGGTGATATCTTCTTTTCCCTTCTTAAAAAACAGTAAACCCAAATAGTTAGAATGTTTTGTTTGTCTTTGGCAAAGCTCTAAGAATTCTAGATTTGTGGTTTGCCAGCCTGGAAGATTTGGTGTATTGTTAGAGGTACCTTAGTTCATCTTTGTGGACTCTCCTCTGTAGCTCCTGACCATTGAGGTTGGTGTTAAGTGCAACTAATACTTACTTACAGGGTATTCTGTGCCTTGTTATGGAAATCTTTTATAACGAAGTTATTAAAGCTCTTGATTCTGAACGGTAAAAAAACTAATTGGGATTTCTTTAGCAGCTTTATGATACCATAAAGAGAGGACAGAATTGTTCAATTTATAAAAGCAAAGAGGTGAAGGGAAAACCCCCGTCGGGTCTACTGAAATCAGCGATTCTCATATACGAGTCTTAGGCATAAAGCATGACTCTGTCGGGTTTTGACTCTGCATTCAAAGACTTGGCAGGTCCTCCAGCCACCTTCTGGGCTAGTGTGGCTACCAGTACCTGCCAGACTCACCATCTAGATGGGCTGATTGGCTTCTGCTAGTTTTGCCACCTACCTTTTATTTGGGCTTTAGCCAGCCTTTCCCTCTCTTCCTTCAGAAGCACATCAATGTTAGCGTCTCCTGAGTATCTCTGCCAGCTTCTGTATATGCTTTGTGTATATTCCACGGTCAATGCAGGAGGAGAGCCAAGCACCCTGGAAGAGACCATGTACAAAGTCCCTAAAACTTTCATCATGGCTGGTGAGTCCCTTCAGGCGTTTGCACATTGAAGTCAGAGAGGAATGTCAAAAGACAGTGTGTTCCAGTGGAAATTCCAAAATGATCTTCTAGAATTGTGAAGTGTAAACTACGTATCTCTTTTCTGCCTCTTCAGTGGCCCTGAACAGGCAACTCATTGCCTTTGAGCCTGTTCCAGAACCTTCATTTTCAAGGATAAAGTCAGTGGCTGAAGAAGTGGAAATAATAGCATGGACTCATTCCTTTCAAAGCACAGCTCAATAATATGGAAGAACATAAACACTGTCTTAAAATGTAGTGTTTATGAGAGTATTTATTCAAAGAATAAATCGCAAATGTCCCAGAAAGTACTATTAATGATAGTGGTTAAGTACTTATATGAAAAGAAAATCCAGATTATAATTCATGTGTCTTTGGTTCTCAGCCCTGAAACTTTGTTATTATCTATAACGTTTCTTAACTATTCATCGCCTAAAAGTGTCCCCAATATTTTTAAGGGAATTAGTAACAGTACAGATAGTACAGATTAGTACAGATAACCAGTCTGCTGTGCCCTCCTACTTCCCCTGAGACCCTTGGAAGTCCTTTCCAGCTCTGTCTGTGACCCGGGACCCTGCCAAAGAGAAGCACGTGCCCTTCTACTTCTGAGGTGCTTGAGTTAATGGGACTGTATCAAGTTAAAGAAGCTAAGGTCGGGGTGGCTTTGTTCAGTGCCAAGCTAAGAAGATATTTTTTCCACCTTAGACAGAAGTAGAGGAGGATGTGTCCTAATGTTCCATAGACATGTCTTCCCATCAAAACAGTAGTTCAGGGCTTCCCTGGTGGCGCAGTGGTTGAGAGTTCGCCTACTGATGCAGGGGACGCGGGTTCGTGCCCCGGTCCGGGAGGATCCCACATGCCGCGGAGCGGCTGGGCCTGTGACATGGCCGCTGAGCCTGCGCGTCCGGAGCCTGTGCTCCACAACGGGAGAGGCCACAACAGTAAGAGGCCCACGTACCGCAAAAAAAAAACCCAAAAAATAACAAAAACAAAACAGTGGTTCATTTTTTATTTACAAGTTAAGTAGGCTTTGGTGGAATGGCCTAGAAATCTAAGCTCCATCTGTGAATTGGTGTCTATGGGAAAACATCATCATTGAAATTCTAAATAATTATGAAATTCATACACACTTTCAGAGTGTGCAAGTTGTGACTACTTCTTGGTCAAGTCGGGTGACAGTGCACTAACTTCCTGTAGTCCCCTCAGCTTGATTAGTAAGAGGACATGCAATGAGCCCCTCCTCCCACTATCAGATCTTAATAATTCCTTAAGTAACTAAAATGAATGCCAGGTCTCATAAATCGAGTCGGAAAATGAATACCCTGAACTGAGTCACTGAAATTTAAGTTCTGAGGCTTGATTTGACTAGCTTATTTCACCATCTTATTTGGTCTGCAGTTTTCAGGTTTCAGGCTCTGTACTAAAGGACACAGCTTTACTATCTCATTTCGCCTTCATCGTTTGTGAAAAGGTAGTTTTATATTTATGGTGCAGAAGTCTGCCTTTGCCTAGCATGTATATTCACTGTGCAGATGAGGAATGTCTTCTGTGTGCCAGGAAATGAGTGAGACACTGCCCAAGGTGGCACCCCTAATAAGTGACAGAATGGGACAGGACTTGGACCCAGCTTTCTCCCTGTCTGCCACGCCGCCCACGTGGGTACCGCGATACTGAGATGCTGACTGCTCTGTCCATAGAGAGGGGAGATCTCACTTTTTAAAATGACTGGGTTCTTCAGAAATTGTTCTCCCCACAAAAGGACATGATTACCACTTTTCCTAAAATTGGAGTGAGACAACTGAGCCCCAGGATGACAGAACAATACCATCCTGTATTTTGGACGAACAAGGTAATTTCACATATTCGAGCCATTTATCGATTCTTCTAATCTCTTGCTCCCCTTTGCTCCCTTGCTAATCACACTTCTGAAGGCTTGTTTATAAGTCATAATTGTGTGCTTTGCAGAGAAAGCCTATATGAATGGGTGGGAAGTCTTTTTGAAATGGCAATGCCATCTAAAAAAAATAATGTGTGCTCTTAACATCATAGAGCCATTTTCGCAGGGTAGTCCACAAACTCCCTGGCAGTGCTAGTTAAAAATGCAGAACCCTATTACTCGGCCATAAAAAAAAAGAATGAAATAATGCCATTTGCAGCAACATGGATGGACCTAGAGATTATCATACTATGGTAAAGTAGGTCAGACAGAGAAAGACAAATATCATATGGTATCACTTATAGGTGGAATCTAAAATATGATACAAATGAAGATATTTATAAAACAGAAAAAGACACACAGACATAGAAAGCAGACTTATGGTTACCAAAGGAGAAGGGGAGGGAGAGGGGGATAAATTAGGAGTTTGGGATTAACAGATACACACTAATAAATATATATATATATATATATGTGTGTGTGTGTGTGTGTGTATATGTGTATATATATATATATATACACACACACACACATATATATATATAAAACAGATAAACAACAGGACTTACTGTATAGCACAGGAAAGTATATTCAATATCCTGTAGTAACCTATAATGGAAAACAGTCTGGAAAAGAATAGGTATAACTGAATCACTTTGCTGTATAATTGAAACTAACACAATATTGTAAATCAACGCTACTTCAATTAAAAAATGCAGATTCCTGAGCTCCTTCCTTGAGGTATTGAATCCACATTTCTCAGGGTGGCCCAGAACTCTGCATTTTAAACACTGCACAGGGTCATCCTGCAGGATGCTGATGTTTAAGAACCAATGATGCCAAAAAAAGTGATCGAAGGCAAAAATGTTCGGGGGCATGGAACGCACTCCTTCTCAGAGAGCTAATTTAGTGGTTTCACTCTGAAGAGCTTTCTTTGTATGGCAAATCCAGAGGGTCCTTCTCATTTGTACATTTCCTTCCCCCCTCATTCATTTCTTCCCAGAGTTACTTTCTTCAGACTTCCACAACGACTGATCAACGAACGAACACATGAAAGACAAACGTAAACTCTTCTCATTTCTTTTCATCCCCTCCACAGCAAAATGCCCATTCATCTTCTCAGATGTTCCAAAATGTGGCGAAAAAGATGGCTCTTGCAACAGATGCAATTCTTTCTAGGTCTCTAGGTAACATTTTAACCTGTGTAATGTTCACTGCACAGCATCTTAAGTAATATTCCAGGAAATACACTGCTGCTTGTTAAAAAAGATAGGACCCCAGAGATGTCTTTAAACATGTCTATAAAGTGAGGAGTGCCAAGAGAAAGACAATATGGCTGATTATAGTTATTTACCTTACATTTTCATTCGCTTTTAACTGGGTGTAATTTAGGGGCATGAAATCTCTTATTGGAAGTGTATTTGCATTAAACAGCTCTAGGCAACCATGAAAATGCAGAAACTGAAAAATTGACAGACTGGGTTCCTAGAATCCCAAAGTAGCATTTTTGTAATAGGCGTACAAACAAATCGAATAAACATGTTTTGCTTCAGCGATTTAAGAATATGGTCTTTGGAGTAATTTGTCTTTTTTTAACTATCATTTCTAACCTTTTCATTGCCTATCTCTAGTTTGCAGGTCCCCCTAACAATCTGTGGCAATTTCCCAGCCAGCTGTTGGTGTTCTAGCACTCGGTGCTTTGTTTCCATTTCCTTGAGCTATCAAATCATCCTATAAAGGGGATTTACCTGAGCGCTGTTGTCTCCCGGGTTTGCCTTCAGTGGTTGGTTTGTTGTTTTGTTTTTTGTTTGTGTTTTCTCAAGATGCTTCATCATATGGAAAGTATGCTTAAAAAATCGCAATGGCCTTGAACGGCGAGGCTCAGGCCAAGTGTCAGAAGATGCTTCCAGTAACGGGAGTTCCTTTCTTCCCAATTAATAGCCACAAACCTAAGCATGGATCTGTTGAAATGAGAGCTTGATTTTTTTCAGGTGTTTGTAGAGGTTTGCATAGACTTTCTTTGCAAGAGAATGTGTGTTCATTTCACTAGTCTTGGCATGATTTAAAAAAAAATTCATTTGTATACTCTTACCCGTTGGAAACTAGAAGGGATAAACAAAGTCAGTGTTTACACTTGGAAGAAGGGGTAAAAGGAGAAGCTTCATCTCTTAGGATTTTGAATCCCTATTTAAAAAGAAAGCAAGGAGGCTCATTGTTTATCTTCTTTATAGTTAAGTTCTCATATCTACCTGGACATATTTTGCAAACATTAATTTTCCTATATCATGGGGGGTTACTACCACTTATCAAATTACTAAATAGAAGGAAAGGGAGGAAAACGAGGGGAGAAAAGAGGCATGACAGAGGAGCTCTTTTTGGTTCCTTTTTTTTCCCCTTTTCTTTCCCCCAACCATCCCCCGACCAAATGGTATTTTAATTCAAGTCTCTCTGGCTGTAGTTAGTGTTTGGACTTTCGGTAATATCTCCATCATTAGGAGGAAGGTTGACTCTAAGCTTGTTTCCAGATTGGTGAGTAAGATTTTCTCAGTTGAGAAGTCCCTTTTGTTTATTTGGAATGTGCTAAGGTAGAAGAACATTTATATCCTTCAGAAGAAAATTTTATCTTCCAATTAGAGCCGAGGAAGAGATTCTCAAAGAGAGACTTACTCTGTTGAAACTGACTACTCTGTTTTCTCACCATCCTGATAAAATGACAAAGATTTTTTCCCCCTAATTGGGCTTCTAGTTTTTGATCCCCATATATAGTATGATGTACTTCTATCGAAAAACCCCCGAGATCAGTAGATCTTAATTAATAGGCTTTGTGGTCTTGCTTGTAGATAGATGTCAGTCATATTTTTTACAAGTGAAAAACAAGCAAAAATATTTTCCAGGTAATTTCCCTCACACTTGAAAGAAATGAGAGAAGAGTCCTATTTCCTGTCGATAGCACTTTTTTCATAATCCACTTGCAAAAAAATTACAGCAGTTGTACATTTCAAGGAAAAGTAATATTCTTTTACAAATCAAAATGAGTATGAACACCTATGTAAAGAAGATTAAAAAAAGTGTATTTCTGGTATGGCACAGGTGTTTATACCACCTAATTTTTATGGTTTGTCCTCTTAATTGAAAGAAATAAGTATAGGGGGTTATGCTATAAACACGTACATCAGAGCAGTACCCGGGCTTTGAAAAAAATATACTTCAGCAAGTTTTTTTTTCTATTATTTACGGGAGATTCCTCTCTCTGTCTCTCTCTCTCTCTCTGTCTCTCTCTCTGTCTCTCTGTCTCTGTCTCTCTCTGTCTGTCTGTCTCTCTCTCTGTCTTTTTTTTTTTTTGTCTGGATAAACGGACTAAAAATAAACAGCTGTATACTACTTCATTAAGCTGCTTCTTGGAGTGATTTTCCCATTGATTAGTCTCAGGGCTAATGCTGGTTTATTCCTCATTTCATTGCTAATTAACATCACTGCTTCTTCTGACCGCTGACCGCGCTCTCTGGTGAACATGTGCTGGTTTGGCAAGTAATAGCTCTCTCCTCCCCTCCCCCTACTACCTCCTTCCCCAGTCTTCAGCTCCATCATCTTTTCTTCCTCCTAAAAATAAGATTTTAAGCTAGGAGGGAAGGAGACAGCCTTTTAGTTAGAGCCTGTGAGTTCCTCTGTAAAGACAGCAAACTTAATAAAGAGATGATAGGCAAGCAAGGGAGATAAACACAGCCAGTCTACTCAGGCATCTGGTTGAGGCACTGGGTAAATGCAGGTGATTCACTCAGGCTACTACATGAGATAGCTGGCTTGGTTCATCTTGCCTTTGTCTCATGGATTCAGGCTTTTTCAGAATACTTACAGGACAAATTACCTGACTCAGAGAGTTAAGACCAAGACCTTTAAAAGAGAAATGGACCACTGGCTTTAAGGCATCTGTACTCTATGGTTCCTGAGTCTGTGAAGTGAAATTCACTGTCAGGTCTGAGTTTCCTGATCTGACCCACAGAGCTTTTGTAAAATGATCCACAGTCACGTAGAACATAGGTAATAATCAAATCACAGAAGAATACACAATTTGGCAACTCAGGATTAGGGATGGTCAAAATCCACAGTATAAACGTGATAAAAACCACTTGCTTCTGTTCCAGGTCGGGAGGTCAGCATTTCCAGAAACTCAAGCCAACATGCATTTTGGAAAAGCCTTTCCAGAATCATTGAATAATGTGTTGTATTGACTCAAATCCAAATCACCTGTTTTAATTGAATGGAACATTACATACATTGCATTTAGAAAATAATTTCAAATTAGTTTTGATTCTTGCAGTTTGCTGTGTTATATCCCCTAAGCGGTCACAAAACAGGCTTCCTTCAGGCACCTTTGAGGAGCAGTCGCTAGACAGACAACCTTTACACTGCTTCTGCTTTACAGCAAGCGGTCAGCTTTCCTTGCTGTCACCGTTTTTCCGATGGACATTTTATTGTGTATTTCTTGCCTCTTTGTTTACATCTTATCACCTCTATATGATTATAAGCTCCTTGAGTAAAGGAATTATGTCTTATTCACGTGTACAATTAAATAAGGATGTGTTGGTGGCTTTCCACCTGCCAAACCCCGTGCTTAGGACAAATGATGCACTCAGCTAAATAAATGGGGTTGAATGTTCCTTTAATAGTAATATCATCCCTTCAAGATTTATCTTGAAAGCTTATTGTATGTATATCTTTAAAGTCCTATTTATTCCTGTGTGCCCGATGAGGCCCTGGCATTCTGTTAGGCACTGTAGAAGTTTAGTCTGATTTGATGGAGAATTGGGGTAGTTACTGTTTACTGGCCTAAGCATCAGGGAGGACATCGGGGAATTATTGCTGAGCCTCAGGGGATGGTTTAGATATCGAGTAGATTGTAAGCTTCCTGAACTCAGGAACTGTTTCTGCTTGTTCACCAATAGATTTCCATTGTCTGTGATATTGCCTGGCAAATCGTTTACTAAATCAGTGCTGTTGAAGGAAGGAAAATGGATGGGAAGGAACATTCCAGGAGGGAAGAACTGAAGGAATACGAGCTTGGAAGCTGGATGTGTATTTTTATTATTATTATTATTTTTTTTAATTTTATTTCAATTTTTTATTTTTTGGCTGCCTTGGATCTTTGTTGCTGTGTGCAGGCTTTCTCTAGTTGTGGTAAGCGGGGGCGACTCTTCCTTGTGGTGTGCAGGCTTCTCATTGCGGTGGCTTCTCTTGTCGTGGAGCACGGGCTCTAGGTGCGCAGGCTCAGTAGCTGTGGCATATGGGCTTAGTTGCTCCACGACACGTGGGATCTTCCTGGACCAGGGATCAAACCCGTGTCCCCTGCATTGGCAGGTGGATTCTTAACCACTGTGCCACCAGGGCAGTCCCTGGATGTGTATTTGTTTATACAAGGAAGAGCAAATAGTTTGTTGAGTGTGGTATACCTCAAAAATATATATATATTATAGTTGGGAAGGGTAGCTTGGGACCAACTTGTGAATAGTTTTCAATGCCCAGCTGTGGAATTTGAACTGTATTCTTGAAGGCAGACACTGAATATAGTTAATGACTGACCTTAACCGTGACCTTTTGTTAAAAAAAATTACCTTAAAACAAGGTAAGCTTGGCCATCACATAATAAGAACATAAAGAGTTGGCTTTTATTCTGGTTCTAGAGATACCAAGCAGGACAAGTGGTAGAGAGGACGATTTAATTATTTAGACGTGTTGGCCATTATTGCTGTCATAGCTGAACATGGTGAAAGTGTGCAAGAACAGGGCTGTGTTGGTTGCTATAGATCAGCTTTGCCCCTGCTTCACCCTTTCAGGGAATTTAGCTTCTCCTTATTTTCTTTGCCTTTGATACCACTGGTATAAGTGGATTCAAAGAGAATCCAACAGACTCCACTTGGATAATCTGAGGCCCTTTAAAGGCCCAGTATCCACTTTTGCTTCCTTAAAGAGACTAAAAAGAACTTAAATAGTACCTTATAACTTTAAATACCACAGATAAACTCCCCATAATATTCTTTCTCTTAAATAGGAGCTAGTTTTCTCTCCCCTGTGGGAAGTAATGTATAAACCCCATAAGGAAGCTTCAGGATAGAAGGTGATGCTCTTGAAATATAGAGCTCCAGGGGCCCAAAATCTAGAAAGTATGCCCCTTCCCCTGTGAAACTGCAACATAGCCAGATATCCAGTGAGAGGAGCTCCTTGGTGGGCATGTCTTAGCTGATAAGATACTTGCCCCTGAAGTATTGTAAGGCTCGAATTTTAATTTATGGTCTAGTTATCTGAATGCCAGAAGAGGCACACTAAATGTTCTTCATGAAAGAATGTTTTCTTTTGTAAAGTTTATGATAACTTCAAATTTAAAAACCTGCTCACAAAGAATCCACTGACTTAAAAGGAGGCACGGCATTAAAGGACACATTTTCTCAAGTCTCCTGTTTTTCTCTTGATACCTCCATTCCCTCTGCGCCTTACAAGAAAAAAGGTCTCGATGAATACAGTTTAAGAGACTAAGATGGAAACTTTCTTGAGATTTTATCTCTTAACTGACCCATGTTTGTTTTATGATCTCCATGGGATGTGTCTCTCCAGAATAGAACCTGTGTCTGTTGCCAACTGTCTGATGGCTACTCAGGGTCATAAGGGCACCACCTGTTGTATATGTGTGTGTGCACGCACGAACACACATTTGTGTGTGAAGGGAAGGATTTTCTTACTGAGGTTTCGAAGAAAAATAAGTTTCATTTGTTAAGCATCAAGAAAAGATTCAGTCCCAGGATTGATTGTAATAAGCCTCACCGTTTTACTAAAAATCCATTACTTGTTGAGCTATTAAGCGATGAAAAGGATTAAGAGAATAAAAAAAATCTAATAAA
Organism: Aethalodelphis obliquidens; assembly: GCF_003676395.1. Taxonomy (NCBI): domain Eukaryota; kingdom Metazoa; phylum Chordata; class Mammalia; order Artiodactyla; family Delphinidae; genus Aethalodelphis; species Aethalodelphis obliquidens. The sequence continues at coordinate 11,074,844 of NW_020837968.1, read as the reverse complement.
GATGATAACAGTGGAGCATTTTGTAAAATTTGCATGTGAATTTATAACATTTGGATCTGTCGGCAGACAGCGTTATTCAGCAGAAGGAAAAAAAAAACATACCACACATATAGGCATAAAAAATGCAACAGCAGAGTTTCCGGCCAGGAAACCTTTTTTTCCATATGGGCATCCATATGTTTTATCTTGAAATCCATATTTTTGGCCTTGATACGCATATGTTAGCTTTTTGCCCAAATAAGATTGTGTAATCATTCTTTATTATTTCTTCTTTCCTAGAAGTTATTACTCTAAGATTGGGGAAAGGGTAGGAAAGCAAATGGACTGTTTATATACTGAAAATACAGACATGGAGAAGAAGCGTGCTGTAGGAGGGACACAGACTCATGTATGTGTGTGTGTGTGTGTGTGTGTGTGTGTGTGTATGAATATATATTCATTTTAAAATACTAGGTTCATGTCTATTTCGTCAAGGTAAGACTCCCACAGGTTGGGTTTTGATATCACAGGCTGTCTGTCTCAGGTTGATACATCCATGTGTCCAGCTGAACAATGAAGAATACTTTTAGAATGGGGCAGAGAGGGATGTATTTGGCTAAGTGTACTCTCCTGTCCATTGGAACTGCCCAGTAAATATTCACTGTAGAGTTCCGATTTTGTTATTTCCAGCCCAACAGGCTGTGAGAGGGGCACATAATTCATTTCATCGTAAATGTCCAATTATGTATAAGACTTCCCCTGTAGGGCATGAACTCCTGGGGGATAAAGTTGGGATTGTATTTTTACTCAGTTTTGCATCGCCAACTCATAGCTTAAAGTTGGATTTCAGGAAAAGATTTTAGACCCATTAATCTATAAATGTTTATTCACCAGGGAAAAAAATGATATCAGCTTTTATAAAAACCCCCAGATCAATAAGTCCTCAAGCAAGTAAACTCACTTTATTACAACAATCTCACATGGAGATAAAGTTAATTTTATTCAGTCTGCGTGCTGGGCTATCTCCATATTAGAGCCCATCTAATATTTTCAACTCTAGCCTCAAGTAAATGAAAAGAGACCTTCTCATCTTTTTCTTCTGCTTTCTATACACAGTAAAATAATTATTGGACTTAACCTCATAGAAATTCACGTAGAATGAACTCTTGATGTATCGAAAATTGGCTTACCAAGAAAGCAAAGCCAATGGATATATGAGTTGCCCTACCCAATGAGAAATACTGTCGGTAAACAAACGAAACAAAAAACAAAACTATGAATACCTGCTTCTAAGAGGAGAGCTTCAAGAGTTGGCTTTTTCTTTGTGACACCATCTCATTTGCCATCTGGGGACTGAGGTGAACGCATAGGATGGTGTACAGTGGATTTGCAGAGGAGGCCAGAGTGGAGAAGTTCCTTTTAGCAATAATTTTGTTTCATTCTGTTCCACTGGGGGAATTTCTGCTGTCAGCCAGTTTCTATCCCCCTTGTCCTGGTGGCCCAGCAAGGTCAGAAGTGGGTGTTCGTGGCCTGTCAGCCTCAGGACCTTTGATTGACAGACTGCTGAATTGCTCTCTGCAAAAAAGGCTGCTGCAGTGTGCCTAGCATGTGCAAAATCCCTCTACGTTGACTGTTTCCCAGGCATTTTGGCTTGAAATTTGTGCTTCAGCAATCTTCTTAGACATGTCCACTCAGAGCATGTGTCAGGGCCACCTCCGTTGGATATCTCTCTGTGTGGAGAGTCAGCATTTTGATGAGGGCATCCCACCAACCTAGAAAGATGTCAGCAATCTTTCGCTTATTCTATTCCTAGGAAAACATGCTGACATAACTCTCAGAGTTCTCAGTGTGTAACTTCAGTGGGGAAGCAGAGAAAGTAAAAGTCGATGCCTCTCCGATCCAAGGGTTGGAAACACTGAAATTCTGCCTTGCGCCTTTTCTCTTTCTTCTGAGGGTCCGGATGCAAGTGCGAGCTTATTTTAAGATTCCTCAGGGCCGCACTTCCTTCCTTGACTCTTCTATTCTTGTCGTATTACCTCACCGCATTAGGACCTGTGTCTCCCTCTGATGGCATCTAGTTTCTGTTCCATTCACGGTGGCCGAGGATCATATCTCTGATCCACTTAGAAACACAGTGAGCTTTGCCCCTGAGAATGTAAACGCTTTCTCTGTTACATCTATTGATCTCCAGGGCTCTATTTCTGGATTCTCATTCATGTACTCCTTTGGCATTTGGGATACTGACTGTGCCTTTGAGGGACCAGAGTTAAGTTGGGTGCTAGGAACCAGACAAAGAATATTTCTTTGATGATGTAGGAGCAGATTTTTATATAGCTATTGATGAGAGTCCATATGAATCCCATACTCCTGTAAGTAAATCGAAGAAAGGTAAAATATAGTAAATGTATCTTGCTTGGGTATGCTGAAGGAAAAGAACACTTAAAAATTTAATGACGCAGTCATTCCATTGAAGCTTGTTATTTTAGAGCTAAGTGTAAAATAAGTGAATAAACAAAATAAAGCACGGGAGGAATTTACTGGATTATTCCTAAATTGAAATTCCTATTTCTAAACAACAGAGCACATTCGTTTGGAGAACCAGTGGTTGCTACAATTTGGAGATAACTCATTTTATGACATTTAGAAAATAGGAAATAAGGAAAGGGAAGCCCAGAATTGGGTTACAAAAAATCCTTCAGCTGTAATAATGAATTGTTGCCATGAGAAAAACACCTAAATTAGAAGAGAGTGACTGTCTGTCTTAATAAGAGTCATAGTGGAAAGCCCTTCTTGAAACAGAAGTAAAATAAGGCAAAAATTGCATTGTTGCAGGGCTAATTTGATGAAAGGGCCTCAGTAAATTGTGATTGCACAGTTAATAAACCCTAGAGCTTTTTTTGGAAGACAAAATTAGTTGTTTAGCGATAAAAAAAAAATCAATTACAAATTGTGTTGTCTTTTTTTAACAAATCAGGCAGAGAAGCCACCATAAGAATGAATACTCAAAGTGAATAGAACTTCACTGCATCTAGGATTTAACTCCATTGTTTAACAGGAGACTGAAAACTAACATTTCTAAATGGGGAAAATATTCCTTCTTGTGGCACTGAAAGAATGTTTCCTATTCTTTTCATGTAAAAGGTCTATGAAGAGATATGAATGTGTTTAGGTATATCTTTTAATACAGTTCAGTGAGGATGATTATATTGTAGTGTATTCAGAGAGGAAAAATCAGCCATTCAGAGGAAGGGGGTGAGTGTTTCTGCATGTAGCAGAAAATTGAAAAACACTTATGAACAGGTCTGTTATGTTAGCAGATAGAAAAATGCAGGGTTCCATAAACACAACCATAGTATATATGTTTTTTTAATTAAAAAAAAAACATGATCACTTTTGTAAAACAATTCCAAGTGCATGCTAGGATGTATTAATACCTACAGTATCTTTTAATAAAAGTGACATCCTAGTTAAGGAATAAGAGTAAATCTTCCCCTTTTTCTGACCTAAGTCAGACATGAATTAGGATAGGAAATCTCAGAATTAAAAATGATTCTGTTCTGATAGTTCAAATTTAAAATCAGTTCCTTGATACTTAGAAGGTATTTCTCCATAGTAAGAATATAATATATGGCAATTGGACTATTTCAGGAAAGCTTACTTAACTGATATGTAGCCAAAATACTGTACATATGAAACATTGCATTCAGTTGGTCAGAGTGGCCCTGTGGGAAAACCTGGGCTTCGGAGTGAGCCAGAACCAAGTTCCAGTCTTTCTGCCAACTCAGTGACTCTGGACTAGCTATGTCGTCACTTGAGCCCTCAGTTTTCTAATCTGAAAAATGGGGAAAATGGTACCTTCTTAAAGGGCTATGGGTAAATACCCAAAGAATGAAAGTGGTTATTACATTTAGATCCTGGTGAGCTAGTAATTAAGAAAGCAGAAGAACAAAACACTGTTTTTTAATTGAATAATAGTTTTTATAGCTGTTATATGGATTCTTATGAGAATACAGGTTTATGGGGGGGGGTGAGGAAACTTTTAAAGACCCGTGTGCAGCACATTCATGGATTATGTTGGTGTTGCCAATTCTTTATTATATTTTTTTCATATCCAAATGTGACCCAACTTTTATTTCTTACATGTTTTGCTATTAGATATGCTTCCTCTAGGAATATGTTTTACACTGCATTTAAAATATTAGATTGTAACCATCAGTTTATGTTACTGTTTCCCCACTTTAAACACAAACGTATTCTTATGTTAACCAGCCAAATAGAGTAGGATACATGAGATTGTCTTTGCTCTGACCAGTGAGGTATGAGGAGGGATAACTCCCTGTTCTGATGCTATAGACAGGGACAGTGCATTGTCTCGGGTGAAAGGTAAAATGGAGTGGGTAAAACTCAGGTTACCTGGAATAGGGGGAGGAAAAAGGGTCCTATTGATGCTTGTGTTCAGCTGGTTGTGCATACCTAAGGGATTCAGAGATTATCCATACAGGGTTTAGTCTAGCAATTCAAAACCAAAAGTGAGTTAGAAGAAGTGGAATAATACCAGTAGCATTAGTTAAAAGGTCAAATAGAGGAAAAGGAGTTAAGAAAAGGGAGGAAGGTGGTTATAGACTAGAGTTTCTAGGAAGGGATTCATATAGGAGATGGGGCCAGAGTTTGGCCTTAAAGAATGAGTAGTAATTGGATGGGTGGGAAGAAACAGAATTGGAAATAGACATAGTTTGTTTTGTCAGGGGAGGGAGGAGGGCCATGTGAAGATCAACTTATCTGAAGAAAAGATAACATGTACCTTTGGGGAGCAGTGAAAAGTCAGCCTGAAAAGGAAATGACAGGACTTCCCTGGTGGCGCAGTGGTTGAGAATCCACCTGCCAACGCAGGGGACATGGGTTCGAGCCCTGGTCCGGGAAGATGCCACGTGCCGCGGAGCGACTAAGCCCGTGCACCACAAATACTGAGCCTGTGCTCTAGAGCCTGCGAGCCACAACTACTGAGCCCGTGTGCCACAGCTACTGAAGCCCGCGCACCACAACGAAGACTCAACACAGCCAAAAATAAAAAATAAATTTAAAAAAAGGTAGTGAGGGAGTAGGAGATTTTTCCCAAACAAAATCTAACTCGGAAACTTGGGACCTGATTTATAGAATAGGTAAAATGGATCCCCTGGGGTCAGTGTTTTCACAGGCTATGCCTCCCCAGCAGCGTCCCCACCCCATCCCTCTCCCCAGACAGCCTCAGAAGTGCTCTGAGCAACTCTGACTCGTACTTCTATTCACATGCATCATTATGGATCTAATAGTTAATGTATATCCTATCATTGTATAATATTATGCTATATATATTCAGAGAGTATATAGCTAGTATGTATATTATGTATTTTATTTACATGATTAATAAAATGAACACACACAAATTATATATTCATTTTTATATTTAAATGAGTCAAGCTCTCTTTCTTTTTTTTTTTTTTTTTTTTTCTGCGGTACGCGGGCCTCTTACTGTTGTGGCCTCTCCCGTTGTGGAGCACAAGCTCCAGACGCGCAGGCTCAGCGGTGGTGGCTCACAGACCCAGCCACTCCGCGGCATGTGGGATCCTCCCGGACCGGGGCACGAACCCGTGTCCCCTGCATCGGCAGGCGGACTCTCAACCACTGTGCCACCAGGGAAGCCCCAAGCTCTCTTTCTATCATGTCTCCTGCTGTCCTCCTGAAATCTGTTCTGAATACAGTCATCTCACCACTTTTCTCCTTCCACTTGGAATTTTTGGACTTCAGAATATAGTGGTTGATTTTCCCTTTGTTCGAGGGACCCAGGAAGAGCTGAGGGAAGGGAATTAGGTGAATCCAAAATCATTGGACTTCATCCTGTGCCCCATACCTCAGAAGTGAAAAAGAAAAACAAAAAGAGCAAGGTATAAAAATAACTGGAATTATTAGCTAGCCTCTTTATTAACTACTGTACTGTGTGACTATCACCAAAAGTTTAGTTTGTTAGAAAATACTTTATAAACCAGAATAAAACAACTATGAACCTCACCACAATGAGATCAGAGCCCCTAATATAGAAAGTAGTAAATGTGCCTTCAGATATGTTCTGAGACGTAATGCCCATTTTTCTCTCAAAATCCTTGATGGAAGATTCCAGAGAAAGATGTGCTGTTCTAGACTGGAGAAAACCTTGAGGCGCTCCAGATATTGACAAGCCCTCAAAGCAAAGATTTTAATAGCCAGTGAGAAGTTTTGCATGCCTCTAAGAAGCTTTCTTTTTGTTGGTGCGGTTGTTCTAAGCCTTGAATCCAAGGGGAGCCTGAGGAAAGTTCAGGCAGCCAGTATATGCACAGACCAGGGTAAAGAAATTGATTTTAAAACAAAGATAAAGTTACCAGTAGCTGGCACAATATCTTGGGCATAGTAGGCTGTCAGTAAGTGTTCCGTGAATTGAGATGTATTGTTGTTTGGAATCGTATGTATATCAAAGAGTAAATTTGATTTTGTTCACATTTGAACACCGCATTTGCCCTACTAGGGTAAGTCCTTTTTGCAAATGTATCTGTAACCCAGCATGCTGGATTCTTACTTTATATTCATAAAGCAACAGATTTACGTTTTAGTTTAAAACCAAATTGGCAAACCTAGTTTCCCGAAGCAGAGCTTTAAGTGACTTGTGGATGGGATTCTGAGTTATTTCTCACAAACCAGAAGAGGAGCGAAGAAAAGGAAAAACTTTAGGAGAGCATAGTCAACAAGGTAAGAAGTTCGGTGATGCTGATCTATAAAGACACTGTAACTTTTAAATGTGTACTTTCAGTCTAAAGGACTGCAGTGGGGATTTAAAATATGACTATTTAATTTTTTAAAATTACATAAATTAAGTGAACAGCCCATTAGCAGGACACCATCAGGACCACATGGCCAATTGAGATCAAGTTATATTGTCCTGCCTACTGGATTTGAATAAGAATTAAGAAATTACTATTCCAGAGTGGTGTGGGACATCCACCCTCATTTGCAGTGACATTCCTCATGGTAACTACCTGCAAATAAATGCTCTGACAAGTGTGCCCCTGAATCCTTGTGGTCCTACCATTGGGGGGTGTATTTGTGGCAGAGAAGCAGCTAATTAATTGTTCTACCTGCCATTGATGAAGCCTCATACTGCAGGGACCTCAACTTGGAGCCGGAAGTCATGCCTAATTCAAAAGAACCCACGTGGGAGGGCCATCGAGCTTCACCTTTCCATCCACTTGGCTGGATTAAGTCTAAACTTCGTGGCCACACTGAAGCAGTAGAATCTCTCTCTCTCTATTCACTACTGATGCCTTTCTGTAATCTGCATTTTTTAACTTTTAATTTTAAATAAGTGTGCCATGACAATCACTTTGAACAGTGCATCTTAGAAACAAACTGGGCTTAAGAAGATTGGACATGCCTCTGGGTCTGCTGTGGTCTCAGCATATTGATGGTCCTCTATGTAGAGTTTAAGTTAAGAAAGAGGTAGATCTTAGTCAGTACTTAGTCAAGACTTACGCTTTTTGATATCATTATTTTTATCTAGACAAAGATTTCAAAATTGTGACTCTAAAAAAAATAGTAAAAAGCAATACATATTTTGTCTCAGACTCTCCAGCAGCTGACAGAGTATGAATAGGATTAAATTTCTTATTATGTCATCTCAGAAATTAAAGTTAAAGCAAATATATTCTCAATTTTACCATTGTTATTTTTAATGCTAATTTTTAAAGCTCTATTATTTTGCTTCAACTTTATTTTTGTCTATTTAAAGGCCATTTTTCTACCCCTTCCTATTTTTCTCTACCATTAATAAGTTAATTATTGCCAGGTGCAACTGAAATCCTAACTTTTTGTGAACCTTCCCAGACTACTGTAGTACTTATGCTTTGCACTGAACAGTTTAGTTCTAATAACTTGGACCTTGCATTTTCCATTGTGTTAGTCTTATTGGGACAAAAATCTATATTTTGTTTACCTTTTCCAGCATCTATCATGTTGTTGAGTGTTTTCTGGGTACTAGGAATTGTTTGGCATTCCTTTCCTTTTTTTTTTATTGCCGTATAGTTAATTTACAATGTTGTGTTAGTTTCAAGTGTACATACAGCACAGTGATTCAGTTGTATATGTGTGTGCGTATATATACATATATATATATATATATATATGCACACACGTATATATATATACATATGTATATATATATCACAAGATATCGAGTATAGTTCCCTGTGCTATACAGTAGATCCTTGTTGTTTACCTATTTTATATATAATAGTGTGTATATGTTAATCCCAAACTCCTAATTTATTTCCCTTCACCCCCCATAGCCCCTTTGGTAGCCATAAGTTTGTTTTCTGTATCTGTGAGTCTATTTCTGTTTTGTAAATAAGTTCACTTGTATCATTTTTTAGATTCCCCATGTAAGTGATAAGATATTTGTCTTTCTCTGTCTGACTTACTTCACTTAATATGAAGTGATATGAAGTATCACTTACTTAATATAGTTTTTTCAGATGAGGATGCCATATTTGATAAGCTACCACAATTTGCAATTGCTTTCAGACTAACCTGTATCTGCTTTCCTACTTAATATGACGTAAGCGATATGAAGTAATCTCTATGTCCATCCATGTTGCTGCAAATGGCATTATTTCATTCTTTTTTATGGCTGAGTAATTCCATTATATATACATATATACATCTTCTTTATCCTTTCTTAATTAATTCATTCAACAAGCATTCACTGTTCTCCTCCCAGGAAAGGCAGGGTGTGTGCCTGGCCCTGGGATTCCTTTGTCCCTCCCCTCAAGGAGCCTACATTAGTTCATGAGCAGTCTGGTAAACCAAAAGAAGGTGGATGCTCTCATAGCCAACAAGACTTGCATTCTCATTCAAAGCCTACAAATAGTCTAAGGAAGTGAAGAGATCTAGGAATTTGTAGTCCTGACTATGCAGCCATCACCCAGGTAATCCTGCGAAAGTCACTGAAACTCTCAGTTACTTCAACTGTAAAATGGCCATTATCATCCTAATGCCCACCTACCCACCCATAAGATGATTGTGAGGGCTGAATAAGGGTGTGATAGAGACAGTGCTTATGTTAACCTCTAAAACACCATACAGAATTTTATTTAGAGGTCAGGTGCAAGCCTTTTCTTTAGGACTTTTTTTTTTCCAATCCATTGCTGCAAACTCACTGCATTCAGAAGACTCATAAGCACAGTTTGGAAATTCTGTACTTTGAAAACATGACAACAGATGCTAATGTATGGGGCTATATAAGTCACTTACCAGATGGTTCACAAACATCTCTCTTGTTAGATTTATGCAGTAAATCTTCATTCCCCTTGAAATGTTTGCTTCAGTGTGTCCATAACTTTTTATCCTCCTTTCATATGTTTGTGTAGTGCACATCTGGCTTCCTTAACATTAGATTATAATTAGGATCAGGTACTCTTTTCCTTGACCTATGTGGCAAAATTAATCCCTAATATTTTTTTTTATAAAGGTGGCAGAAGGGTTTGCGATAACAACGGGAAACCTAGATAAATATGGAAATTTATTTTTGGTCTTGATTTTTTTTTTTTTTTAACATCTCCTTTGATGTGGTTCCTGTTCCTCTCTCTCCCGTCAAATCCCTAGCTCCACTTCCATTACCGCGTAACTCTGTGCAATATTAGAAGAGGACCCAGGGAAGTTGTGTGCCAATTCACGGACAGAGGAAATGTAATTTGCGTCTATTAATATCTTTGAAAAATGACTTTCCAGTACTAATGATACTTACTAATTGTATCAGTTTTAATTAATCGATACAGGTTTTTCAGATAGGTTGCAATATTTGATAAGCTCCCACAATTTGCAATTGTTTTCAGAATAACCTGTATGTGCTTTCTTATTTATTTATTTATCTATCTATCTATTTATTTATTTATGGCTGCATTGGGTGTTCGTTGCTGTGCATGGGCTTTCTCTAGGTGTGGCGAGCGGGGGCTATTCTTTGTTGCGGTGCACAGGCTTCTCACTGCGGTGGCTTCTCTTGTTGTGGAGCACAGGCTCTAGGTGTGTGGGCTTCAGTAGTTGTGGTGCATGGGCTTAGTTGCTTCGCGGCATGTGGGATCTTCCCGGACCAGGGATCGAGCCGGTGTTCCCTGCATTGCCAGGCAGATTGTTAACCACTGCGCCACCAGGGAAGTCCCTGTATTTGTTTTCTAGAGTCTTTATATAATTGGACAGTATCCTTCTTTAGTAAAAAAAAATACATATATATGGAAAATGTTGGAAAATAAATTTGCAGTTTATTTAGGAACTGGTTCACTCCAAATAATTTTTACCAGGATTTTCTTTGGTAACCTTTTTTCATGCTCATCGTAAGAAGCATAAGGCATAAGAAGCATAGGCATAAGAGTAGAAGCATTTGAACTTTGTTGATTTAATTTATGCTTTTTTTTCTTTTATGTTGCATTTTAGGAAAGTTCCCTGTGGCTCACCTCAGAACGACCTCCACTTCAATTAATATTTATTTTTTTATCTGTAGGTTCAATTGTTTTAAGGTAGAAAGAGAGCATATTAAAAGGCAATAATTATCCTAGTGTGTGTTCAGCAATAATGGATCAGCAGTGCTTTTTATCTTTGTGAAATAGTCCTTCCATTGAATACTTTTAATATAAATGAGGATATATTTGAGAATCCTAATTTTCTCTTGATGGTGGATTCATACCTCATATTCCTTAATAATCTACTTTCCCACCATAGTTAATTTTTTACTGTCACACAATTATAACTCAGTATGTTAAATATTTCCTAAACTAAATAAAAAGTAGAGAGTAAATGATATTGGTGTTACAAATGCAGTACTAAAGTTAGAAGGATTTGTCTGATTAAAGTCAAGTAAAACATTAATAAATACTTTAAACAATTGTGAATGCAGTTTTGGAACTATATTTGGATTAAGTTAATGGAAATTTGCTTAGTAGAAATCTTTAGGTGGCTTTTTAAATGATTACAGCAAGTCTCTGCCCCTTTCTAAGTTTCAGGCTCCTCATCTGTAAGATAAATGTTAGATAAAATGGTTTCTTCTGGAGCTTCCCTGGTGGCGCAGTGCTTGGGAGTCCGCCTGCCGATGCAGGGGACGCGGGTTCGTGCCCCGGTCCGCGAAGATCCCACATGCCGCGGAGCGGCTGCGCCCGTGAGCCATGGCCGCTGAGCCTGCACGTCTGGAGCCTGTGCTCCGCAACGGGAGAGGCCACAACAGTGAGAGGCCCGCGTACCGCAAAAAAAAAAGGTTTCTTCTGGCTGTAACATATCAACCTTCTAGATATTAATAGGTGCACCCAAAGTATTCAAGGTGCATGAAAATAGCTTTTTAAAGGTAGTTTAATATTATTTACAATAATGTGTAAATAAATACCTTGTTAGTACAGAGTAATTTCAGATTAATAACTATATAGGTCACAAATTCAGAATTCATGAACTCCTAATTAATGCTGTTTTACTTGGTTTCACTGGTGCCATCAAGACATTTTGCTAGTTTAAATGTGATGTGAATGTACCTTACTTGGAAAGGACGCTGGGAGATGAGGATGAATTTAGAGACAGGAAGATGGCTGCTAAATTCTCCTGCTTTGGAAGGAGAACTGCATTGGGATTGAAATAATTAGGGAGACTAACCATTTTGTTGTTCAGAAAATTCCATGACAGTGCTTCCATTAACTCTCTAGTGATATTGTCACTAAAGGGGTAAGCGGGAAAGAAAAAAAAAGAGAAACAAAACAGCAAAATAGACATCCTCTCTTCACTCTGCTGTGTCTGCATTAATGTGGCATCGTAGCAGCTGCTATCTTTTTCAAACAGCCTTTTTTTTTTTTCCGGTGGCCTTTTTTTCCCCTGTAGAGTAAGCTGACCAGATTTTGACTTCATAAAACTGGGACAGCCTAGCAGGGGACAAGAATTTCCTTGAACCATCTTCTGGGGATAATAATATCAGTAATCAGAGACTGTCATGGCAATTGCGGAGAGAGATGAATTGCAATGCACAGGAAATCAGCACTGTTTTGTTTGTTAGTTCTTTTGGAGAGTGAGTTCAGTGCCCCGTGACCATTTACCAAAAAGTTGAACTTGAGTGCAACCCCCTGTAAACTCTTGAACTCCAAGTTATTTAGAGACTAAGACAGATGGCAAAGCAGATTTGCTAGAGAATTATATAAATGGACTATATTCCAGTGGCTATATGTTCACCTATTTGCCTTTAGAACTGAACTGTTTGTGCTTAAGCCAGGATTGGTTCACATCCAGTTTCTCTCATCTCCCATTTGGTCTTTGTCCTCTGTGCTCACTTTGCACTTTTTTATATGCCTATAGAGCTGTAATTTAATCATTTCTTTATGTATTAAAATGTATTCTGTGGCCTATTTTGTCCCAGGCATGATGCTACATAATAGGAAATACAAGGATAAATAAGATAAGCAAATCCAAAATGTACATGGAGGAATAGAGGTCTCCCAGCACTCTCTATACTTTTGTAAAATTATAATATCCATATTTTGGTAAAATTATAATATAATCCATACTTTTTATAAAATTATACATACTTCTGTAAAATTATAATTTTTTAAAATAAAAATGTGTTTATTCAACGACTTATTTTGAATATTTCAAACAGATGAGAGACCAATAGTATGCAATAAAAGCACAGAGAACTTAAATTGTGAAAACTTAATACGTATTAAAGTGACATCAAAAAAGTAATGGGGAAAGGACAGATTGCATTTTATGTGACTTTTAGAAAATGCTTACTACCTGGAGAAAATAAAACTGGATCCCTTCCTAAACCTTTTACGAAGATAATCTCTATAAAGATAAATGTGGAAAGTAAAACTATAAAAATAGTAAACGAAAACACAGGAGAATAGCTTTGTGACCTAGAGATAGAAAAATATTTTTTAAACCTCAAAAGGATAAATTAAGAAAAAATATTGATTAACTTATTTATAAAGAATTTAAACATTTATGTTCAACAACAAAATAAAATTCATACTCAGTTAATAGAATAAAATAATTACTTATGGTGTCTAATATGATGAGTGATTAATATCTAGGCTATAAAAAGAACTCCTGAAAATTAAGAAGAAAAAGATAGCAATCCCAACTGAAAAGACAGATATGAAGGTTATGATCAGGCAATTTATAGAGAACACCCAAAGAATTAGCAAGCATAGTTAGAAGTGTTCAAACTCATTAACAATAAGAGAAATGCAGATTCTAACAGCATGAATTAGATAGACAAAAGCTAGAAATTAGAATTGCGTAATGCCAAGTGTTGGCAAAAAACAGATTTGAGACTCCTCACGTGTGGTTGGTGGAATTATAGACTGATGTAGCCGGTTTAGGCATACTGCATGCTGCAAAACTGTGCACAGCAGATTTGTTTCTGGTCTACCTCCCAGACAACTTCCCGTGTTGTCCATAATGACATACGTGCAAGGATGCTTATTGCAGTATGGATGTTGGTGGTGGTGGCAAGGAGCTGGAGTGTCTGTCGTTGGAAGACTGGATAGATAAAAAATGGTGGGTGTATTCTTTGGAGTCCTGTGCAGCAGTAAGGAGCCGTACTCTAGGTGTGCTCCTAGCAATGTGGATGGATCTGTAAAATGTAGTCCTGAATGAAAAAAGTAGGGAAACAGAATGAATTATATAACGTGATACAATTTACATATACTAAAAACACGTGCACACAAAATAACAATGCATACTTTGCAAGAACATTTAACATATATGAATGAAAATACTTGCAAGTTTTACAGGAGGGGCATGAGAAATAGAAACATGTAGAACATGAGACGGGTCTTGCTCAGAATGGTAATGGTTGGGTGGTGGGTGAGAAATTATCTCTATCCATAAGCAGCTCACAGTATAGTGAGGGAGACAGACACATAAATAATTATAATGAAATGGGTATGTACATTTATAGGGATCTGTACAGAGTATTAACATGTATGACTTTTCTACCAGGCTAAGGTTTCCATTAGGGCAAATACTGTTCTTTGTTGTTATTTTTGTTTACTCTTATGTTCTTGCATACTTCATACATGTATATATATATATATGTATATAGAGAGCAGAGAGGTCTTTGAATCACTGGGAAAAGTTGAAAAGTACTTTCCTGTCATTGACACTATGGATTTGGTTTTGTTGAGTATAACTCAATTAAAATGTATAGAGGCTTTAGCCCGGTGCATATTATTTCATGTTGAGCATGTAACTTGACTACAGATTGCTCAGTGGACTAAAACATTATGACATGGTGGTGGTTAAATCTGCTTCAGATCAGGTATTTCATGACAACAGTTGGTTCTGTGGCTGACGTGAATCATACTGGCCATGATCAACCATCTCACAATTTCTAGCGAATTGTTATCAAAAACGTATGATGCAGGGCTTCCCTGGTGGCGCAGTGGTTGAGAGTCCGCCTGCCGATGCAGGGGACACAGGTTCGTGCCCCGGTCCGGGAAGATCCCACATGCCGCGGAGCGGCTGGGCCCGTGAGCCATGGCCGCTGAGCCTGCGCGTCCGGAGCCTGTGCTCCGCAACGGAAGAGGCCACAACAGTGAGAGGCCTGCGTACCGCAAAAACAAAAACAAAAGTATGATGCAAGTATGCAAATGCCTCAGCACAAATCGATCGCTCCTCTAAAAACTGAAGGATGATGGAAATGATGCCATGGTTTAAAAAAAAAAATTGAAAAGTAGATTTCCTTTGTTAGTTGCTTTTACCTCCCCGGAAGTATGTATTTCTCTTTATAATGATTAACTTGTCTTTAATATAAATGGGGAATTTATAACATTATAAATATTTATTCCCATTCTAAGGGGGAATTTCTGACATTATAATGGGCTTGTGGGGGATTCTTGTTTTAACAGGTAGGGCCTTTTAAGCTTTCACAACATTCCCTAGGCAGCCTCTTTATTTCCTACAGAACTTGGGTCAGTAATGAAAGATAACTTATGACTTTATGTATTTGGTTATTTATTGTATAAAACTTTTCAAAAATATTAGTACTACCTACATATTTAAAAATACCAGGAACTCTTCAAAGCATTTGTTTACTGTTTGGAGCCCTTAGATTAAAAAAAAAATTCTTATTAAAAATAACATTATAATCTCTATGCAGGATAATCCAAGATTATACTATTCCAGGGAATGTACACCTTTATTTTATTTTCATATTTTAAAGCTTCCCTTATTTCTTTTGTTTTTTTAGTTTTATCAGTTTAGAAGTGTATCTTCCAGTGATGACGTTAGTCTCAAGACTGAAGGCCCAGGTTTAAATCTAGGGAACATTGTAATTCTAGTTTTTGATTTTTCACCTGTCTATTTATATGATGGCATTTCTCTCTAACAATGGCTGCTTATTAAAAAAAAAAAAAAAAAAAAAAAAACCTTCCTCCTGCAACTAGAGTGCTTATATCTGCTGGTGGAAGCGTAGGTTGTTAAACAACTCTGAAAAACTGGTAATATCTACTAACGCTGAACATATGCATAGCCTCTGTCCCAGCAATTCCTCTCCAGGAATGATATCCAACAAAAATGAATACATATATGCACCAAAAGACATGCACAAAATATCTTCATAACATCATTCATAACAACAAAAAAACAGAAGGAACCTAAATGTCCATCAACATGAGAATGAAGAAATAAATGAGTATAAATAAATATAGTATTAATATAGAATTCATATAAAGGAATACTGTATAACAGTGAAAATATACCACTAGTGCTATATGCAACATGGATAGATCTCATAAGTATAATATCAGTGTGAAGGAGCTAGACATAAAACTTATATTTTGTATCATTCTACTTACATAAAGTTTAAGACAGATAAAAATACTCTGGAATATTAGAAGTCAGGTTAATGGTTGCCTTTGGGGAAGAAGGTAGAAGTGATGATCCAGAGAAGTCTGAGGGGCCTTTGGAGTGCAGGTGATGTTTTATATGTAGATTAGATGGTAGTTAAAAATATGTTGACTTTGGGATAATTAAATTGCATATGAGTGATCTGTGTATTTTTCTGTATATATGTGATACTTCAAAGGTTTTATGAAAATATAAAAATAAAAGCTAAACAGTATATTGTTCAGGGTTATATACTTAAGTGATAAAACTGTGAAAGGATGTGAGAGAATGATTCCTCTAAGGTCAAGTTACTGATTACTTCTGTGTGGGAAGAAATATAAGCATGGAAAGGGCACACGGGGATTTTTCAGGGACTAGTTAGTATCCTCCAGTTTTTATCATAGGTGGGGGTATACTGGTATTTATTATATTATTCTTTTCACTTTACATATGTGTTTTATATTTTTGTGTTTGATGCAGTCATTTCACAATGAAAAAAAATTTTTTTTAAATTTTTTTGATGTGGACCATTTTTAAAGTCTTTATTGAACTTGTTACAATATTGCTTCTGTTTTGTGTTTTGGTTTTTTGGCCACGAGGCATGTGGGATCTTAGCTCCCCAACCAGGGATCAAACCTGCACCCCCTGCATTGGAAGGCAAAGTCTTAACCACTGGACTGCCAGGGAAGTCCCTGAGAAAAAAATTTTTAGCAGAGTTTTTGTTCCACATAAAATGGAATAGGCACAATCCACCTTGTGTCTGCCACTGAATTCAGCTATAAAACCTGGACAGAATTCATGGAGCCACTATGTAAGGATACTGAAAAGCAAATAGTAGCAGATGGATCAGGAAAGTAGATCAGAATTGAAAGTACCCCTAAACTGGTGGTGAGTTTACCATTGTTCCCCTTCTGGTATCTTCTGTCCTAATCTTACTGGTGTTGAAGCCCAGAAGAGAGCACCAGAGCTCAGACAGAGAGAGCTCCCGGAGAAGGCCTCTAGTTCAGCTTGTGGAGTGGTAAAGGTGAAGGCAAGTGTTTTTTCTTTTCTCTGTTTCCTTGTAGCCAGGCCTCAAGCAATTCCAGGACAATATCAATAATGATGTCAACAGGAGCCAAACTTCTGAGAGACGGGAGCCTTCTTTTCACATTAGTGGATCTGTGGTCCCAAGAGGGTGGAGCATATACACATTGCTTTTTTCTCTCTGTTTTTGAACTACTTGGCAACTGAGTAAGATAACCAAAGCTCCAAATTTATAGATGGAGGGCTCAAAATGGGAGCCCAAGGAAATAGAAAATACCAGGGTTTATGCAGTAGGTTAAGGGCTTGGGAAAGTGACACCATAAAGATATTTATGTACTCCTGGGCTCATTCCTGACCTGCTGTACACAAATCTGATTCTAACTTACTGTATCAAAACTTTGAGAACTAAGCAGATAAACCACTGCCTATGTCCATACTGGCCACAGGGTGGCACACACATAGGAAAAATCTGAATAGCACTGCAAAGCTTTGAAAACTGACCTAACACTGGAACCCTAGCCCACAAAAGACAAGTTGGAACTTGTGGGCTGAACCTCACTAGTTTGATTGCCTGCTAAAATAAAAATATCACATTGTCCACAGGATTTAAACAAGATACATTGTCTCAAGATATTATTAAACTGCCTAAGATATTATCCAAAATTACTTGGCATATAAAGATCCAGGAAAATCTCAACCTCCATTGGAAAGACAATCAACAGATGCTGTTGATGAGAATATACAGACGTTGGAATAACCTGGCAAAGATTTTTATAGAAGCTGTTACTTAAAAAACACTCTATCAAGCATTCACAAACACTCTTGAAACAAATGATAAGATATACAGAGTCTGAACAAAGAAATAGGAAATATACAGAAGAATTTAATACAAATTTTAGAACTAAGAAGTACAAAAATCATTAAAAATCTTACTGGATCAGCTCAATAGCAGAATGGAAATGAAAAACTGAGTCAGTGAATTGGAAAATAGGTCAATAGAAATTATCTTACCAGTTAACAAAAAGGAAAAAGATTGGGGGGAAAATAAAGGGAGCCCCACAGACCTGTGAGACAAAAAAAAAGTTCTAACATTTGTGTCATTAAAGTTCTAGAAGGAGAAGAGAAATAAATAATGGCCCCAAACTTCCCTCATTGGGGGAAAGAAAATAGCCTTTGGATGCAAGAAGTTTTGTGAAAACCAAACAGGATAAACTCAAATAAGTCTGTGTTCAGACATATCATCATCAAAATGCTATAGAAATACGTACACAAAAAAAAAATCTTAAAAGTGGCCAGAGATAAAATATGCATTTCCTATTAGGGAACAATAATTTCAATGACTATGGATTTCTCAGAAAAAACCACAGAGGGCAGAAGGAAGCAACACAATATTTTAAAATTACTGAAAAGAACTTCCAACCCAGAATTCTATATCCAGCAAAAATACTGCTTAGAAATGAAGGTGAAATAAAGACATCTTTGGATGAAGGAGAACTAAGAATTTGTTGACCTAAGAATTCAAACCACCTCTAAAAGAATTTCTATGGGAAGTTCTTCAGATAGGAGGAAGATAACACCAGAAGGAAATTGGAACATCAAGAATGGAAGAAGGACAAAAGAAATAGTAAATATTTGGGTACACATCATAGACTATTCTTCTCCTCTTGAGTTCTTTAAGACATGAT
Source organism: Aethalodelphis obliquidens (assembly GCF_003676395.1). NCBI lineage: Eukaryota > Metazoa > Chordata > Mammalia > Artiodactyla > Delphinidae > Aethalodelphis > Aethalodelphis obliquidens. The sequence continues at coordinate 11,056,242 of NW_020837968.1, read as the reverse complement.
TGACAGTTAAAAGCAAAATTTTAACACTGAATGATGGAGTTTTAAATGTATATTTAAGGCAACTATAACATAATGGAGAAGGATAAAGGGAACTCTTAGATGGTAAAGTTTCCATATTCCACTTGAAGTGGTAAAGTTGATTCTAAGTAGACTGTGAAAAGTGATGGATATATATTATACTCCTTAGAGTAACCACTACACAACTATACAAGAGATAATTAAAAACACAATAGATAAATTAAAATAGAAAGCTAAAAACTGTTCAGGTAACCCAAGTTTCTCCTTAGAAACTGAGACCTGAATAAAAAAGAGAACAAAGAGAAAACAAATAACAAATTGGTAGATATAAATCCAAATGTATCAATAAATATATTAGATAGAAATAATCTAAATGCAATAAATAAAAGAGATGATCAGAAAGGAGTAAAAGGAAACATGACCCTACTCTATATACTTCCCATAAGAAACTCCCTTCTAATATAGTGATATACGTAGATTAAAAGTAAAAGGATAGAAGAAGATGTTCTATGCAAACACTAATCAAAAGAAACCTGGAGCAGCTATCTTAATGAGGTAAAAGAAGCTCTAGAGCCACCCCCCCAAAACCACAAAGTATATCAGGAATAAAAAAATACATAAAGAGAGATATACCTTTGAAAGAGATCAGTTCACCAGTAAGATGTAACAATTTGTATGAACTTAAAAACTAAGCTTCAAAATACATGAAACAAAAACTAACTGAACTTAGAAGAGAAATGAACAGATCCACAATTATAGATGGGGCCTTCAACACTTACCCTTTCTATAATAGATAAAATTAATAGAAAGAAAATCAACAAGATTATAGAACTAAACAACAGCATCGACCAGCTGGATCTAATTGACATATGTGAACACTCCACCCAGTAAGAGCAGAATACCTTTTCTTTTCAAGGGAACAGAGAACATTCATCATGATAGATTATATCTGAGGTCATAAAAACAATTTGAAAATTTTTTAATTGAAATAATACAGAAAATGTTCTCTGGTCATAAAGAATTTATTAATTAATAACAAAAAGAACAGGAAAATATCCTAACTTGAATATTAAAGAATTCATTTATAAATAACTCCTGGTCAAAGAAGAAGTCTCAAGGAAAATCAGAAAATATTTTTAATTGAATGAAAATGAAAGTGCACATATCAAAATGTGTGTGATACAGCTAAGCAGTGCTTTAGGGGAAATTTCTGGCATTATACACTTGTATTAGAAAAGAAAAAAGATCTTCAATCAGTACTCTAGGTTTCCACGTTAACAAACTAGAAAAAGAGGAGCAAAGTAAGCCCAAAGAAGCAGAATGAAGAGAATAATAAAAATGAACAGAAATTAATAAAATTAAAAATTCCAGAGAAAATAAAAACAAAAGCTGATTCTTTTAAAAAAATCAATAGAATTGATAAACTTCTAGTAAGACTGACAAAGAAAAAAACAAATACACAGATTAACAATATCAGGAATGAAATAAGGGATGTTACTAAAGATCCTACAACCATTAAAAGGATAGTAAGAGAATACTATAAACAATTCAATGCATCGAAATTTGACAACTTAGATGAAATGGATTGAGTTCTTGAAAACCATGAACTACTAAAACTCACCCAAGATAATTTAGGCAACCTAAATACTCATATACCTGTTAAATAAATCAAATTCCTCTTAAAATTCTTCTGAAAAAGGAATCTCTAGCCCAAAACAATTAAAAAGGAACTAAGGCCAATTCTACAAAATCTTCTTTGGAAAATAGACAACGGAACACTTCCCAACTCATTTTATGAGATCAGAAGAGTAACACTGATACCCAAACCAGATAAAGATAGTAAAATAAAATAACTGCAAACCAATATTAGCAGATCAAATCAATATCAAAATGTAAAAAGAATAACACACAATTACAAAGTGAGGCTTACTCTGGGAGTGCAAGGTTGGTCCAATATTAGAAAATCAATCATTGTAATCCACCATATTAATAGTCTAAAGAAGAAAAACCATGAGTTCCCATCAACTGATACAGAAAAAATTGCCAAAATTTAATATCGATTTATGATAAAAATTATATACAAAGTAGGAATAGAATGAAATTCAACCGATAAAGGCCATCTATAAAATACCTATAGCTAATGCAGTTAATGATTAAAGACTAAATGCCTTTCCCCTATGATTGGGAACAAATCAAGGATGTCCAGTATATGACTCCCATTCCATGTTGAACTGGATGACCTAGTCAAAGAAGTATATCATGAAAACAACAAACAAAAAAGTCATATAGATTGGAAAGAAAGACATAAAACTGTCTCTTTATGCAGGCAACATGATTGTCTACATAGAAAATCCCCCCGCCCAATTACAAAAAAATCTCCTAGAGATAATAAGTGAATTCAGCAAGATCAACATACAAAAATCATTACATTTCTATATACTAGCAAGTTACAATTGGAACCTGAACTTTAAAAGTTTTTTTTTTAATTTTTGAATAGTTCCAAAAATAAAATACATAAGTATGAATCTAACAAAATTGTTACAGGATCTGTATGCTGAAACTGCAAATACTGATGTAAGAAATCAAAGAAGACCTAAATTGAGAGATATACTAAGTTCATGAATCAGAAGACTGAAAAGAGTAAAGATGTTGAGTCTCCCCAATTTGGTCAATAGATTTAATGAAACTTCAATAAAATTCTCAGCAGGATTTTTTTTTTTTTTGTAGATATAGACAACTGATTCTCAAGATGTTAGGGAAAGGCAACAGAATTAGCATAGCTAAAATCATTTTTAAAAAGAAGAAAAAAGCCCATATGAATAAATTTATTGATTTTAAGACTTCCTCTATCACTACACTCATCAAGACAGTGTGATATTTGCAAAGGAATAGACAATTATCAATGGACCACAACAGAGCATCTAGAAATAAGCCCACACAAATGTGGCTGATGGATTTTGACAATGGTGCAAAAGTAATTTGGTCTTTTCGGCAAACGGTGTTAGAGCAATTGAATGGACGTCAATATGCAAAAAAAAAAAAAAAAAAGAATCTTGACCTAAACTTCATGCCTGATACCAAAAATAACTCAAAGTTGACCAATACCAAGTAAAATATAAAACTATAAACCTTTTGAAAGAGAACACAGGAAGAAATCTTCTTGGTCTTGGGTTAGGCAAAAAGTCTCAGGCATGACACCAAAAGTACATAATCCACAAAAGAGAGAGTTGATAAATTGACCTTCGTTAAAATTTAATACTTTTGATCTCCCAATGTTAAGAACATGAAAAGATAAGTTCCATACTGGGGGGGCGAGGGTGGATGGAATTACAAAGCACATACCTGACAAAGCCCCTGTGACAAGAGTAAGTAAAGAACTCTCAAAACTCAGCTGTGTGAAAACAACCTAATTTTTAAAATAGGCAAAAGACATGAGCAGACATTTCACCTAAGATAATATACAGAATGGATAGCAGCACACGAAAAATGTCCACCATCATTAGTCATTAGAGAAATGCATATTAAAACCTTTTTAAGATCTACAGCACATCTATTAGAATGGCTAATTTTAAAAAGTCTGACAATACTAAGTGTTGATGAGGATGAGGTGTGATTGGAACTTGCATTATTTGCTGGTAGAAATGCAAAATGATATAGCCACTCTTAAAAGCAATTTGGCTATTTCTTATAAAGTTAAAATACACCCGTCATATGATGCAGAAATCCCACTTCTGGGTATTTAACTTAGAGAAATGTAAACTTATGTTCACACAAAAACCTGTACCTGACTCTTTATGGCAGGTCTATTCATAATTGTTCTAAACTGGAAACAATCCAAATGTCTTTAAGGGTGAATGGATTAACAAACTGTGGTATATCCATACAATGGAACACTACACAGTAGTGTAAAGGAAGAAACCATTGATACATAGAAAAATTTGGATGAATCTCTGTGCTGAATGAAGGAAGCTGGTTTCAAAAGGTTACATACTATATTGTGCCATTTACAGTTGACCTTTGAACAGCACAGGTTTGAACTGTGCAGGTCCATGTATACATGTACTTTTCATTAAATATATACTACAGTACTACACGATCCACAGTTAGTTGAATTCAAGGATACAGAACCATGGATATGGAGGGCCAGCTGTAAAGTTATAGATGAATTTTCAACTGTGTAGGGAGTCAGTGCCCCTAACCCCTGTGTGTTCAAGGGTCAACTGTATATGACTTTCACAAAAAGACAAAATTGTAGTGTTGAAGACTGATCAATGATTGCCAGGAGTATTATAATTTAGAAAATAAAATTAAAAATTTTTTATACCGGAAAGGAAAATAAATTTTTTGGCCATCATGGCAATTACAGTATAGTGGGGAAAGGGGAGGAGACAGACAAGAAATAAACTTAAACAGAATTGGGATTAGATTTACAAAGCATGCTAATAGAGGTAGATATTTTTTAAAATAAACTTTAAATTATTTGCTTATTAATTTTTTGTAGTGAAATGGTTGTTTCTAAATCAGCAGCAGCCCATAAAGCTATTTTATCTTATGTAGTTAAACATCCTCTATGCAAATTAGTTTTGCTGTTAATTCACTTAGAGAATTTTTTCTTCATAGATATATGAAGGCAAAATTCTGCCCAAGCTATAAAAATTATTATAAATTTAAGATAATGATATTTGAATTGATGTTCCATTTTTGGCAGAGAATTTGGCTGTGTGTAAAAATGAAAGGTAAGAAAAATATTACTAAAGCAAAAGGAGAGTTATTTTGAAAAATGATTTGAATTAAATTGTTCAGTTCCCTCAATCAGTTTGTATGTGTAGATACATCCTTTATAAGCTACTGGACAGGGAATTGTGTTCTATGCCTTAGTTTCCCCATGTGCATAATATGAGGATAGTTATTCTGGTAGCTGATGTTTTCCTGAGACCCTATCAGAATACATACGGTGTCCATATTTCAGCATGACCCTTAAAGACCATTGAAGTAGAGCATCGATATTTACAAAGTTTCATCATTTTATTTCTTAAAACCAAATATGTCTTCTCATTTCACAGTTTGAACACTGATGGAGAAAATGACAGAAACTTGTAATTAGGGATATCAAAAATATTTAAAGTTTGAAAAATGTCTGTTGCAGAAAAAAAGAAAAAGATTGCTTTATACTCTCTTTTTAAGTTTGAAAACCCACATCAAAGAGTGAAATTTAATCATAGATGCCAGAGTTTAAAGCTGTAAAAATGATGTGGAAGAAGAAATATGGACATACCTCCAGCCCCTTTAGAAGATAAAGATATCATGAAAAAATATATATATACTACAGTGGGGAGCTAGTAATGTGATTTTAATATGGTTGTCCTAGGAAAGCTTAAAGCAGACTTTCAGTAGAAACTAAGATGCATGCTTGTTGCTTTCCCCTAAAAAATGCATATTTCAATATTGATAAGAACATATATATTCAAATAACAATGAAAGCATTCTTTAAAATATGTCATTGAGTTGTTATAGTTGCACAATGTAAAGGGGATGTGCGTACATATCATATTGTATATGAACACGTAGGCTCTGACCACTTAATAGTCTGTCCAATACAATGTGTGTTTGTATGTATATATACCTAGCTTGAATGGCGGTCCATTTAATAAATATGTTTATTACTTGAGAGAGTGTTTTACATTATTACTGGTCATAAAAGTGGTAGATATGACATTCACTGCCATTAAACACTGTGTTCACAGTATTTGCATTTACTGAGCAAGAACTAATGGTAACAGATTTTCTGTGTTGACACAAATGTCTGGGCAGCTTGATTCAAGCATCTTTTATAATTGCATTTTCTAAAGATAAACTGAAGGCTCTGCAAAACATCATGTCTTCTTTTGGATGATCTTTCCTTAAATATTTTTGTTGGCATTTACTATAAGATGTAAGATGACTCTGGAGCTTCTACAAAGTAAGAAATATATATGTTGTATTAAACATGGAAGTAAAAGTTGCAAACATTGTCTTACATTGGGAGTCAATGTATAGAAAATGCAAAGACGACTTTAGCTCTTGTTCTCTCTGCTTCCCTTGCTATGGTGCCATCCGCCTCCCACCGCCCCCCCCCCCCGAAAAAAAATCAATGTAAGTAACCTCCCAGTGTCACCGGAGAAATGTAGCCCTTTTCTTTCCTTTTTAACATTATTAGTTGAGTAATAAGAGTAAAATCTTAAAAATTTAGCATTCTATTGGATTATATATTTAATGTGCATTGGAATTTTGTATTGTTCCAGTAGCTTAAAGAAGTTGCACCGTGTTTGCTTTTTAAGTTTGCTCCATTTCCTTTTTTTTTTCCTTTTTAATTGTACCATAAAGTTTTCAAAGACAAAAAATGAACAAAGTCCAGCAGCCCCATGGAGCTGTGAAGCAGGTAGGAAGTTTAGCCCCCTCCCACTAGAGCAGACTTGAAAATGTGTTTTTGAAACCCTTAAGGTAAGACTTTAAAAAAAGAGAATTGGACAATTGTCAAGGATGGTTGGTTTTTAAGGCTTAACTACCTGAGCAATGTTCATTTAAAATAACATATGAGTCTCAATCAAAATGATCTAAGCTGAGCAAACGGCCGCTTTGTCCTTCCCTTTCAAGGAAGTTCTGAGGTGCTGCAAATCTGGGAGAGGGAAATTTCTTTGTTTAGTGCTCTTTATTCCTTTTTGGTAATACTTTTTTTCTGCATAGCATAAAAAAGCCTATTGGAAACCTTATGAGAAATTTTCCTAGTCCGAGTCCAACTTTTTTTTCTTCATTCATTAGCATATAGTCATCAAAATATAGGTTCACCAGAAACAGTGTGAAGTCAAAGTACTCTTTTGGGAATCAGATTTTTTTTTTTTTTTTTTTTTGGTCAGAGGAATAAAGACTTTTCCAGGTCAGTTCCTGTTGTGCAGAAAGCTAGGATTTGTCATGCTCTTTGGGGTGTGGCCCCCAACTGTTGGTCTTTGCAGTGGTGGTAGAATCTGGAAGCCAGGAGCCCGTTTCCCAAGTTAGCTTCTTCAATGGCCTGGAGTTATTTAGTGCCATCCTACTTTCTGAATGTTGGCCTACCTTTTCAGAGAACTCGGGGTATTCTTCCAAGGCTGGACCTCTAGGCAGCATCTCCTTAAGTGGATAGCTGCTCCCTGCTGAAGTCAGACCAGTTATTCCATGCTGACTACCAACCCCTGAAGGTGTGAAACGACCGCTGTCTTCCAGAGAGAAATGCCTAGGTGTCCTCTACTTTACTTTTTGTCCTTGGAACTTCCTTCCCTCTGGTTGAATAAAAATTTTCAGGAACGATTTTTTGTCCTGGATCATTTTTATTCTTTTGCTTGAATCCTTATTTTGGGCTGTTGTAGCCGAAGTCTAGAATCATGGTTAAGTACAATCAGGATCCTTAAATGTAACCCAAATTCATGAGCAGACATTTTTCAGTGGCTCTCAGAAATGTTTTAAATATGTTCCAAAACAGCACTGATCTCCTCATTGGTAGTTCTGTTAACAGGACTGGGCTTTGGTTGCTTTTTACTGACTTGCTGATTTAGGGACCAGCTGCCTCCTAGAAATTGTGATCAAAAGGTATAAAAGCCATAAATATGTCAAATGCATGAGTAGGAATTGGGAAACTTGATTTGTCCCACGTTCCAATCTGGGCTAAAGATTGGTGCCACTTGCAATTACTACCCTTAGAGTAGTCACCAGCCTCCCCCAAATAGTTTGTGTGCATGTATGCATGTGACATTGTGGAGTTATAATTTTATCCCATGTCCTTCTTCTCCCGTTTTATGACTATAGATTTTTGTTACCCCTCTTTCCCTCCTTCTCTCTCCCTGACATGCTCTGTAACTCAGAGAGAATCAGGAATGCTGGAATGTCCCAAATGCTGCTGTAGTCAATTAAAGAGAAATAAATTATTGCCTTGAGAAGTAGAAAGAAATGGGATGAGCATGGTAAACTGATTTAGAAGGTACACTCAAGGGTAAACCTTAGGTGGAGGCATGCAGTAAAGACCAGGGGAGCAGAAGGGTTGCCTTAGCAGCAGGGTGGGTGTGGGAGTGTGCCAGAGAAAGTTCTGATGTCTAAGAGCTGATGTCTAAGCTCAGACCTAAAGGATGAATTAGAATTAGCTGGATGAAAAAGCAAGCACAGGGGATAAAACGTGTTACACTCAAAGGGAATAGTGAGCACCAAAGCCCATGATTGAGAAAGAGGTAGTAAATACGTAAGGGACTTGAGCATCTGCGGATTTTGGTATCTGCAGGAGGCCCTGGAACCAATCCCCCATGGATACTGAGGGATGACTATTTTTATCATTTTTGACCTACCATAGTAACTGTTTCTCAACAGGATGTAAGAGAAGAGTAGCTGAAATACAGCAGAAACTGGGAATTAGGGGTTTGACTACTAGGAAACACCCTTGCCTGATTCTTAATTTACTCATGAGTTTGAGATTTAATTGTTTTCTGAAAGGGTGGTGGTTTCTCTAAGCCAATGCAACTTGTATGAGCTATTCCTGAAAGGCCTGAGAACTAGTTTAAAATATAAATTAAGTCCCATCCCAGACATACTGAATCAGAAATTCTGGAAATTGGACCCAGCAAGCCCATGTTTTAAGACTCCCTCCAGTTGATTCTGATACATGTGAAAGTTTGAGAACCACTGTTGTGTACTAGTCATGCTTTCTGTGGGAAACACTATCTTCTCATTCATTACATTAATTTTGTGTATATGTTTTATTTCAATAAGAAGATTTTTAATTCCTTGTGGGCAATCATCCTATCTTTGTTTTCAGTAGCCCTATTGAGATATAACTGACATATAATAAACTGTATTTTGAAAGTGTACAATTTATCAGTTTTGACATCCATACATACCTATGAAACCAACACTATTATCAAGATAATGAACAGGTAAATCGCCCTAAAAGTTGTCTTGTGCCTCTTTGCAATCCTTCCCTCTGGCCCTTTATAGACTTCCTCTCCCCATCCCAGGGCAACCATTTATCAGCTGTCTCTAGAGATAAGTTCACATTTTCCAGAGATTTAAATAAATGGAATCATAGAGTATGTACTCTTTTTGGTCTAGTTTCTTTCACTCAGCATCATTATTTTAAGATTTATCCATGTTGCAATAATAGTTCCATTTTATTACTGAGAACTATATGATTGTATGGATATACCACATTCTGTTTATCCAGTAATCTGTTGATGGACTTTCGTGTTGTTTCCAGTTTGGAATGTTGACAAATAAGCTGTTATGAACATTTGTGTACAGATCTTTTATGAACATAGGCTTTCATTTATCTTTGGTATAAGTCTAGGAATGGATCATATGTCAGGTGTATGTCTAGATTTTAAAGAAGCTGCCAAACCGTTTTCCAAAGCAGTTGTACCATTTTGCATTCTTAATGACAGTGCATGAGAGTTCATTTGTTCTAAATCCTCAGTATGTTCAGGCTTTTTAATTGTATTCATTCTAATAAGTGTGTATTAGTGTATTATTGTGGTTTTAATTTGCATTTATCTAATGACGGTGAGCATCTTTTCATGTGCTCATTTGTCATTTGTATATCTTCGTTGTTGAAACGTCTACTCAAATCTCTGTCCACTTTTATATTAGGTTTTTTGTTTTCTTATTATTGAGTTTTGGCAGTTCTTTATATATTATAAATTATAAATACAAGCCCTTTATTAGATTTTACGACTTGCAATATATTCTGCCAGAGTTGGCTTGTCGTTTCATTCTCTTAACAGTGTCTTTCAAAGAGCATACATTTTTAATTTTTATGAAGTCTAATTTTATCAATTTTATCTTTTATGGACTGTGATTTGGGTTTTGTAACTAAAAGAAAACATTTTGACTAAGTCACAGAAGTTTTCTCCTATATATGTTTCTTGTGGGCAACATATAATTGGATTTTGTTTTTTTTTTAGCCAAACTGACAATGTCTACCTTATAATTGAGATATTTAGACCACTTATATTTAATGTGGCTATTGATATGGTTAGGTTTAAATCTAGCATCTTGCTATTTCTTTCCTATCTATTCCGTCTTTTCTTTGTTTCCTTTCTTCTTTTTTGCTATCTTGTGGATTAATTGAATATTTTTATGATTCTACTTTATTACCTCTGTTAGCTTCTTAGCTATAACTATTTGTTGTAGTGATTGCTTTTGGACTTACAGTATACATCTTTTACTTATCATGGGCTGTGCTCTAGTCATATTCTACCATTTTATTTCTAGTTTGAGACTGACAGTAGTATACTGTCATTTTTCTCCTCTTGACCTTTGTGCTATTGTCACATATTTTACTTCTATAACTATTATAAGCCCCACACTACATTGTTATTATTATTTTGTGTTTAAACAGTAAATTATCCTTTAAATAGATGCAAAGAATAAGAAAAAATATTTACCTATATAGTTACCATTTCTGATGCTCTTCATTCCTTTGTGTAAATCCAGATTTCCATCTGATATCATATTCTTTCTGTCTGAAGGACTTCTTTTAATATTTTTGTAGTGCCAGTCTGCTAGTGATAAGTTATTTCAGCCTTTGTATGTCTGTAAACGTATTTTTTTGGCTTTGTTTTTGAAAGATATTTTTATTTCAGTACTTTAAATATATTGATCCACTGTTTTCTTACTTGCAGCGTTTCCAGTGAGAAACTTGCTCTCATACTTACCTTTATGTCTCTGTACTAGTGTGTTTTGTCTCTGACTGCTTTTAAGATTTTCTCTTTATCAGTGATTTTGAGAAACTTGATTATGACATATCTTGGTTAGATTTTTATATCTCTTATGTTGGGGTTTGTGGAGATTCATTGATCTGTAGTCTTATAAATCTTCCTTGCCTCAACTTTTGAACATATAAACTATAGTTATTATAACTGTTATAATGGCTTTGTCTGTTAATTCTAACATCTGGGTCAGTTTTGTGTCTGTCTTGATTAATTGATTTTTTTCTCCTCATTTGGGTTTTTATGTTCCTGCTTTTTTTTAATATCTGATAACTTTTGATTGGATACCAGACAGTGAGAATTTACCTTGTTGTGTGCTATGTATTTTTATTTCAATTAATATTCTTGAACTCTGTCTGAGATGCAATTCAGTTATTTGGAAAAAGTTTGATTCTTTAGGATCTTACTTTTAAGATTTGTTTACTTGGAACAGTGGTCAGTCTAGAGCTAATTATTCCCCACTATTGAGTGAAAACCTTTCTGTATATCTTATAATGTCCCGTGAATCATGAGGTTTTTCCAGTCTGGCTGACGGGAACAGGTAAAATTCCTGACCTTGTGTGAGCACTGGGCACTGTTACCGTTAATCTTTTTGAATGGCTCTTTCCCAGCCTTTGGTACTTTGTTTACATACGTGTGCTGATTGATATTTCAGCTGAATATTTGAAGAGGACCATCTGCAGGTCTGCAGAGTTCTCTGTGTAGCACTGTCTTCTCCAGCTCCATCCTATGAACTCCAGCTGCTTTGATCTCTCTCGACTCTCAACTGAAGGTGTCTACTGGACTTCACCTTTTTGCATACAGCCTGCACTCTCTCAGGGCAGTAAGCTAAGATGAACATAGGTCTTATCTCATGTTTCTCATCTCTCAGAGATCACTGTCTCTTCTTACCTCATTTCAGTGTCTTTCAAATTGTTTATTCTGAGTGGTAGAGTCAATATAGTCCCTGTTTCCCCACCTTGGCTAAATGTAGAAGTTACTGATCCTATTTTATTCTCATTTTATATATTAAAGCTTTTTACACAGTACTGGAGGATAAGGGTAATATTTGTTCACATTTATTAAGTACTTGATATTAACCAGCTATTTCTCTGAACATTGTACTAGCTTATTTGATCCTCACAACAACCCCCGGAGAGAAATGAAAAATCTGTATTTTTCAGATGCAAAAACTGAATTGGCTGTCCCAAAGTTCCAGAGCCAATAACTGTCAGGGCTGATGTAACAGCACAGGTTTCATCTCTTGCCCCTGCTTCACAGACCTGCTCTCCCACAGAAGCAGCTCCCCATGGGAGGTGTCTTAGGATTGAGTCATGGCTTGTGCTGAGATCCAGATCTCAGCTCTGTCACTTAGGCAAATCATTAACTTTATCTGGGCCTGAGTTTCCTCATTTGTAAGTAGGGAATGATCATCGCTACCATGGAGAGTCCTTGTGAAAATGAAATAAAATACAAGATGTGAAGAACCTAGCATATTGCCTGGCCCCTTTACTGAAAACCTGTGGGTTAAATATAAGATGTGGTCATGCTCAGTGTTTGAGAATCACTCACTACTAATCGGATAATAAAGCTTTTAGTGCAACTCTGGTGAGGACGCACAGCAGCTCCGTTTAATTATTTATTTTTCATTGCAACGTATAGCGGCTTCATTTTCAGAGAGCTTTCACAGCCATCTTCCCATGCTTCCCATTGTAAGCATCTTTACAATCATGCTTGAAGAAAGAGCTACTTTTCCTGCTTATTTTACAAAGGGAGAAACTGAGACTAAGAGAGTTTAGAAGATTTGGTCAAAACCTCAAGATTAGCAGCTGACTGAGCCCAGGCTGTCACTTCAGATTTGACTTGTATCCTGCCCTCTTTATACTGTGGACGAAATGTCAACCAATATTTGAAAAACGCTTTGGGAAAGTTAGTGAACTTTTAAGTGGTTGTATTTATGTTCTGTATATTATAACTAAAACCCAAATCATGGGTATTTTTCCAGTAAATGGGCATGCATTTTGGTGAAGGAGTCCTTATGTTGCTAAAACGGAAGGGAGTTAGTTGGTTTCGACTCTGGCTTTGTGGAAACTTGGCGTCTGGACCAGAGAGTTTTCCAAATACCCATGTGATTCTAGCATAATCCCCAGAGATGACGAGATACACAGAGCTGAGGAATTAGATTCTTCTCTCTCCTTCCAGACTTTCAGAGTGCATGCATTTTTGAAGAGCCCTTAGTGTTTGTTTTTTAATGGGATACTATGTGGGTGATATTGGTGCGTTTCTTTTTATGTGTCCGGAATTTCAACCTGCTGGCAATAAGAGGGCAGTAGTGAAATTGTCCCTGGACAGTTAATAAATTCTAAGCAGAGATGCATAAATCAGCAAAGGGTATTTTTTAACTCTTTTTTTTTTCCCCCAAAGGATGGTTAAGGGAGAACAGGAAAGAAAGGTCTTCAGGGAATTGTTTTCTAGCAGTTCAGAAAAGAGAGGAAAACATTGAGCAATGCCCAGTGCTGGTTATAGCAGATTGTCATTTTTAGGTTTGATGTTCCAGGGTTTAATTGTCTTTCATGTGAACAATAGCAGACACTCTCTGGTGTGCTATGCTCGCATGATAAAAGGAGGTCGTTCTTGCGTAGCAATGCCTTTTTTTTTTTTTTTTTTTTTTACTATTAGCGTAAAAAATTAGCAAGCTGGAAGTCGTTAGAAGGAGTTCCACCGGCATTAATTGTAATGCAGCCTGAATTTGTTTGCAGACCAGTGCAGCCAGACAATAGCAGGGAGAGAAAAGAGAGCAATATTAATAGCCTTCTACTTATTGTATCATTTTAGTGGGCCTTAATAAGGTGTCTGCTGTCAACTGGAATTTATTTTAAAATAAAAAGACATAGTAATTGATGTATTGCAGTAAGTATGGATGAGGGTTCAACTTGATTAATGTATGAGTTGGCTTTTTAAGGCATTTTAAAAAGGCTTCTTAACCTCGTCTTAAGAGACTGGCACAAGCCCACTGTAAACTACCTCTTTGCAGTTGGAAAACAGCCTGACAGCTGCTGATGTCAATTGTGGGTTTTTCTCTTTTTTTTTTTTTCTCTTCCTGATCAGAGAAAACTGAAGCAATATACTCCTCATCAATAATTGCAGTGCTTAGGGCTTCCCTGGTGGCGCAGTGATTGAGAGTCCGCCTGCCGACGCAGGGGACACGGGTTCGTGCCCCGGTCCGGGAGGATCCCACATGCCGCGGAGCGGCTGGGCCCGTGAGCCATGCCGCTGAGCCTGCGCGTCCGGAGCCTGTGCTCCGCAACGGGAGAGGCCACAACAGTGAGAGGCCCACGTACCGCAAAAAAATAAAAAATAAAAATAAAGAATAATTGCAGTGCTTAAAAATCTTATAAAGGGATTTTGACCCTTCCCTCCAGAGATAACTTTCCAAAGGTTAAATTAGTTTTACTTGTGTATGCTTCAAATATCACCACTTTAATAAGGACTGAATTTGGTTTTTAAATAAACTGCTATTTTGTAGGTTGCTTGAACCCAGACCCTATGTAGCAGAAACTCTTTTGGTGTTAGAGATGGACTTGGTTCAAATTCAGTTTCAGGTCAAGATGAGGATCCATTTCTTCACTCTCAGATGGCTTGTGTTGTTTCCAGAGAGAGAGAGAGTGTGTGTGTGTGTGTGTGTGAGAGAGAGAGAGAGAGAGAGAGAGAGAGAGAGAGAGAGAGAGAGGGAGAGAGGGAGAGAGAGAGATGGATGAAGATAGAGACAGAGAGACTGATTAAGCAACTGGTCATATCTATAGGGGAAAATAAAGAACAAGCTTCCCAGAAAATTTCGCTTTACATCAGTTTGAGAACCATTCACCCATTTCTCCTTTTACTCAACCTACTGTGTATCAACTCAACTCTATATTTTCTTTTCACTGAAAGTGTTTTATGAAAGACAAAGCAACTGAATGATAATCCCAGGGGGGACAGGAGAAAGGAAAAAAAAAAAGAAAATTGCAATCCTTGGCTTTATCCTAGGTGTCTTATCCTAGGACACTTATCCTAGGTGTCCACACAGTGCCCCAGGTATTAGGGCATCTCTTTTGATAACAATAAAAAGAAAATATTTGAAGAATTCCAAGCTGGCTGAAACTATCAGGCTATCACTGGGCAGGGTTGAGGGAAGCATCTCATCATTATTCAGTACTGCTGCCTTCACCTGGATTGAGAGAAAGTCCGTAAACACGAGAGAAAGAAATGAGAGTGGAAAGCAGAGCAGGGGAGGCACACATCCGGCACATCCTGGATGGGGGGGAGGGGGGGAGTAGGGACTGGGAAGGGGGTATTCTTGATTAACTGGATTTGAAAGTTGACAACTGTTTTGAGGCACGTTCTGCAGGTGCATTGGTGGACTCACCTTTGCACCCGGGCTTACCTGGTTGGTTCACAGGTGTTGGCTTATTTGTGAGCAGATGAGCCAGTGGCAGGGGTGGCTGAGTACAGCTGTGTAGCAGAGAGAGCCCTTCCTTCCATGGGTCCCGTATTCAGACTTGTTGCCACCTTGCATTATGGTTTTCACCCTGAGTTAAAAAAGCATTTTATTTTCCACTTTAGCTGCCCACAAGACCTAACTTCCCTTTTGATTTCATACCGTCTTTTTTAAAAAAAATTATTTTCTATTGGAGTATAGTTGATTAACAATGTTGTGTTAGTTTCAGGTGTACGGCAAAGTGATTCAGTTATACATCTACATATATCTCTTCTGTTTCAAATTCTTTTCCCATTTAGGTCATTATATACCGTCTTTTTAAATTGTTCAGAGTTTGAACTTTCTCATGTATCACATGGAGAAATAATGATATCCACAGAGATTTTTCTAAGAATTAAATGAGAGAATTCACCAAAAGCACGTACCCCAGTCTCTGGCACCAAATAAGCATTCAAATCAACTGTAATAATATCCGAGGCAACTTTAGGCTGAAGACGGGGCTACTGTTTGTTGCTTCATAGGTGCTGTTGCCAGGAACGTCGCTTTGTCCCTAAGCCCTGTGATTGTTTAAGCCAACTTTAACAGGAGTGTTGTTTTTGTTTCAGAGTATTGAATCCAAGTATCATACCAGTTGCCCGTAGGTCCCAAGAGATTTTGAAAAAAAAAAAAAAATAGGTTACCTTTTTCCTTCAGGATGAAAATACATGGAGGACAAATTCTCCCCGAATGGAGCCTGACATTGACTGAGAGAGAGAGAACTTGACAGACTCCCCAGCCAGGACCTCTCTGTTGGTCCACAGTTATTGTCAGAGGACAAGATATTTCTAGTGCATTGGACAATGTGAATTGCCATCACTGGTATCCATTGGTTGAGACTATCAGGCAGCCATAAGTAGCAACCCCCAGCTTTATGTAGACATTACGATTTCCACTGTGTGCACCCCTTTTTCTTTGTTCTATCCTGAGACGTGGAAGAGGGAAGAGTGAGTACTCTTGTTACACTGGGCATTTGATTGAATTGCATTTCAGCACCATCTACTGAGTACCCCGTATGCTTGGATTTGTGTATACATTTGGGTACCTCTAAGGTATTTGTTAGATGCTCTAACATGTGCAGAGGTGGAGAAGACAGCCCTCTGATCTTTAAGGAGATTACAGACTAATAGGAAGACAGAAGGTTTTTGTGGCAGCCGCAGAAGTAGCCAGGGGAGTCAAAGCCCCACCTTCTTCACAAAGTGATTGATGGAGTTGTGTCTGGGCTCATCCTCTATAGCAAGGATTATCACAGTGTTTCAGATTTAATAGAAAGCATACATGTCCTAGAAGGTATGAACAGAATTACAAAAACCATTGATGGTAAAAAATATGTATCCAATGAAGATAAGCAGCTGCATCCGTTCAATGATTTCACCAAGAAATTATCATGAAGTGGTTGAAAAGTAGGAAAGAGGGAATAAAAACATGAAAACTAGAGCTAGAGATCAGTGCAACACACTGTGGACATTTATGGGATCAAATGTTTCATTGGGACTCAGGGGCTAGGGAACGGCGCCCGGGAAGACCAGTCAGCTTCGCTGGTCTTTGAAAGGGAAGTAAAATGTACTGGGTGTGTGGGTGAGGAGGTGAAGGGGAGAGGAGTGCGTGTGCAGGCGGGGGTGATGTGTGTTGGGGGGTTTAGAGTTCTGGGACTGCGTGGATAAAGACAGTGAGGTGTGAGAAGGAGAAAAATGGACGGGTTCCTGTAAAGGTGTGTGTAGAAACTGAGTGGGATTGCTAAATAGAACACTAAACTGAGGACAAAATGGGAGAGATCTTATGTGTGGTTCAAGAGTTTGGACTTTATTAAGTCAGAAAGAGAAAAACAAATACCGTATGCTAACACATAACTCTAAAAAAGTCTAAAAAAATAAAAATGGTTCTGATGAACCTAGGAGCAGGACAGGAATAAAGATGCAGACGTAGCTAATGGACTTGAGGACACAGGGAGGGGGAAAGGTTAGTTGGGACGAAGTGAGAGAGTTTCATGGACATATATACACTCCCAAATGTAAAACAGATAGCTAGTGGGAAGCAGCTGCATAGCACAGGGAGACCAGCTCGGTGCTTTGTGACCGCCTGGAGGGGTGGGATAGGGAGGGTGGGAGCGGATTTGGGGATATAAGTATACATATAGCTGATTCACTTTGTTATACAGCAGAAACTAACACACCATTGTAAAGCAATTATACTCCAATACAGATGTTAAAAAAATAAAGAGTTTGGACTTTATTATTTATCACGTAGGAACACGTACTATTGGACACATTTGAGGATGGGTGTGACATGATCCACGCTGGGTGTTTAGAAGCCCACTGGCAGCATGTGATGGGACTGTTGATAAAGACGTAGAGTCCGCTCTGAAATTAAGCCTGGATTTGGAGGACTTCTCATTTCTCTTTGAAACCAGTCAGACAGTTGGTCTGTAGACACTGCTCCACAAAAGAAGTTGGGCTATTTTCACCATTAACTTGACTCATTACTTTAGCATAATATACACCTGTCAGGGTTAAGTGTTTCTGATGTATGGTTGTGTCCTTGGTGAAGATGTAGAGTGCTACCAAGTTTGGAAACTGGCTGTAAAGGGCAGGAGTTCTAATGGATTTAGATAGTCAAAGCTAAAGGCAGTCCTATAAAATCCCACTTAGAGGGCTTCCCTGGTGGCGCAGTGGTTAGGAGTCTGCCTGCCAATTCAGGGGACACAGGTTCGAGCCCTGGTCCAGGAAGATCCCACATGCCACGGAGCAACTAAGCCCGCACGCCACAACTACTGAGCCTGCGCTCTAGAGCCCTTGAGCCACAACTGCTGAGCCCACGCGCCTAGAGCCTGTGCTCCACAATAAGAGAAGCCACCGCAATGAGAGCCTACACATCGCAATGAAGGGTAGCCCCCGCTCACCGCAGCTAGAGAAAGCCCAGCGCGCAGCAGTGAACACACAACGCAACCAAAAATAAATAAATTTTTTAAAATTAAAAAATAAAATAAAATCCCACTTAGAGAAAATATGTTGAATGGGTGGGTTGTGTCTAGTGCAATGCCATCTCCTAAAATAGCGAGTAGGGCCATTGTTAGAAGGACTTAACCGTGTTCCCATAAAGTGGACAAAATAAATCTTGATCTGGAAAGAATTCTGATGGGAAATCAGAAGACAAAGGCGAATGAGTTCCACCTTTGGAGCTAAACTTCCTGACCCTGAATTTGATTCTCAGCCATTTACGGCCTCAATTTCTTAATTTGAAAAACATCAGATTATTCAACTAAATTTTTCTTCTCGACAACTCTGTGATATTTTTCGAGAATCCCATAAACCCCAAATTCAGTGTAATTATAACATATAAGTGCACTGTGTTCAATTTTGAATGATATTAAACAAGGTAGCAAAAAATATTTTCTTGACTTCCGGGAGTTAACCATCTCATTGTAGAAATAAACCACAAGATGTGTTAAATTGCCAAAATATGCGTAATAAGCAGTAAAATGCTTAGGAGATAAATGAGCTCTTTTCACAATTCTATCAGAACTCTGATCTTAGTTTGGTCTTTGATTGCTAATCTGCTTACCATGGTTTCTACTCCAAGGAATTTCCTCTACAGTGTCCTGCTTACCATTGTTGTGCTCGTTATCTTGATCAGCTAATATTGGTTCTTTATTAACATCCTTGTAAGAAAGAGTGCCAAGAAGCCAGCATATATCCGTAGTGTCTATGAAGAAGCCAGCGTTTACCACCAACCTCTTT
Organism: Aethalodelphis obliquidens; assembly: GCF_003676395.1. NCBI lineage: Eukaryota > Metazoa > Chordata > Mammalia > Artiodactyla > Delphinidae > Aethalodelphis > Aethalodelphis obliquidens. The sequence continues at coordinate 11,037,235 of NW_020837968.1, read as the reverse complement.
AAAGCTGGTGACCAGTGAATTTCCAGGGTGAAGGACTCAGACTAAAAACTATTTAAAAGGGACATTGCTTAAGTCTCAAGTAGACCAAGTATAAAGCACCCCTTTTGAGACACTTACTATTTTCTCTTTGCTTTGAATCTTTATTGATTTATCTTGTAAACTTCTCAGCAGTAATACGTTCATCTAGTTCTTTCTTGATTGCTTCTCTTTCTTACTGACCATTCTGAGGTCCTTTTGTCAAGGCTTTAGCTGAGCCATTTAGTGATTCTTAATACTTCTTTATTATGCAAAGTTAAAATCAGCGTGGCCCAACTTTTTACCCTCTTTAAATGCTGGCTTCCTAATATTTGTCTTATTCGTTTCTATTATATTCAGGAAAAGATAAAAGGACCCTTCGTATGGGCAGTGGGAGATGCGTACTTGTGCAATTTGGCAGGCAGCAGTAGTCCTCTGATAAATTGCTGTATTTCAGAACTCATTTTGATGCCAAATCTGAAGAGCAGGAAATGTATCTTGTTGGCTTAAGGGGTCACACTGACTCAGAGCGGGCAGCTTTTGGCAATGAGTGGGCTCTCTGGAAAGTGCATTTATTCATTCTTTACAAAGAAGTTATCTTTCTTGTTAGGTGTGGGTCTTAACCTTTCTTGCTTGTCCTCCCAGGACTTCCAAGAGTCTAGAAAAGTAAGATTATATCACAATATTTGATCAAGTATAAAATACATTAGGTTAAAAGCAAATTATCACATTGGTGGAGAGAATTTTACACACATCATATTAGTTCAGTAAACTACACACCTAACCACAGGCACGTTACCACTCCACTACCTTTTTTATGTTCATATACAAATTTCTAGAAGGCCGCTTTTCAAGACAAGATAAAACTTCCATCGACATTTCAGGTTTTAGTCTTGATAAAATGCACTGATATCTAAGCACTAAGATATTTACAAAGTGATATTTCCATAGACCTTTTTGACCCTTTTTAAAATCTTTTTTTTAATGTACAAATAGTGCTCACTCATATCACTTTTTTTTAAAATTTATTTTATATTGGAGCATAGTTGATTAACAATGTGGTGTTAGTTTCAGGTGTACAGCAAAGTGATCCAGTTATACATTTACATGTATCTGTTCTTTTTCAAATTCTTTTCCCATTTAGGTTATTACAGAATATTGAGCAGAGTTCCCTGTGCTATATAGTAGGTCCTTGTTGGTTATCTATTTTACTGTATTTTTATTTATTTATTTTTAAAATTTTTATTGGAGTATAGTTGATTTACAATGTTGTGTTAGTTTCAGGTGTACAGCAAAGTGAATCAATTATATTGTACGTATACATATATCCACTCTTTTTTAGATTCTGACCCTTTCTTCCTTCATCAATAGAATCAGTGAGAAGTAGAAAACCTATAATCAATACCATCAATCTTTCTCATTCCCATTTTGGAAAACAGCAGGCTGTTTATTACATATTATAGGAAGAGTTTAATCCCTAGGGAAAATGATATATAATATACTCTTTTCATATTAAACTCTGCTACCTTTCATTTTGCATGTATTGAAATGTCTTAAAAATGCGCCTTTGATTATTGATAGAAAGGAGATAGAAACCTAGTAAATTACATAATTACCAAACCAAAGATTCACATGCATATGTCTGGTCACCAGATCTCATTGTCAGCCTATTTCCAGACATAATGCAATTTCTAGATGAGATCTTTGTTTTGAAACTACCTATGGTGAATTGAGTAGCAACTGCATCTCTTTTATGGATGCAAATGTTAATGAACTTGATCCCAATCCCACCAAAAGTAATATGGTCTTAACATTAAGAATTCTTAAAATAACTAATGAGTTAATGTTTTCTCCAGAAAAAAGAGGAAAGGCAATAAGGTAGCATTTATTGGAAAGTATATTGGGGTTGACAACATAGGTAAAAAGCTAAAACCCAGCTGCCATTTAATAGGTGTCTTCACAATTCATTTTAGTTGGAAAAAAGGCAAAAAGAGTGATTTTAAAGAAAATAATTCATTTGAAAGATGCTGATTATTTGGCCATTTACATTTTTAAACTGTGTATATATTTCTGTTTGAAATCTGAGTAAATATATTTAGCTCATTATAGACATAATAAAATGCTCTGTAAAACTGATAAGTACGTCTCCTGGAAAGAGGCAAAATAAAATTCATTACACCTCTCAGAGACCCCATTTATTTAGAATGAAAGTTTTGAAGGTATAATTAGAAAGATTCATCATAAATCATCTGCCCCAAAAGAAACTAAATAAGCTTCTTGCTGCTGTTGAAGAAGATACCTTCATTGTGTACAGTTAAGAGTCACCTCCTATTTTTAACTCAGGACATGATCTGGGAAGACTGTAGTGTGGCTGGCTTAATATTGCCCTTGTTTGTGTAAGCCTATATTAAAGGAATCCAGAGAGCCTTCTAATGGGGAAGACACTGAAAGTTCAACTAAAGCAGTTGACATTTCTGAATGTTTAAGGAACATGGGCCTTTTAATTTTCTTTTTAATCTGTTTCCCAAATAATCGGTATCAAAGCTAGGTTTTCAAGCAGATTGTTCCTGATAGCCAATTCTGAAATGAAGCAGGAAGAATCCTTTTGATCTCTTGGGAGTAAACACTGTTCACAGATAACACCCAACAAGAGCATTTCTGTTCATGTGCTATCCAATTTAATATGAACAAGTGGAATTTGGGTTCAGCAAAGGATAAATAAATAAATAAATGAAAATCTCCTATAGGCTTTTGAGCGAATAACCTTAAATATCAAAAGATAACAATTTGTATAGCATGGTTATATAATGCATTTTTTGTCTTCTGTTGGGTTCATGTGACGAATTCCAGCTGATAAGCCCCAGACTCTGGAGTCACTTGTCTGACTAGTTATTAAGATTAAGATAAGTACTAAGAACGAAAGATACAGTGCTTTGTACTACCTTTATGGGATTGGGCCACCTAGGATTCTGAGTGTAAACAATGAATTAGTTCACCCTGACTCCTTTCAAACCTGAGGTGAATGCTGTAACTATGGTGAAATATGATTGAAGCAGAGTATGAAGATTATATTTAATAGAAAATATTTTTTAAGTTAGCAAAAATCCTAACATGCATATAAAGGTCACAATAAGTTTACAGAAAAGAGATTTACTGTCTAATTTGTCTTGTTATACTGGTATTCAGAAATAAAGAGATAATGAATGGGTCCTAGGTAGTCATAGCAGAAAGGCATTTTTCTCCTCATGTAAACATGCCAAGAGGAAAAAAAATACAAGACATTTAAGTGCATTTAGGGGACTTTAAGATGAAAGATATATGAGTAAAAAATATATTTCTAATGCATATTCAACACTAATATTGCCTATTAAATGCTTCTCCCTCATTTTTCCAAGAGTGACAAAAGTGTATGCGCTGTGCTTTAAAGCTGATGGAATGTTCCAGAAGTACACCAAACAGAGACACATATTTTCTGAAGTTCAGTCAATGATTCACACTAAATATGGTAAATCTGAGCTTTGCTGTAAATTGGTAGGCAGCATTTCCAGCACAGCAAAGTTTAACTGTCTCTGAGATCGCTGGAGGAGTGATAGAAAGGGGTAATTTAGCAAGCGTCCCATAGCAACCTGCTGCGCAATGGAGAGCACTGGGTAGCCATTAATTTTTTTAATGAATTTAAAACTAGAGGTATGTAAATGGTTTTATGAAATGTATACACTGCTAAACAGTTAACTAGTCCTTAGGGGTTAAGTTTAATTATCTGTGTGTATGTCATTTTGAGCAGGGTGATCTAATGAGTCAAAAAAACAAAACAAAACAAAAAAACAACCAAGAAGCTCCTATGTAGCTTTGTAAGGACTACTGAACACAGCAAACCAGCTACCTCAGCCTGCTGGTAGAGAGACAGTTCAAATGGTCACGGATGGCTCAGTCCACTTGGACTCAGAGACTTTTTAGGGCTCCGTGGTTTTCTGCCTTTGCCATCCCAGAACCATATTTGGCAGAGGGAATGACCGAGTGCGGGGTTTTTCTGGACGCTAGGTCCCTCTAATCCAGTGGTTCTCCACCAGGGTGATTTTACCTCCCAGAGGACACGTGGCCATGTCTGCAGCCATTTTGGGTTGTTGCAACTGAGCAGCTGCTACCGACACCTATTGGGTAGAGTTCAGAGATGATGCTCAACACCCGGCAATGCACAGGGCAGGCCCCAACAGCACAGAACGAGCTGGCCCCAAAGCTCAGTGGTGCTGAGGTCGAAAAATGCTGTCCTACTGCCACACTTTGAAAGAGCATTTATTGATGATATTTACAAAAATATACTAGCTGCAGAAGGAGGCAAGAAGGGAGTTGTCACCCTTTCACTCCCCAAACAGATAATTGTGTTTTGGAGCTTTAGTGGGCAAAGTGTGTCTCCTGCCAACCAGATGCCCAGTGTCTGTATGTGGACCCTTCAGCTCAACAGTTTTGATAAAAGGCCACAGATGAAGAGGCTTTGTACGACTTTGTCCCATAGTAGAATCGCAGACCTGGACATGCCCAACTTAGGAAGACCCTGTGCTGAAGAATAATGAAAACTGCTCTGCGGACAAAGCAGCTTGGACTGAAATGACTCATGAGATTCATTGCAGACCCATTATCCCTGATGGGCTGTGGGGAAAGGGATGCATTTGTACAGTTAGGAAGAAAACACAACAAAATACAAAAACAAAAAACCCAAAAAACAAAAACTGCTCTTAGTTCCCTGAAGAAATTTATCTTAGGGATTAAAATGTATCCCTTTCCTTTCCACTCCAGTTAAATCATGGTGCCTTTTGAACTCCTTTGAGGCATTTCTTGAGATTCCATCTCTGCAGAGAATGAAGACAAATAGCAAAGAGGCTCTCCACCCCCATACAGCTTATTAAGTAAAACTAAAATTGGAACATAATGCCATGTGACAGATTTATAGTGAAAATATAAGCATTCCTTGAAAACTTGAGACAGAAGACATTTATACCCTCATACATTTTCAAACTTTAATAATATCGCATTCTGGTAGCAGGCGTTGCACACAGAAGGCCTTGATGTTCTGTAAGTGCATTTTCAACTCAGCCTTGTGGCCTAAGCAGTGGTCATAATAGGTGATTACCAGCCCTCTTGTGTTGCTTATTTAAAAATAAAAAAGGAGTGGTCAGTCCTGCTGTTGATGGCCATTGAAATACTTACCTGGAAGGAATATGGAATAATTAGAGCAACCGTGTCTTTCCTTGGTTTGGTGACTGCACTGTTGCAGGCCCCCAGAAACTTGGGTTTTGCAACTGAATCTGTTATAAAAGATTTGTATTTTTTTTTAGCATCTTTATTGGAGTATAATTGCTTTACAGTGGTGTGTTAGTTTCTGCTTTATAACAAAGTGAATCAGCTATACATATACATGTATCCCCATATCCCCTCCCTCTTGCGTCTCCCTCCGACCCTCCCTATCCCACCCCTCGAGGTGGTCACAAAGGACCGAGCTGATCTACCTGTGCTATGCGGCTGCTTCCCACTGGCCATGTGTTTTATATTTAGTAGTGGATATATGTCCATGCTACTCTCTCACTTCATCCCAGCTTACCATTCCCCCTCCCCGTGTTCTCAAGTCCATTCTCTACATCTGTGTCTTTATTCCTGTCCTGCCCCTAGGTTCTTCAGAACCATTTATTTTATTTTATTTGTTTTCGATTCCATATATATGTGTTAGCATACGGTATTTGATTTTCTCTTTCTGACTTACTTCACTCTGTAAGACAGACTCTAGGTCCATCCACTTCACTACAATTAACTCAATTTCATTTATTTTTATGACTGAGTAATATTCCATTGTACATATGTGCCACATCTTCTTTATCCATTCATCTGTCGATGGACACTTAGGTTGCTTCCATGTCCTGGCAATTGTAAATAGAGCTGCAATGAGCATTGTGGTACATGACTATTTTTGAATTATGGTTTTCTCAGGGTATATGCCCAGTAGTGGGATTGCTGGGTCATATGGTAGTTCTGCTTTTAGTTTTTTGAGGAACCTTCATATTGTTCTCCATAGTGGCTGTATCAATTAACATTCCCACCACCAGTTCAAGAGGGTTCCCTTTTCTCCACATCCTGTCCAGCATTTATTGTTTCTAGATTTTTTTTTTTTTTGCGGTACGCGGGCTTCTCACTGTTGTGGCCTCTCCCATTGCGGAGCACAGGCTCCGGATGTGCAAGCTCAGCGGCCATGGCTCACGGGCCCAGCCGCTCCGCAGCATGTGGGATCTTCCCAGACCGGGGCACGAACCCGTGTCCCCTGCATCAGCAGGCGGACTCTCAACCACTGCGCCACCAGGGAAGCCCTGTTTCTAGATTTTTTGATGATGGCCATTATGACCGGTGTGAGGTGATACCTCATTGTAGTTTTGATTTGAATTTCTCTAATGATTAGTGATGTTGAGCATCCTTTCATGTGTTGTTGGCAATCTGTATATCTTCTTTGGAGAAATGTCTATTTAGGTCTTCTGCCCATTTTTGGATTGGGTTGTTTGTTTTTTTGATATTGAGCTGCATGAGCTGCTTGTATATTTTGGAGATTAAGCCTTTGTCAGTTGCTTTGTTTGCAAATATTTTCTCCCATTCTGAGGGTTCTCTTCATCTTGTTTATGGTTTCTTTTGCTGTGCAAAAGCTTTTAAGTTTCATTAGGTCCCATCTGTTTATTTTTGTTTTTATTTCCATTTCTCTAGGAGGTGGGTCAAAAAGGATCTTGCTGTGATTTATGTCATAGCATGTTCTGCCTAGGTTTCCCTCTAACAGTTTTATAGTGTCTGGTCTTACATTTAAGTCTTTAATCCATTTTGAGTTTATTTTTGTGTATGGTGTTAGGGAGTGTTCTAATTTCATTCTTTTACATGTAGCTGTCCAGTTTTCCCAGCACCACTTAATTAAAGAGGCTGTCTTTTCTCCATTGTATATTCTGGCCTCCTTTGTCAAAGATAAGGTGACCATATGTGCATGGGTTTATCTCTGGGCTTTCTATCCTGTTCCATTGATCTGTATTTCTGTTTTTGTGCCAGTACCATACTGTCTTGATTACTGTAGCTTTGTAGTATATTCTGAACTCAGGGAGCCTGATTCCTCCAGTTCCATTTTTCGTTCTCAAGATTGCTTTGGCTATTCAGGGTCTTTTGTGTTTCCATAAAAATTGTGAAAATTTTTGTTCTAGGTCTGTGAAAAAGACCATTGGTATTTTGATAGGGATTGCATTGAATCTGTAGATTGCTTTGGGTAGTATAGTCATTTTCACAAAGTTGTTTCTTCCAATCCAAGAACATGGTATATCTCACCATCTGTTTGTATCATCTTTAGTTTCTTTCATCAGTGTCTTATAGTTTTCTGCATACAGGTCTTTTGTCTCCTTACGTAGGTTTATTCCTGGGTAGTTTTTTCTTTTTGTTGTGGTGGTAAATAGGAGTGTTTCCTTAATTTCTCTTACAGGTTTTTCATCATTAGTGTATAGGAATGCAAGAGATTTCTGTGCATTAATTTTGTATCCTGCTACTTTACCAAATTCATTGATTAGCTCTAGTAGTTTTCTGGTAGCATCTTTAGGATTCTCTATGTATAGTACCATGTCATCTGCAAACAGTGACAGTTTTACTTCTTTTCTGATTTGGATTCCTTTTATTTCTTTTTCTTCTCTGATTGCTGTGGCTAAAACTTCCAAAACTATGTTGAATAATAGTGGTGAGAGTGGACAACCTTGTCTTCTTTCTGATCTTAGTGGAAATGGCTTCTGTTTTTCACCATTGAGAATGCTGTTGCCTGTGGGTTTGTTATATATGGCCTTTATTATGTTGAGGTAGGTTCCCTCTATGCCTACTTTCTGGAGGGTTTTTATCATAAATGGGTGTTGAATTTTATCGAAAGCTTTTTCTGCATCTATTGAGATGATCATATGGTTTTTCTCCTTCAGTTTGTTAATATGGTTTATCACATTGATTGATTTGCATATATTGAAGAATCCTTGCATTCCTGGGATAAACCCCACTTGATCATGGTGTATGATCCTTTTAATGTGCTTTTGGATTCTGTTTGCTAGTATTTTGTTGAGGATTTTTGTGTCTATGTTCATCTGTGATATTGGCCTGTAGTTTTCTTTCTTTGTGACATCTTTGTCTGGTTTTGGTATTAGGGTGATGGTAGCCTCATTGAATGAGTTTGGGAGTGTTCCTCCCTCTGCTATATTTTGAAAGAGTTTGAGAAGGATAGGTGTTAGCTCTTCTGTAAATGTTTGATAGAATTCGCTTGTGAAGCCATCTGGTCCTGGGCTTTTGTTTGCTGGAAGATTTTTAATCACAATTTCCATTTCATTCCTTGTGATCGGTCTGTTCATATTTTCTATTTCTTCCTGGTTCAGTCTCAGAAGGTTGTGCTTTTCTAAGAATTTGTCCATTTCTTCCAGGTTTTCCATTTTATTGGCATATAGTTGCTTGTAGTAATCTCTCATGAGCCTTTGTATTTCTGCAGTGTCAGTTGTTACTTCTTTTTCATTTCTAATTCTGTTGATTTGAATCTTCTCCCTTTTTTTTTCTTAATGAGTCTGGCTAATGGCTTATCAATTTTGTTTATCTTCTCAGAGAACCAGCTTTTGGTTTTATTGGTCTTTGCTATTGTTTCCTTCATTTCTTTTTCATTTATTTCTGATCTGATCTTTATGATTTCTTTCCATCTGCTAATTTTAGGGGGTTTTTGTTCTTCTTTCTCTAATTGCTTTACATGTAAGGTTAGGTTGTTTATTTAAGATGTTTCTTTTTTCTTGAGGTAGGATTGTATTGCTATAAACTTCCCTCTTAGAACTGCTTTTGCAGCATCCCATAGTCTTTGGGTCGTTGTGTTTTCATTGTCATTTCTTTCTAGGTATTTTTGATTTCCTCTTTGATTTCTTCAGTGATCTCTTGGTTATTTAGTAGTGTATTGTTTAGCCTCCATGTATTTGTATTTCTTACAGATTTTTTTCCCTGTAATTGCTATCTAGTCTCATAGCGTTATGGTCAGAAAAGATACTTGATACAATTTCAATTTTCTTAAATTTACCAAGGCTTGATTTGTGACCCAAGATATGATCTATCCTGGAGAGTGTTCCATGAGCACTTCAGAAGAAAGTGTAATCTGCTATTTTTGGATAGAATGTCCTATAAATATCAATTAAGTCGATCTCTTGTTTAATGTATCATTTAAAGCTGGTGTTCCCTTATTTATTTTTATTTTGGATGATCTGTCCCTTGGTAAAAGTGGGGTGTTAAAGTCTGCTACTATGATTGTGTTACTGTCAATTTCCCCTTTTATGGCTGTTAGCATTTGCCTTATATATTGAGGTGTTCCTGTGTTGAGTGCATATATATTTGTAATAGCTATAACTTCTTCTTGGATCGATCCCTTGATCATTATGTAGTGTCCTTCTTTGTCTCTTGTAATAGTCTTTATTTTAAAACCTACTTTGTCTGATATGAGAATTGCTACTCTAGCTTTCTTTTGATTTCCATAGGCATGAAATATCTTTTTCCATCCCCTCACTTTCAGTCTGTATGTGTCCCTAGGTCTGAAGTAGGTGTCTTGTAGGCAGCATATATATGGGTCTTGTTTTTGTATCTGTTCAGCCAGTCTGTGTCTTTTGGTTGGAGCATTTAATCCATTTACATTTAAGGTAATTATTGATATGTATGTTCCTATTACCATTTTCTTAATTGCTTTGGGTTTGTTATTATAAGTCTTTTCCTTCTCTTTTGTTTCCTGCTTAGAGAAGTCCCTTTAGCATTTGTTGTGGAGGTGGTTTGGTGGTGCTGAATTCTCTTAGCTTTTGCTTGTCTGTAAAGGTTTTATTTTCTCCATCAAATCTGAATGAGATCCTTGCTGGGTAGAGTAAACTTGGTTGTAGGTTTTTCCCTTTCATCACTTTTAATATGTCCTGTCACTCCCTTCTGGCTTGCAGAGTTTCTGCTGAAAGACGATCTGTTAACCTTATGGGGATTACCTTGTATGTTAATTGTTGCTTTTCCCTTCCTGCTTTTAATATTTTTTCTTTGTATTTTAATTTTTGATAGTTTGATTAACATGTGTCTTGGTGTGTTCCTCCTTGGGTTTATCCTGTATGGAACACTCTGTGCTTCCTGGGCTTAATTGACTATTTCCTTTCCCATATTAGGGAAGTTTTCAACTATAATCTCTTCAAATATTTTCTCAGTCCCTTTTTTTTTCTCTTCTTCTTCTGGACCCCTAAAGTTTGAATGTTGGTGCATTTAATATTGTCCCAGAGGTCTCTGAGACTGTCCTCAATTCTTTTCATCCTTTTTTCTTTATTCTGCTCTGTGGTAGTTATTTCCACTGCTTTATCTTCCAGGTCACTTATCCGTTCTTCTGCCTCAGTTATTCTGCTAATGATTCCTTCTAGAGAATTTTTAATTTCATTTATTGTGTTGTTCATCATTGTTTGTTTGCTCTTTAGTTCTTCTAGTTCTTCTAGTTCTTCTAGTTCTTCTCTTTAGTTCTTCTTTTAGTCCATGTTAAACATTTCTTGTATTTTCTCCATTGTATGTCCAAGTTTTTGGATCATCTTTAGTATCATTTCTCTGAATGCTCTTTCAGGTAGACTGCATATTTCCTCTTCATTTGTTTGTTCTTGTGAGTTTTTACCTTTCTCCTTCATCTGCTGTGTATTTCTCTGTCTTCTTATTTTGCTTATCTTACTGTGTTTGGGGTCTCCTTTTCACAGGCTGCAGGTCGTAGTTGGCATTGTTTTTGGTGTCTGTCCCCAGTGTTTTAGGTTGGTTCAGTGGGTTGTGTAGGCTTCCTGGTGGAGGGGACTGGTGCCTGTGTTCTGGTGGATGAGGCTGGATCTTGTCCTTCCGGGTGGCAGGACCACATCCGGTGGTGTGCTTTGGGGTGTCTGTGCACTTATTATGATTTTAGTCAGCCTCTTTGCTAATGGGTGGGGTTGTGTTCCTGTCTTGCTAGCTGTTTGGCCTAGGGTGTCCAGCCCTGTAGCTTGCTGGTCGTTGAGTGGAGCTGGGTGTTAGCGTTGAGATGGAGATCTCTGGAAGAGCTTTTGCCATTTGATATTATGTGGAGCTGGGAGGTCCCTGGTGGAGCAATATCATGACCTCAGCTCTCCCACCTCAGAGGCTCAGGCCTGACACCCAGCCGGAGCACCAAGACCCTGTCAGCCACAGGGAAGAAAAAGGAGTGAAGAAAAAAAAGGGGAAGAAAAAGGAGGGAAGAAAAAAAGAAAGAAGGCGAAAATAAATAAATAATGTTATTAAAATAGAAAAAGAATATTAAAAATAAAAACGTAATAGAAAAAAGAGAAGGAAAGAAGAGAGCAACCAAACCAAAAAATAAATCCACCAATGATAACAACCGCTGAAAGCTATATATATATATACATATATATATATAAAGGACAGTCAGAACCCTCGTACAAATGGCAAAAGCAAAACTATACAGGCAGAATCACACAAAGAAGCATACACATACACATTCAGAAAAAGGAAAAATATATATATATAAAAGAAGAGAGCAACCAGATCAATAAATATACCATTGATAATAAGCTCTAAATACTAAACTAAGAAAAACATAAAACCAGAAACAAATTAGATGCAGAAAGCAAACTCCAAGTCTATAGTTGCCCCCAAAGTCCACCGCCTCAGTTTTGGGATGATTCGTTGTCTATTCAGGTATCCCACAGATGCAGGGTACATCAGGTCAATTGTGGAGATTTAATCCACTGCTCCTGAGGCTGCTGGGAGAGATTTCCCTTTCTCTTCTTTGTTCGCACAGCTCCCAGGGTTCAGCTTTGGATTTGGCCCGGCCTCTGCGTGTAGGTCGCCGGAGGGCGTCTGTTCTTTGCTCAGACAGGACGGGGTTAAAGGAGCAGCTCATTCGGGGGCTCTGGCTGACTCAGGCCGGGGGGAGGGAGGGGCACGGAGTGCGGGGCGGGCCTGCAGTGGCAGAGGCCAGCGTGACGTTGCACCAGCCTGAGGCGTGCCATGCGTTCTCCCAGGGAAGTTTTCCCTGGATCACGGGACCCTGGCAGTGGCAGGCTGCACAGGCTCCCGGGAGGGGAGGTGTGGATAGTGACCTGTGCTCGCACACAGGGTTCTTGGTGGCGGCAGCAGCAGCCTTAGCATCTCATGCCCGTCTCTGGGGTCCGCGCTTTTAGCTGCGGCTCGGGCCCATCTCTGGAGCTCCTTTAAGCAGCGCTCTTAATCCCTTCTCCTCGTCCACCAGGAAATAAAGAGGCAAGAAAAAGTCTCCTGCTTCTTTGGCAGCTCCAGACCTTTTCCCGGACTCCCTCCCAGCTAGCTGTGGCGCACTAGCCCCTTCAGGCTGTGTTCACACAGCCAACCCCAGCCCTCTCCCTGCGCTCTGACCAAAGCCCAAGCCTCAGCTCCCAGCCCCGCCCGCCCCGGCGGGTGAGCAGACAAGCCTCTCGGGCTGGTGAGTCCTGGTTGGCACCAATCCTCTGTGCGGGAATCTCTCCGCTTTGCTCTCCGCACCTCTGTTGCTGCGCTGTCCTCCATGACTCCGAAGCTTCCCTGCTCCACCACCCGCAGTCTCCGCCCGCGAAGGGGCTTCCTAGTGTGTGGAAACCTTTCCTCCTTCACTGCTCCCTCCCACTGGTGCAGGTCCCGTCCCTATTCTTTTGTTTCTGTTTATTCTTTTTTCTTTTGCCCTACCCAGGTACGTGGGGGGTTTCTTGCCTTTTGGGAGGTCTGAGGTCTTCTGCCAGCATTCAGTAGGTGTTCTGTAGGAGTTGTTCCACATGTAGATGTATTTCTGTTGTATTTGTGGGGTGGAAGGTGATCTCCACGTCTTACTCCTCCACTATCTTGAAGACCTCCCCAAGATCTGTATTTTTTAATTTTATTTTTTTAATTGAAGCATAGTTGATTTACAGTGTTTTGTTAATCTCTGCTGTACAGCAAAGTGACAGAGTTGTACACATATATACATTCTTTTTTTATATTCTTTTCCATTATGGCTTATCCCAGGGTGTTGAATATAGTTCCCTGTGCTGTACAGTAGGATCTTGTTGTTTATCCATTCCATATATAATAGTTTGCATCTACTAACCCCAAACTCCCAATCCACCCCTCCCCCACCCCACCTCCCCCCTTTGCAACCACAAGTCTGTTCTCTATGTCTGTGAGTCTGTTTATGTTTCATAGATAAGTTCATTTGTTTCATAATTTAGATCCCACATATAAGTGATATTATATGGTATTTGTCTTTCTCTTTCTGACTTACTTTGTTTAGTACCATAATCTCTAGATCCATCCATGTAGCTGCAAATGGCACTATTTCATTCTTATTTATGGTGAATAGTATTGCATTGTATATATACCGTATCTTCTTCATCCATTCCGCTGTCAATAGACATATAGGTTGTTTTTATGTCTTAGCTATTGTAGATAGTGCTGCTATGAACATAGGGGTACATGTATCTTTCTGAATTAGAGCTTTGTCTGGATATATGCCCAGGAGTGGGATTGCTGGATTATATGGTGACTCTATTTTTAGTTTTCTGAGGAACCTCCATACTGTTTTGCGTAGTGGCTTACATTCCCCATCAACTTACATTCCCATAAAAGGTCTGTCTTTGAAGACAGTTGCATAAAGGGATTGTCAAATGAAACTGAAGACCCAAGCTCAGCCTTATCTGAGACTCAGTTTCTCTCCTTTTTGAGGATTGTTAATTGGGTGAGGACTCCCTTAAATTACTAAATAAGCAATTTTGCTATTGTGAAAAATCAAGCAAGAAACCATATTGGAGATCACCAGTGGGTGTAAAAAATCTGTGATAGATGCTCACACCCTTTTTTGACTCAGTTATTCCTGAGAACTCCTGAGAAAGCATCAGAGCTCTAGATCACGGGTTGGGATGGGAAACCACCGTCCTGGGACCAAATCCTGTCCAATGCCTATTTTTGTAAATAAAGTTTTATTGGAATAGAGTCACAGCCATTTATCTGCATATTGCCTATAACTGGGGTGGAATTGAATAGTGACAATATATCTTGAAAAACCTAAAATATTGACTATCTGCCCCTTTACAGGAAAAGTTTGCTAACCCCTCAAGACAAAGACATATGTTTATTGTTTCCTTGTTTATAAGTAGAAGTATATTTTGTTATAGAGCATTGTTAACTAAATGGCAATACATCCCTCTAACGAGATAGTCTGTTCTAAATATTCTGTTGTGCCCAAATGTTTCTTAGAATCTGAAGACGTGGAAATATTTTTGTGGTACAGTAAGTGGGTAAAAGTAGGCTTGTAAACTGTACCTAAAATGAGATATTAACTATGTAAAGATGTCCAAAGAGAATAGACTAAATGCAAACAAACCACCAATTAGTTATTTAGGGATGGTAACGTTATGGGTAATTAAAATTTTTTTCTTTGTGTATGATCTCAATTTTCTGCTGTATTTTTGAAATAAAGTTTCTTTTACTGTCAGGAATAAAAAAAGTCTAAGTTATTATGGTGAAAGGAAGGAAGGAAGGGAGGGAAGGAGGGACGGAGGGAAAGGAAGGAAGAGAAAGGAAGGAAAGAAAAGAAAAGAAGAGGCACTGGGAATCCTGCTGTAGATTGTTTCCTTCTCGGAACAGTGGAAACCCGATTTCCATCCCGATTTCCTCCCAGAGGGAGGGAGAAGCAGAGACACCCTGGGTGGAAGGCACATCACTTTCCCAGGAGAATGGGGTCATGTTCACTACTAGTGCCTGCTGTTGCTTTTTAGATCCAGAAATTTATCAGATTAGCTTAAGTCTAAGAGTAGAGACTTGGGAGAATGTGATACCTGAACTTGGATATTTTAGGAGAAGCACAAGGATGAGTCAGAAAGTTCCAGAAGTGGAGTGTTTTAGGGGAAGGGGAAAACTTGAGTTAGATACTGAGAGGAGGCCACTGGGTGATTTGGGGTAGAGTAAGGGGAACAGTACAGTTTAGAAGCAGGGAAGCACCACAGAACAGAAGATCGGAAGAAGCTCTGACAGGCATCACCTATTTCCCAATTTTGCCCAGAATCAGCTTTGCTGAGTCCAACTTTCTTTTTTTTTCCCAATCTTTCTTTGTCTCCCCACCAAAGCTGATGATAACTACCGTGACCAACTTGGTCTTTCTATAGGGGATGATAAATTACACTGTATGAATGTTATCCTTATATTAGATTCTTTATTGTATTGCTAGTAAAATTAGGTGAAGAAAATGTGCATCACCTGTGACCCTATTCTGATAAAGGCTCTTGCATATGTGACTATCTTTGGTTGAATTAAATTCATTCACATTTAGCAAATATTTGTGGTACTGCTTCTACGTGCCAAATGCTATTCTTAGCACTGAAGACACCAAGGTGAACAAGACAGAAAAACATTGTTCTGCCCTATTATCCTTGAGTAATAGGATAGGGAAATAGACAGTAAACATGTACATACATACATGTATGTATGCGTATACTATTTCAGATATTGATAAGTGGTAGGAAGATGATAAAACAAGATAATAAGCTAGTGGCTCTGAGGATGGGCTGGGAAAGTCCTACTTTATTTAAGAGTCATCTGGGGGGTCTTCTGTGGTGAAAACATTTGATCTGAGCTGGGAATAAGGAAGCAGACAGAATCAACCGTGCAAAAATTCAGTTTCATTCAACTAAACAAATATTTAATTGTGCCAGGTACTGTCTGGTCACTTGGGCTATAGTAGTGAATGAAACGAAGTCCCTGCTTGTTTGGAGTTGTCATTTGTTTGTGTGTGTGTATATGTGTGTTCATGCATACATGCGTGGTGCATATATTACTGTTTGTGCGCGCGCACACACACACACACACACACACACACACACTACGCTATGAAGAGAGAGAGAGCATATGACTTGAGTAGGATGGAATGCCTGAGTGTTATTTTATGACAAAGCCAGAGTAATACAGTACATAGTAATACAGTAGTAATACAGTACAAACCTATAAATTTGTATGTGAGTAGAAACCTGGAGAAAGCTAGGGCAATGTTTCAGAGTAGTTTCCAAGCAGCGAGCAGGCTTTAATGGAGGGGGAGAGGAGCTTGGTGTGTTTGGATGACAGGGAGAAGGCCCATGAGGCCAGAGCTCCGTGCATAGGTTGGAGAGAGGTCGAATATGGCATCAAATTGAGCAGGGTAGAGTGTGTCAGCCTGTTAGACTGAGGTGAGAAGTACAGATTTTATTCACTTTATCATAAGCAAGTTTGGGGTGGTTTGGAGCCATGGGGTGATGCCATGCAATTTCCCCTAAGTTGAGGGACTTAGTAGAGATAAAGATGGGAAAGAAGGTACCCATATTTATTTTAGAATTTAAAATATTCAGACAGTGCCCAGTTATCCAGTTCTCCCCTTATCAGAACTTTCACTTAAACGGACCTGAGAAAGAATGAATGATTTAGGGAGGATCTGGTTCTGAATTCCCCAGGCTTGTGGTCAGTTTCAAGTGCTATCCTCTGTGTTCTTAAAGAGGCTCATCTGGCTGGAAGGAAGGAGAAGCAGAAGGACTCTTCCTCTCCTTTTTCCTCTCCCCTCATTCCCTCAGTTTTATTAAGAAAATAGTTGTATTTTCATCTCCTAAGCACTGCATATTAAGATAACAAGCCAAAGGAGAAAGCACCCACACAGTGTGTGAGGTAAAATTAGGACAATGCTTGGATTCCTGAGGGCTGTAATTAAATCTACTTGGATTAAAAAAGAGTTATTTTGGGCTTCCCTGGTGGTGCAGTGGTTGAGAGTCCGCCTGCCGATGCAGGGGACACGGGTTCGTGCCCCGATCCGGGAAGATCCCACATGCCGTGGAGCGGCTGGGCCCGTGAGCCATGGCCGCTGAGCCTGCGCGTCCGGAGCCTGTGCTCCGCAACGGGAGAGGCCACAACAGTGAGAGGCCCACGTACTGCAAAAAAAAAATTTCAATTTGGATTTATGTTGCAAGGAAACAAAAAAGGAAGAAAGAATGGGAAAGTGACATACCGCTGAAAGAACTCTTAATTCCAATGTATTCAACTCACCCATCAGAAGAATTGGCATTAATTTAAGGTACCCAATTACAGTAATGTGGTTCAGAGCACCTCAATAGGTGTTTCAATCTCAAGCCAGGACTAACATTTGTAATCCTTTAAATGCACTTAAGAAATTGATGTTACAGCCCCACAATCTGTTAGGGGCCTTGCTTGCTAGATGATTGCAAAGTATCCCACCATTAATTGGATCATCAGAATGTGATCTGCGTCCTGGTCCCTGGATTATGGAAGACTGACTCTGCTCTGACGTGTTGAACCAGAAGCTCCTTTTGCTAGAGATTTTGACCCTTAATGTAGATAAGTGGTATTTTTCATCAATCTTAGCTTGCATTAAAAAAGGGGAAATGTCAGTTCAGTGTGGGGCATTTAACTTAATTCAACATCTTTTAATTTAATACCTTGGAAAAGTTGGTCTCTCCGACCTGCCTCACACCGCTGATGGAATGTTTTGTAAAGCCCTGTTGAAAAAGGTGATCTTCCATTCGTTAATAAAATCACAATTTTGAAACTCCCTGCTTTTCATGTTATTGTTGCAAAAAAAAAGGTTCATAAAACTCAGGAAAAACAACAAAGCACAACTTTATTTCTTAATAGGTCCCTTTGTTAGGACAGGGTTGAAAAGATGCATGGAAACAAAAATTTTAAAACAGGATGAGCCGGTCCCATCTGTCTCCTTTCTTTTCATCCTTGTTTAAGCTGTGAAGCAATGAGGTGGTCTGTTTGAGTGCCTGGTCATCATGAAATGAGGACAAGGTAATTTTATTCCTTTCAAGGCGGAAAGAAAGAAGAATGAATCACTACTAGTGTCTGTTCACTAGCATGGTTTTTTGATGAGTGCATATTTCACAGGTATAAAGTCTGGATTCCAGTTTAGTGGGTTTTTATGAAATTCCACCAGGTCAACAAAGAATACCGCCCCTGCATTTGTGTATGTTAGCTCACATCTGGCACGTGAGGCAATAAAGCAGTCTTCAGCCAGCTTTGGCGTCTTCAAAGTTTTATGGGATAAATACAATGTCAAATCCATAGCACTTTGCTTCTTGGATTACTAGTAGCGCTTTCTTGTCAATGGATAGATAAAGATGCACGTCTTCCTATGAAAACCATTTACAACTGGTAAAATGGACAGTTTAGTCTCTGCCTGGGTTATCTTGTAAGCGCATCACAGACACTTAATTGGAGTCCTGGGTGACAGTTGGGTTGGTGCTGCATCTCTAGGCAGGAAGTCCATCTGCCTCTTGCTTTAAGGATACTGAGGGTTGGAGAGAGAAGTGGAATTTGTGACAGAGTACTCTGCTGGCTTCTGATTCTCTGAAGACAAACAGAATCTCAGCCATAGTTGCCCTGGTGTCCCTTTGCGACAGCTTTCATTTCACACTTCCACGTGGTCCTTTCCTAACGGGATCCCTTGACAGTGAACCCCATGCAAGCACAGGATGGATGGGTACTCCGCGGACCTGAACCGGACCTCGCTTGTAAGCGATGTCTTAACTGAACCATAAACCAGGGTTCTCTTAAGCTGCACTGTGAGGATATAAATTCAACTCTGAGACAGAAAAGGGAAGGGAAGTTACGACCTTACATAGAACTGGGCCCCACGAATAGGGTTATGGCATAGATTTCCTAAGTGAGACTGCCCTACATCAAGAATGATCTTTGCTTGTGGGGTGTTCTGTTTTAGTCATTCTTGCCAGTATGAATAGTGGAGAAAAATATCTTCTGGCTTTATTTCGTTCAATCTGGCAATGAGCTTCCAGGCAAATTAATTTTATTCTCTTTAATGGCCAAAAATCTATTTTATATTAAGAGGATTTCTTAATTTAAGTTTGAAAAATGAAAACTAGATATGAAAACTGGACCTCAATATGAGAAATACGTTCCTTTTGTAAAAAATCGTCTTTACCATCCTAAGCCCAGATATTTTCTTCTTGTTTTTCATTTGAAAATATAAAGATTAATTTTTTAAAAAGTTAGATTTGCACTACTTGCTGAACCTGGATAAACTAGCTTGTGCATTTCCCAAAGGTTTTATGTTAGAACCAGACCTCTGCCTTTTTGTTTTTTATTCCAAGCTATGAGCACATATGCCCCTGCAGGGTGGGGGGAGTTAAGAGGTGTGAGCATGATAAAGTGAACCTGCCATAAGCTACCTGTCTAATTGTTTTAGGTTTCCACCTGGCCTGCCACTGGCCTGAGGAGGCATTCTTTTTTTTTTTTTTTTGCGGTACGCGGGCCTCTCACTGTTGTGGTCTCTCCCGTTGCGGAGCACAAGCTCCGGACGCGCAGGCTCTCAGCGGCCATGGCTCACAGGCCCAGCCGCTCCGCGGCATGTGGGATCTTCCCGGACCGGGGCACGAACCCGTGTCCCCTGCATCAGCAGGCGGACTGTCAACCACTGCGCCACCAGGGAAGCCCTGAGGAGGCATTCTTTTTAGCTGCTCTCCAAAGTGGGCAACAAAATGCTCCCAGACCTTGTTCCTTCGTGTTAAAGTTCCATCCTAAACGAAGCCAGCAGCTGTTTTTGCCCAGTGTTATGGACCTCTACACTTTCCTTCCTGATTGAATTCCTCTAGAATCCCCCAGGACAAGGACAGTGTGCAGACCAGGGTCGACCAGACTGGTAGCCCCTGAGTCAAAGACTGAGATGTTTACCCTGAAGACAGGACTGTTTCTGTGCTCTTAGGCTCCTAAGAGGGGGAAAGGACTGCTGGGAGGCCATTGATGGGAGTCTACCCTGAGTGTCTGTTTTTTCCACTTCCTCTCCCTCTCCCTTTATCTCTATCCCTGTCTCTGTCTCCATCTCCATCATCTCCATCCCCATCCCCATATCCCCATGTCCATCTCCGTCTCTCTCTCTCTCCCCTCCCTACGTCTCCTCCTATTGCCCCTTCTCCAGAAATTAGAAAAAAATCCTGTTTAATTTAAAGATCCACAGTACCCTTGAACAAAGAGGCTACCCATTCAATTTTGGATCCGTTGGTGATAACTGTAACTGTTTACCAATTATTTCAACCTTAAGGAAATGCTGTTTACGGTAAACGTAGGTGGTTAGAGCACAGTGAATTGAGGCCAAAGTGATGTATTCTATCCCTGTCTAGGCCAGTCATTCTTTTTTAGTAATGTCACAGTATGCTTCTAAAATGCATTCAACGTCTTAACAACGTGTGCCTCTAGTTGCAGCGTTATCAGAAAAAAGAAGTGTCAGGGTTTCAAAGTCATTATCAGAGCTGGGGAGAAAAATGACAGTGTACATGTGCTAATTGTTAGTTAGTGGTATGATCTTCATATACTAAAGACAGCAGTTCTGTAGATTGAAAAACAAACCAATTGTTGATGTCATACCACTGCTTCTTTCATCCATTACCAGAATCAGAACGAATTTTCACCTGATGACAATGAGTAATTATGATATGAATAAATGGGAAATGAGCTCATTCTTTCTTTTCCATATCTGATTTCAGGGGCTCAGATAGGAGGCAGGTCTAAGGAAGGAGAAAGGTGTTTCATCAGTGGGTATAGAAAAAACGCAAAAGCTAGCTGTAGAAGTGGCTTTGTTCTTCATTTCATGCCTTCTCAGGTACAGTTAGTGAAGAGATAATTTTGGGGAAACAGACTTAAAAAAAGCTCGTCTCCCAAGCCTCGGTTGTAGTAGGGCTTTTAGCCATATGCCACCTAAGTCTACTCTCCCTATATATATATAAAAAAATATCCCTGCAATGTAAAGTTTCTGGAAGCCGGCTGACCTTGTAACCTACTTTCTAAGAAGTCTGCACCCATAATTGTTAGACAGAATTCATCTCAGGACTTTTAAAATTGTGAATCTTACAAAGGACAGTTCCCAGCCCATCCCACAGGTCATCTTTCCTCTCGTTGGTGCCCAGAGTGCTGTATGCTGTGGTCAAAGTTCATGGCGGAGGACCCCATCAGCCTGCTTTTTAGCTTCCTGTTGCCTTCCAGGATGATTCCTCATCTTCCTCAGCCCACAATATCAAATTCTCTAGACCACCTGACGACAAGAGGGAACCTTTGGGTCCAAGGCACAAACCCATCATCAGCTTACCCTGGGATTTGCCAGACTTCAATCACTGATTCCCCCAGTAATGATGATTAGACATCAGCACATTCATTCAAGCAGGGAATGACAGTTTTAGTATTCTAAAAATCAGAGATTTTTTGGAAAAGGTTTATGTTTTTTTTTTTTTTTTTTTTTTTTTATTTATTATACCTTACCCTTTTTGCTCCCTTCTCTTCCTGAACCTGTAGCAAGACTATATCTCTAGGCCCCCTATACAGTGAATTGTGACCTTGTAACTGAATTCTGGCTATAGGAGAATGTAGGCAATGATGGTTATTAAACAACAGCATCGGCAACAACAACACAATTCCTAATCCTCTGTGTTCTCTCTTTCCTACTCGTGCTACCTAATGCAGAGGACCTATCTGAGGACCCCAAATCCCTTGGGGATGTCAGACCTACCAGATAGGATAGACGCTGGTGCCTGCCAACTTAAATTATATTGTGAAAGTGCAAGAGAACCTAATTCCCACAGTAGTAAGCTGCTGAGACTAGGTTTACTGAAACAATTATCTTTCTGAATAATATATCTGAGCACAATTTAGCCAACAGCCTTGAGCTAAACCTGAAATTGCTGATAGACCTTGCACAACCATTGAATTTACCTGAACCTCAGTTTCCTTATCTGTAAAAATAAGAAGAAACAAAGCAAAACATTTCATCTTTAAGCCAGTGGTGATGTTATAGACTGAATATTTGTATCCCCTCAAAATTCATGTATTGAAGCTGTAAGCCCCAATATGATGGAATTTGGAGGTGAGGGCTTTGGAAAGTAATTAGCAATGAGGTCATAAGTGTGGCGTCTCCCCTTGGGATTAAGGGCCTTATAAGAACAGGAGGGAACACCAGGGCTCATTCTCTCTGCCATGTGAGGACACAGAGAGAAGGCATCTGTCTGCAAGCCAGGAAGAGGGAATTAAATTGGCCAGCACCTTAATCTTGGACTTCCCAGCTTTAAGAACTGTGGAAATGTCTGTTGTTTAACCTATTCAGTCTATGTTATTTTGTTATGGTAGCCAGAGCTGACTAAGATAGATGATAATTAAATAATATGTTGTCCTGGAACACAAGAGGTTATCAAACGTTGTTAGTTTCTTTCACCAGTTTTGACTTCCTGAATAAATATTCAAAATCAAATATTTAATGCACATTTCTCTGAAACAAAAGTCACAAATATTCACATTTTGTTCTCTTTAAAAATTAACAGTTTACCTCAACAAATAATTCATACTCTAGTGATTATATTTCTGTCTTATTCATTTCCACTGCCCTATTACTTTTTGTTTTTAGTTTCAAATATATATTCAGTAGTAAAATTAACAAGTTGAAAATCTCTCTCAACAGTCCACTCATGAATAATAAAAGTTTTTTACAACTTTTATCAGTAAAAGGTCATTTTATTAACCATGCTATATAATCTCCTGCATTTTTAAAAAATATCAGGACAAGATAGGATGGTGGCAGGTAGTACTTAGCGTGTCTTGATCTATGTGAACTCTCGAAGAAAGGGGGGTCTAGAGACTAGATATACAGATTATATATTTGGCTAAGTATAGTGTTGACACTTTAACAATATTATTATTTTCCTTCTATTTGATTTTATTTTTTTTAACATCTTTTTTTTTTTTTTTAACATCTTTATTGGAGTATAATTGCTTTACAATGGTATGTTAGTTTCAGCTTCACAACAAAATGAATCAGTTATATATATATACATATGTTCCCATATCTCTTCCCGCTTGCGTCTCCCTCCCTCCCACCCTCCCTATCCCACCCCTCCAGGCGGTCACAAAGCACCGAGCTGATCTCCCTGTGCTATGCGGCTGCTTCCCACTAGCTATCTACCTTACGTTTGGTAGTGTATATATGTCCATGCCTCTTTATCGCTTTGTCACCGTTTACACTTCCCCCTCCCCATAGCCTCAAGTCCATTCTCTAGTAAGTCTGTGTCTTTATTCCTGTTTCACCCCTAGGTTTTTCATGACATTTTTTTTTTTAAATTCCATATATATGTGTTAGCATACGGTATTTGTCTCTCTCTTTCTGACTTACTTCACTCTGTATGACAGACTCTAGGTCTATCCACCTCATTACAAATAGCTCAATTTCGTCTCTTTTTATGGCTGAGTAATATTCCATTGTATATATGTGCCACATCTTCTTTATCCATTCATCCAATGATGGACACTTAGGTTGTTTCCATCTCTGTGCTATTGTAAATAGAGCTGCAATGAACATTTTGGTACATGACTCTTTTTGAATTATGGTTTTCTCAGGGTATATGCCCAGTAGTGGGATTGCTGGGTCATATGGTAGTTCTATTTGTTGCTTTTTAAGGAACCTCCATACTGTTCTCCACAGTGGCTGTATCAATTTACATTCCCACCAACAGTGTAAGAGGGTTC
Source organism: Aethalodelphis obliquidens (assembly GCF_003676395.1). Lineage (NCBI taxonomy): Eukaryota > Metazoa > Chordata > Mammalia > Artiodactyla > Delphinidae > Aethalodelphis > Aethalodelphis obliquidens. The sequence goes on along the minus strand of NW_020837968.1, from coordinate 11,013,652 downwards.
CCTTTTCTCCACACCCTCTCCAGCATCTATTGTTTCTAGATTTTTTGATGATGGCCATTCTGACTGGTGTGAGATGATATCTCATTGTAGTTTTGATTTGCATTTCTCTCATGATTAGTGATGTTGAGCATTCTCTCATGTGTTTGTTGGCACTCTGTATATCTTCTTTGGAGAAATGTCTATTTAGGTCTTCTGCCCATTTTTGGATTGGGTTGTTTGTTTTTTTGTTATTAAGCTGCATGAGCTGCTTATAAATTTTGGAGATCAATCCTTTGTCAGTTGCTTCATTTGCAAATATTTTCTCCCATTCTGAGGGTGGTCTTTTGGTCTTCTTTATGGTTTCCTTTGCTGCGCAAAAGCTTTTAAGTTTCATTAGGTCCCATTTGTTTACTCTTGTTTTTATTTCCATTACTCTAGGAGGTGGGTCAGAAAGAATCTTGCTGTGATTTATGTCATAGAGTGTTCTGCCTATGTTTTCCTCTAAGAGTTTGATAGTTTCTGGCCTTACATTTAGGTCTTTAATCCATTTTGAGCTTATTTTTGTGTATGGTGTTAGGGAGTGATCTAACTTCATACTTTTACATGTAGCTGTCCAGTTTTCCCAGCACCACTTATTGAATAGGCTGTCCTTTCTCCACGGTACATTTCTGCCTCCTTTGTCAAAGATAAGGTGACCATATGTGTGTGGGTTTATCTCTGGGCTTTCTATCCTGTTCCATTGATCTATCTTTCTGTTTTTGTGCCAGTACCATACCGTTTTGATAACTGTAGCTTTGTAGTATAGTCTGAAGTCTGGGAGCCTCATTCCTCCAGTTCCTTCTTTCGTTCTCAAGATTGCTTTGGCTATTCGGGGTCTTTTGTGTTTCCATACAAATTGCAAAATTTTTTGTTCTAGTTCTGTGAAAAATGCCAGTGGTAGTTTGATAGGGATTGCATTGAACCTATAGATTGCTTTCGGTAGTAGAGTCATTTTCACAATGTTGATTCTTCCAATCCAGGAACATGGTATATCTCTCCATCTATTTGTATCATCTTTAATTTCTTTCATCAGTGTCTTATAATTTTCTGCATACAGATCTTTTGTCTCCTTAGGTAGGTTTATTCCTAGATATTTTATTCTTTTTGTTGCAATGGTAAATGGGAGTGTTTTCTTGATTTCACTTTCAGATTTTTCATCTTTAGTATATAGGAATGCCAGAGATTTCTGTGCATTAATTTTGTATCCTGCCACTTTACCAAATTCATTGATTAGCTCTAGTAGTTTTCTGGTAGCATCTTTAGGGTTCTCTATGTATAGGATCATGTCATCTGCAAACAGTGACAGCTTTACTTCTTCTTTTCCGATTTGGATTCCTTTTATTTCCTTTTCTTCTCTGATTGCTGTGGCTAAAACTTCCAAAACTATGTTGAATAAGAGTGGTGAGAGTGGGCAACCTTGTCTTGTTCCTGATCTTAGTGGAAATGCTTTCAGTTTTTCGCCATTGAGGATGATGTTTGCTGTGGGCTTGTCATATATGGCCTTTATTATGTTGAGGAAAGTTCCCTCTATGCCTACTTTCTGCAGGGTTTTTATCATAAATGGGTGTTGAATTTTGTCAAAAGCTTTCTCTGCATCTATTGAGATGATCATATGGTTTTTCTCCTTCAGTTTGTTAATATGGTTTATCACATTGATAGATTTGCGTATATTGAAGAATCCTTGCATTCCTGGAATAAACCCCACTTGATCATGGTGTATGATCCTTTTAATGTGCTGTTGGATTCTGTTTGCTAGTATTTTGTTGAGGATTTTTGCATCTATGTTCATCAGTGATATTGGCCTGTAGTTTTCTTTCTTTGTGACATCCTTGTCTGGTTTTGGTATCAAGGTGATGGTGGCCTCGTAGAAGGAGTTTGGGAGTGTTCCTCCCTCTGTTATATTTTGGAAGAGTTTGAGAAGGATAGGTGTTAGCTCTTCTCTAAATGTTTGATAGAATTCGCCTGTGAAGCCATCTGGTCCTGGGCTTTTCATTCAAGCACATTCATTCAAGCAGGGAATGACAGTTTTAGTATTCTAAAAATCAGAGATGTCTATGGAAAGGGTTACTGTTTTAAAAGTAAAATGTATCTTTAAAAAAAAATTTTTTTTTTAATTAATTTATTTTTGGCTTTGTTGGGTATTTGTTGCTGCACATGGGCTTTCTCTAGTTGTGGCGACGGGGGGCTACTCTTTGTTGCAGTGTGCGGGCTTCTCATTGCGGTGCCTTCTCTTGTTCTGGAGCATGGGCTCCAGGTGTGTGGGCTTCAGTAGTTGCGGCATGTGGGCTCAGTAGTTGTGGCTCGCGGGCTCTAGAGCGCAGGCTCAGTAGTTGTGGCGCACGGACTTAGTTGCTCCACGGTATGTGGGATCTTCCTGGACCGAGGCTCAAACCCGTGTCCCCTGTATTGGCAGGCGGATTCTCAACCACTGCGCCACCAGGGAAGTCCCTTCAAAGTTAAATGTATCTTTACTTGAGGGCTGGACCAATGCTTTTTCATAGAGTAGTTTATTTGGTACTTCTTCTTATTATGAGGTGGTCTCATGCTTGATCTGCCCAGCACTAAAGCTTGGAAGCATTTGCCTTTTCTTCTCTGAGAGTGTGTGTGTGTGTGCATGTGTGTGTGTGCGCGCGCGCGTGTGTGTGTGTGTGTGTGCACGCGCGCGCATATGTGTGTACCTGCGTATCTAGCAGCCTGTGTTATCTGGGATTATCATTCTTAGTTATTTCTCTTCTCTCCCCCTCTTTTATCTCTGCCACTCAAACCAACTTCAGCCATCTACCGGCTCTCATTGGAGATAATAGCCTCTCTTTTTTTGCCATCGTCTTGTCATGTTCGATTCGGCTGCACGAGGATTTCAGATTAGCCAAAACGTTTGCCTGCTGGGCTAACTCTCCTGCCACGATGTGGTACGGAACCACCGTACCCCTTGAGGCTTTTTTGATATTGATGATTGCTCAGAAAAAAATAAGAAATGGTTGGTGGCCATTGTTAAACCACTCCATGCCAAGCCCCTTTTATACAACAGAAAGGGCCAAGGAGGAAAATCACCTGCCTTCCTGCCGCCTGGCTGGTTGTCCCGTTGTGCTGGTGCCAGGCTCCTGATGGGAGATTATGGGCTTCTTGGCCTGTGATTGTAGAAATAAAAACAGTAAAAAAGGAAAATAAAATAATAAGGGATGTGCAGTTAAATTCAGTGACTTACTGCTGATGGGTTTTAACTCACTGGAGAGAGAGGAACCTAATTTTCTTATTCCATTGTATTCTCCCTGTCCTCAAGTTCACTTATTGGAGAGACTAACAGAACTGATTCTTGCCATGCAAAGCTCACAGGCATAGTCACAATAACGTAAACTAGAGGACAAGGAAGTTTTTTGTTTCTAAAATGATATGCTGTTACTACGTCTGAGTTGGGGTTCCATGTTATCACAAACTTACCAGATACCTTCATTATTTTTGTTAGGTTTGAAAATCAGTCTGATGACAAAAATTTTTTTCTAATCTTCCAGTCCAGATTTTTGTTAAAATAGCAACATCGGCTGCTTCCTTCACTCTGTATAAGCAGGACATAGAACTCTCAGGATATTACACTTGTTTGGGAGGCAAATACATAATTGAGTATGCACATTTTTTTTTTAAACTCTGCTGTTTGAAACAATGTGACTCTATTGAGCTAAATCCACATGATTCTAGAACAATGGGATAAAAAGTAGAAACTTCAATAAATCAAGTTATTTTGTTTGCAAGACATCAAAGAATTTCTTTAGCTACTTCTGTCACTAAATGTTGTAAGTATCACCGCCATATATTTTTTGAGCTTTGACCTTTTACGCGACTCCTGTTACTGGTAGCTCCGAACTTCTTTTTCTTTTTTCTTTTACATCTTTATTGGAGTATAATTGCTTTACAATGGTGTGTTAGTTTCTGCTTTATAACAAAGTGAATCAGTTATACATATACATATGTTCCCATATCTCCTCTCTCTTGCGTCTCCCTCCCATCCTCCCTATCCCACCCCTCTAGGTGGTCACAAAGCACCGAGCTGATCTCCCTGTGCTATGCCACTGCTTCCCACTAGCTTTCTATTTTACGTTTAAAAGACTAGAAGTTGTCCCTTGCTTCATCTTGCCACTCTTTTCCAAGAGCTAATCAGAGCTTCAGGCATCTTTTCTCCTCTCCCATCTCTGGTGAGTAGCGTCTTTCTGCCTAAGCTGATCCTGGTACTTCCTATGTTTTCTAGGATTCAACTCCATTAGTTAGTCTCTCCAACATGCTGGATTCTTCCACCTCCAACGACGCCTTTCCTACTGTAGGGAAAAGAAAGCAAACAGACAACTTACCCAACACCTTGGTAACTGCTCAGATAGCTGCCTGGCTCTTCTCATTTCCTTCACCATCAACTTTCTCATAAAATGTTTCCAGGACTGGATGTGCATAGCGTCGTCACAGCCTGCTCCTTGACCCCTTGTGATCTGGTGCTGCCTCACCACTGCCCCTTCAATTGCTGCCCCTTTCCCTGCAAAAGGTCGATTTTTGGAGCACTCACTCTATGCATGGCATTGCTTGAGGTTAGTGAAGAATTCTGGGCCAATCAGTTGTGCGGCTTCAGAGCAAAGTGGTGAAGAATCAGGAATATGTGGACACTATTGTCTCTGTGTTAGTGCAGTGATGGCCTTTCAGTCATTCAGTACTGCCCCTCCTCTCTTGAATCATGGTGGATGACCTACAGGGAAAAAGTGAAATTAAATTAGAAAGTGAACATAGCAGTGAAGGAACTAGAAAAAAAGTATAATGAACTGAAATAGACTTGTCTTCCCCAGACTTTGGTATGTTGGGGGACACCATCAGATGGGATAATTTACTCTATTAGTTAATATGACCATTTTACCAAATCAGCTTGTGGGCTTTCATTCCCGGAGTTGTCCGTTGCTCCTGAGGCCCCAGGTGTTTATGCAGAGGGTTCTATACTTGACCCTGAAGCAGGATGACATTTCAGTAGGAAACTTGTCTCTGTCTCCTGGATTAAGAGAATGATGCTTGTGTTTTCCACCTACGGTAGGACCCTAGCCAAAACTAATAGTCAAAAGGAACTTTCCATTCAGCTTAGGAGTTTCAATGTTGAGCAAGAAGGAATTCCCCATAATTGTTCTTTTTCTGTACGGTGTTTTACTTTTTTGCTAAAGGAGCCCCTCCCTGTTTTTGAGTAGAGATGGTGGTAGCTTTACAAATAAGGGGGGAAAATCAAAGTGATATTAAATGCACAAGGATATCAAATGAGCGATTTCACAGTTCTTGCTTATAGAGACGAATGCACCGTCTTGTTTTGCGTTCGTTTATTGCCACTTATGCAGCGTGAGAGAGCCCCAAGTGCCCTGTGTATACCTTGGTCTCCACATAGCAAAATTAAGTACAAAGAATCATTTGCAGACACTGGCAGCTCTCAGCTGACCCCCGAGGCGAAGGGTAGAAGCAACCTGGGAAGAAAGAACAATGGATCGTAGTCTTCTAACTTTAAAAAATGTGTATATGTATTTCTCAGATAAGTGCCCAGTGAATAGCAAATATCTTTCTCATCATATTGGGCTTATTTCTACCCCATCTCTGACCAGGTCCTACATTTAAAAACCCAGGAAGGTCTTAGCAATAATAATGAGTCCTGATTTTCCTAAATTCATTGCCTGGAAAATTGTCTGTGCATGACCCAGAATTAACTGTATCCAAATGTGTATTACAGGTGTACTGGGTGAGAATGATCTAAATTTGTTACCTAATAGTTTACCTTAGGTAATTTCAAATGTCTTTACTGTTTCTGTTATTGTTTAGTAATAAAATTTAAGTCTTTTTCTCTCTCTCTCCTTGTTGAATGAGGCAGAAAAACCCGTTTTACCCACAGTTCTGTCTCCTCAGGCTGCATTTGGGAAAAGCGAGTTTAGATTAGATTTTAGTTTTAGAATTCTAATGAATTTTAGTTCTTTATGTGGAGCTATTTGTAAATGTAACTTTTGCTAATAATGCATTGGTTGTGTCTTTTGTATAATTTGCAATACGGTGTTGAAGTTTAAGAAGCTTCATTTTATTGTAATTAACAACTGATCGGTAATAATAACCAAGCAGCTGCTAACGTTACCAGCCTTAACTCTTGGAAAAAAACCCAAGGCAGCAGACACATCACTCCTCCTCCCCT